>NC_140180.1:15713028-15719213 GCF_963971535.1 Notolepis coatsorum | reverse complement strand
GGGATGAGGAGGTGGAGGAGGGGGTGGTGGGAGGAGGAGAAAGATGAAGAACAGCAGGAGAAAGGTAGTGAAGAGGAGAACAGACGAGGGAGGAATGGCACACAGGAGAGACACAAATTAAATTCAAAACATCAGGATAAATGTTTAAGAGAGAATGATGGACGAATGATGGAGAAGAAAAGCTGATGGACGAGAGAGAGGGATGAAAGAGGAGGACGGGAGGAGGGAGAGATGGGTTAAAGCAAGATAGAGGTACAGGGAGGTAATGTCGGGGGGGGGGGGGGGGGTGGATGTAGAGAAAAGCCCCTTTTAGAGGAGCAGAGCTATGGAGGAATGTCGGGGGGGGGGGGGGGGGGGGGAGAGGGGGTCAAGCCAGGAAGGCTTCCAGCTGTGTTGCCTTTGCTCTGATCTTATCTGGCCTGCTTGCTGCTTGGGGTACAGAAAATGTACCCCCCCTCCCTCCCTCCCTCCCTCCCTCCCTCCTCCCTCCCTCCCTCCCTCCCTCCCTCCCTCCCTCCCTCCCTCCCTCCCTCCCGCATTGTCTCCAGCACACCCTCACTCTGTTGGGGCCCCAACTGGCCAAGCTTCCCCCATATTCCCTCTGCTTTCTCATAGAAAAACAAACAAAATGCAAACACACACACACACACACACACACACACACACACACACACACACACACACACACACACACACACACACACACACACACACACACAACACAAACACACACACACACATGCACACACGCACACGCACACATGCACACACGCACACACGCACACACACACACACGCACACACGCACACACACATGCATATGACACTGGACAGGAAAGATAACCATCTGGGAACTGACGCTCCATTTACTGTTGTCTGTCTTTAAGCGGAGAGAGAGAGAGAGAGAGAGAGAGAGAGAGAGAGAGAGAGAGAGAGAGAGATGGGGGGAAGTGATTGAGTGAGTGAGTAAATAAATTAGTGAGTCAGCAAGATGGAGAGAAATAGAGCATGTGAGAGATAGGGAGAGGGAGAGAGAGAGAGGAAGAGAGAGAGAGGGAAGAGAGAGAGAGAGAGAGAGAGAGAGAGAGAGAGAGAGAGAGAGAGAGAGAGAGAGAGAGAGAGAGAGAGATGGGGGTGAGTGATTGAGTAAGTGAGTAAGTGAGTGAGTCAGCAAGAGAGAGAGAAAGAGAGCATGTGAGAGATAGGGAGAGGGGAGAGAGGAGAGAGAGAGAGAAAGAGTGTGTGTGTACAGTATGTGAGGGAGAGAGAGAGAAAGAGTGTGTGTGTACAGTATGTGAGGAGAGAGAGAGAGAAAGAGAGAGAGAGGTACATAGAGACAGGAGAGAGAGAGACAGGGGACAGGAGGACACAGGTCATTACAGTGATGGTCCTGTGATGTGGTGAGCGGAGTGGCCGGCGCTGTAATCATGTGACATCCTCATATCCTCCCTGTCAGGTTTGATCTCTCCATCATCTGATTTGATCAGACATCCGCTCTCAAATGGAAAAATGTGACACACACAGTGAAGGCCTTTCTCCAGCCAGGCATCAGGCCATTAAGAATATAAGCTGAATTGAATCAAATAATGGACTGTATTCACACACATTCCTCCCATAGTAGATGCAGATGTTCAAATATGGTCAGTAGTGGGTCAGGTCGTCTGTTGTGTGGTTGTGAAAGACTGATTTGAATTAAGTGGTGATGAGAATAAAAGAGAAGAGGAGAGAAGAGATGAGAGAGGGGAGGAGAGAAGAGAAGATAATAGGAGAGGAGAGAAGAGAAGAGAGAATATAAGAGGAGAGGAGAGGAGAGAAGAGAAGAGAATAGAAGAGAAGAGAAAAGAAGAGAAGAGAAGAGAGAGAAGAGAATGGAAGAGAAGAGAAGAGAGGAGAGAAGAGAGAGAGAAGAGAGAGAGAAGAGAAGAGAAGAGAAGAGAAGAGAAGAGAAGAGAAGAGAAGAGAAGAGAAGAGAAGAGAAGAGAAGAGAAGAGAAGAGAAGAGAAGAGAAGAGAAGAGAAGATGGAATGACATGGAATGAGATTAAATTAGATAATATGATATGAAATGAGATGGAATGAGATGAGATGGAATGAGATGAGATGAGATGGAATGAGATGAGATGAGATGGAATGAGATGAGATGAGATGAGATGGAATGAGATGAGATGAGATGGAATGAAATGAGATGAGATGAGATGAGATGGAATGTGATGAGATAAGGTGAGCTGAGATAAGATAGGCTAATAGGAGACATAAGCTGTGAGGCATAAACACAACTTGAGACACAAACGTGTTATTCGCAAATGTGCATCCTACACACACGACATAGGAGTCAACAGATATCCACGGATATTAACCTGCTCAACCATCTCAACCTGCGGGTGTACCGAAATTGAAACGTATAGTCAACTGTATATCGAAAGAAAGAAAGAAAGAAAGAAAGAAAGAAAGAAAGAAAGAAAGAAAGAAAGAAAGAAAAGAAAGAAAGAAAGAAAGAAAGAAAGAAAGAGAAGAGAAAAGAAGAGAAGAGAAGAGAGAGAAGAGAATGGAAGAGAAGAGAGAGAGAATATAGGAGAAGAGAAGAGGAGAGAAGAGAAGAGAAGAGAAGAGAAGAGAAGAGAAGAGAAGAGAAGAGAAGAGAAGAGAAGAGAAGAGAAGAGAAGAGAAGAGAAGAGAAGAGAAGAGAAGAGAAGAGAGAAGATGGAATGACATGGAATGAGATTAAATTAGATAATATGATATGAAATGAGATGGAATGAGATGAGATGGAATGAGATGAGATGAGATGGAATGAGATGAGATGAGATGGAATGAGATGAGATGGATGAGATGGAATGAGATGAGATGAGATGGAATGAAATGAGATGAGATGAGATGAGATGGAATGTGATGAGATAAGGTGAGCTGAGATAAGATAGGCTAATAGGAGACATAAGCTGTGAGGCATAAACACAACTTGAGACACAAACGTGTTATTCGCAAATGTGCATCCTACACACACGACATAGGAGTCAACAGATATCCACGGATATTAACCTGCTCAACCATCTCAACCTGCGGTGTACCGAAATTGAAACGTATAGTCAACTGTATATCGAAAGAAAGAAAGAAAGAAAGAAAGAAAGAAAGAAAGAAAGAAAGAAAGAAAGAAAGAAAGAAAGAAAGAAAGAAAGAAAGAAAGAAAGAAAGAAAGAAAGAAAGAAAGAAAGAAAGAAAGAGAGAGTGGGGGGTCCATGGACCAGGTAATGGAAAGGAAAACTGCCTCACCTTCCAAAAATGTGTGAGCGCAGGTGAGAAGGGAGGGCTATAAATGATGCTGTTATCGAGTTCTGCTGTGCCGCTGTACCGCACGTCAACACCGGAGGAGCTGTTATCGAGTGGGCTGTGTGCTGCTGCGCCGCTGTACCGCACGTCAACACCGGAGGAAGAGGAGCGGGAGGCGCAAAGCAGGAGGCGTTTTCACTCGGTTGCTAAATGGATTAGATTTACCTCACAAGTAGACATGCAGCAGGCCTGCCTGGGTTCGGCCCTGACAGCGTATAGTAGCGCTCACAGCTATTTCACAGATGTCCGGTGAAATACATAAAACAGCAGACAGGCACAACACGCGACTGCAACGGTTTAGGGAAAAAAAGTGGAAGAGAGAGCACATGTGAAGGTACTCTGGAGAGCATTAGCCTGCGAGGATCACTTCAGTCAATCAACGTTTAAACTTTAGCACCGGGTCATGTTCATATTGTGATGCGATGCAGTGATGACTTGCACAGAAGCGGTCTTTCTCCGGTATAGAAACACATTGGTATTCAACAGACACAAAAGTGTCCATTTTAAGACTCTGAGAGACACTGTTCCGTGGGACGTATCAGGCTGGGTGAGTGGTTGGCAGCCACCCTGGAACTATCAGTGACGTCGCATAATTTGGACTTCTGTAAATGTTCCTAATCGTTGATTGTCACTACATCTACATCTCACAAAACGATAGTTTCACAATCGTCAGTGATGGCTACTAAATATTTTGATTGCTTGATTGATATTTTGATTGATTGATTGATTGATATTTTGATTGATTGATTGATTAATTCATATTCATCCAGCTCAAGAAAATCTACATAAATGGAGGACATTTTACTCAAAAGTACTTCCCTTACATCCTCGTAGACAGGACAGTAAAACTAAAAGTGAACCTCATTCTCAATTTCACCTAACTCACACATATTCACCTAACTCACACATATTCACCTCACCTAACTCACACATATTCACCTAACTCACACATATTCACCTAACTCACACATATTCACCTAACTCACATATTCACCTAAAGGCCTCTACATGCTACAGCAACTTCAAAGCAACTGCAACACAACATCGGCGCGATTTCAGCGCGGTTGTTTTAGAGGGTCTTGTAGACTGTGTTGCTTGGACGTTGCGTACATGTCCCCAGAATCTAATCTGAACAACCGTTGCGTTGATATTGCGTGGCAGTGATTGGTTGGTTAGCGAATGGGGGCGGGGCTGTCATAGAATAATATTAGTCCCGCAGAGAATAATATCCTCCATTGTTGAAGCCAGCGTTGACGCTAAATAATCAGCGTCACATAGCTCGCCTTTTTCTGAAAACCCAAGCACATATTGTTCCATAGCATACGCCTTCAGTTGATCATGACAAATCCTCTTACCTTGACGATTAAAAAGCCTCCATAATTTAGTAAATAAAGATGTAGCCAGCCAGCTAGCATTGGGTCTATTCAAAATGCTATCCACATTAGCTACATTAGCTAACCAAGTAAATACAATGGTATCCGTCCTGAGGTAACGTTAAATACAACGTTTGCTAGTCGAAATGACTGGACACACACAGGGACAAGTTAAACATCAATCAAGTAATTTATTCCAATAGGTAGTTTGAGCTGCATGTGAGCCGAGGTCCTCTCCATTGGAAACGAATGATGTTACGGTAACGTTAGCTCGAAAAGCACAGAAAGTCAAGCTGCTAGCAACAGACACTATAACACTTCCGGTCGGGGGTTTTCAACATAAAAGAGCGACGTCTAAAATCACCGGAAATACGTTTATTTTGTACATTATCCAAAGTTAACACGAACCTAAACTAAATTTAGATTAGTTTAGGTTCGTGTAACGTTAGATATTGTAAAAAATAAACGTATTTACGGTGCTTTTAGACTCGCTCTTTTATTTTGAAACCCCCCGCCCGGAAGTAAAAATTATGCTTATTTTTCTGCTTTTATCAATGGGTTGGTTGAGAAGGGAAGCGTCATCTATCTAGGGAACCTAGCTACATACGGGGTACAATGTTACATAGGCTGCGCGTTGATTTTGCAGAAGCATAAAGGTAGAGTGTCTGCAACACCGTTGCTTTGTCGATGTTGTGTCGAAGTTGCTTTGAATTTGCTGTAGCATGTAGAGGCCTTAAGTCACACATATTCACGCAAATTCGCATGTTCAGGGGGGGTGGGAGGTCCCGTAGGTGGGGGCAGGCTGCCTCGGACAATAAAATGATCGGGGAAACACTGCAGGGATGTGGCGGAGGGTAAACTCAAACTTTACACATTTTTATATTCATGAAATAAAATGGCCTTTTCCTGTGTTTTGCATTGTATTTACAGAATGAGGGGTTGTCCCAACACTGAGAACATTTTAAATATGTGCATTGTGCCTTTTCTACAGTTCAGCTGTAACAAGAGCCCTCCCTCTTCAAATGAGCCATTCAGAATCGCAGCCACAATCACTGTAGTTAGTAAGTCATAATGCGTGTGTATGTGCCTGTGAAGAGATCTTGATAAAAATGTGTGTGTACAAGCGTACAAGTGTCTCACTCATCACAGGCACAGCAACAGCTCGTTGAGAACAGCACTTAAACAGAGGGATATAGAGGCTGCTAGAACGCATAATCTGAGTGGTTATTTCTTCAGCAAAAAACAATATGTCCCCTTTAAGATTTAAATGCATAGTAACCGAGTAGGTTAAGTATCTAGATTGATGGAGGTTACATGGAAATAGAACAGAATAACTCTTCTGGAGTTAACAGTTTCCCCCGAAGATTATAATATATTTTATCACTTACATTCAACACATTCTTTCAAACCACATTCGAAAATCCAAACATTCCTTTGTAATGCACTACAAGCAAACACCGGGGATCCTGTGAGAGGTGCATAATAACCGT
>NC_140180.1:15693028-15708028 GCF_963971535.1 Notolepis coatsorum | reverse complement strand
CACACACGCACGCACACACATACATTAAACACACATGTATGTAGACACACACACACACATCACTCATACACACACACACACACACATCACTCATACATACACACACACAAACACGCACGCACACACATTAAACACATGTATGTAGACACACACACCACATCACTCATACACACACACACACACACACACAAACACGCACGCACACACATTAAACACACAGATATGTATATATAGACAGACACATCACTCATACACACAAAAATTAGACACACGCATGCACATGCACGCACACACGCATACACATACATTAGACACACAGACACAGACACATCTATCACACACACACACACACACGCCCATCGCACACACATGCACACACACACACACGCCCGTCGCACACACACACACCTTCCTACTCCGCTAGGCAGCTGATCCAGTGAGACACGGTAATAGTGGTGAGAGACATTACTGTAATTACGCTCAGTTACGCACATATAGCGCAGATGAAAAGCTATGTGAGAGAAACCCAACCGGGAGCAGAACCTCTGGGAGAGAAGGAGGAGGCCGTCCGGGCGCTGGCTGGCGTCTCACACGCCGTGACACTGATAGCTACGGTTTGCGGCTGGATGTTAAATCCTGTATGTCGTTCACGGGGCAGTAAATACACGGGTGAACGACTGTGAGGTTTAGTCATTCATCCGCCCCTCGCTGTTTGAGGTTTGGAACCGACAACCGGCGGTCTGTCAGAGGCCGTAGCGCGCTCGGTTCTTAAGCTAGGTCCGCGGCGGCGGCGGCGGTGTGAAACCTCGGCGGATCCAGCGGCACCGACCTCATAATCGCGTTCGCTTGTCGCGGAAGGGGGCTAAATGATGTTACGACGACAAACGGGCATGGCCCTTTTACAAAGGGGTCCCTTGACCTCTGACCTCAAGATATCTGAATGGGAATGGGGTCTATGGTTACCCATAAGTCTCCCCTTTACAGACATGCTTTATGCTAATCCCATGCATTGGATAACTATACCGTTTTCTGCATGCAGTACAAATGTGTTCTTTTAGCCCATTCTAAAAATGGTATATTTGATTGTTTCTGCTTACCTTCCTCATGCATATTCCTTATTGCATGACTGGAAATCTGAGAAGGATCCAATGAGACCAATTGTGTTCATGTGTGATGATGTTAGTCCCGAAAGTAGCCATTTGATTGTAGTGAGAAATTCTCTTTTTTACTTGACCTCACTGTATAAAATTACCTCTAGGATAATCATATTCTCATGAAACGTTACAACCACAAACTAGAGAGACCGCGTTCCGTAGCTAGAATGTCCTGGATTCGAGGCTTTCCTAGATTTATTGACAATAAGGGGGAGCTTCTGAGCAATTTCCGGGAACAGAAGTGCTCTCCATCTATTCGCTGAAAAATGCAATTCTTACAGAAATCTCCAAATGTCGAAGGTTTTGATATACACCGCAGGAATATTTCTACGTTGTTCCTCAAGGTCTTTGTGTCATTATGTAGCGGTTTTTGACCATGTTTATCAATCTTGAGTGGTCAAAGATGGTTACATTTTGCACCAAATGTGTATAACAAATGGTATTAACCCAAAGATTGCTGCAACAACCGAGCATGAGAACGGCCATCCTATTCTTCCATCATAGCGTTCTTCTAGCCCTTATACACAAAATCTGAATGGGCACCTATCCAAAACACAATGCTTGTTACAGATTTACGACTATAGGAAAACTAGACACACAGCGCCGAGGCCGCATCGCAAATTAATCTCCGGGTTCCCAGCCTTCGGATGATGTATACCCCGTCTACGTGGCATCTACCATTGACCTACTATCTCCCCCTAAAGATCCCCTGCCGCAACCCCCCCCCCCCCCCCTTCCCTAAAAAAATACAAAAACGGGCCTATGTGGGTTAAAAAACATCTCCATTTCTCCTGCTCGATATTCCCCCCCCCCCGCAGAGTTAACCAAAAGAGCCCGGAAGATTCACGGTTTTGTTCAAAACAAAGAAGATTGATACAGTATTCGCGGTGGCCCACACAATATCAGACGAGCTCGCCGCAAATAGATTTTCCAACCTCGACACACAATAACAAGTTAACAGTGTCTCTTTTTGTCTCGTGTGGACACGGCTCTTTCCATCGCTCAAGCGTGTCGTCCCCCCCCCCCGGCTAGCCGGCCACCATCACCACCACAAGTGACCCCCGGGATAGCCGACCACCACCACCACCACCACCACGAGTGACCCCCTGAACCCCTGGGAAGCGCTGCATTCCATCCCAAAAGGTTGTTGGTTTTACACAAGAGAGGAGGCGATACTGGGGGGGGGGGGGGGGGGGGGGGGGGGGGGGGCGAGTCCAGAGGACTTGTAAAAAGCTGAGGCGCTCTCTTCCTCTGAAAGCCGCCTATTCTCGGTCCTTGGCCCATAATGATGTTGGAACGAATTTCCACCACAATTAGGACCGCCGAAACCCGACCAATCTTTCGCCGTCGACTGAAGACACACTTCTTCAATCAATATCTGAAATGCAATAAAAGAGAAAAACGAACCTTCTTACTGTCATGCACTCTTCCTAATATACTAACACTGTTGCACTCAAGTCTGAACACTTTGATGAACATTGTTACTCAGCTGATAGAGTTGTACCCGTCCTGCTGACTTGTCGTACAAAACTTGTAAGTTGCTTTGGATAAAAGCGTTCAGCTAAATGACTAAATGTAAAATGTTAAATATGAACCACCGGGAATAGACGGACTCTGTGGTCGGTGTAAGAGACGCACCGGGAGTTGGGATCTTTGGGCAGTAAATTAATAGGATCCGTTATTGTCTATCAGCGATTGCATTTTGTTTTTTTTGTATTGTGAATCGTGATACTTATGGTTGGTTAATCTGTACAGAAAGAAAAAGCATGTAAAATCAACAAGATGAAGCAAAAGGATAACAGATAAATAGTAAGGATAATAATAAATTAAAACACGTACAACCTGATTGACAAAGGTTGGCGATGAAGGTTTTAAACTCTGCAGCAGAGGGGATAATCTCAAGCTTTAAGGACTGTTGGAGTTCATTCCATGAACTAGAGGGGCATCATAGCAAAATGCAGATTTACCCTGTTCAGAGCAAACTCAGGGGACCTTAAGGACCAGCCAGTCACTAGAACGGGTTCCATAGGTTCCACAATTCCATTCCAATAATGATGTAGTATAAGGAGTACTGAATAATCAATTGCAATTATTTATGAAATATCTCAAGTCTGATATCACACTCCTCATTACCACACAGTCAAATATGATGACCAATCGATTTAACGATTTAGTCAACCTGTCTTTTTTCCATCCTACCCAGATATCGCGATATATACCCATGACAAAAACAAATCCCTCTAATCATCGCTACATGTACCTCTCTCCCCCCCATACAGACCCGGCCCTACTAGCGGTTCAGATGCACCTGTGCGGGGCGAACCCAAGTTAACCGGCGAGAATCCGTCTCATTCTCCCTCCATCCCCGGGTCTGTTTGCAGAACGTCCGATAACCATCTCTGCCTCCCCGCCCCCCCCCTCACTTCTGGCTGAACTCGGGGCTAACGTACACATCGGGGCTGCGCAGATTGAACTGCTGTGGAAGCCTCGGGGCTGCGACTAACCCAGATCCAGCCCCATTAAACACACACAGCGACAGGTCTGTGGACATAGGAAGGGCAGCACAGAGGGGAAGAAAGGGAGAAAGTAAAGGAACCGGAGAGATGGAGAGAGTGTGAGACGCACAGAGAGACCGAGGTGGAGAGAGAGAGACGTCCAACACAGAACGACGGAACAGAGGCACACACACACACATACACACACACACACACATACACACACACAGTCAGACACGCACACACACACACACACACACACACACACACACACACAGACACACACACACACACACACACACACACACACATACACACACACACACACACACACACACACACATACACACACACAGTCAGACACATGCACACACACACACACACACACACACACACACACACACACACACACACACACACACACACACACACACACACACACACACACACGCACCTCCCTAAGTGATCGCGTTAACTTGTTGAGAGCCATCCAGCCCCTCCCTTCCAGTCTCCTCTCCGTTGCCACGGAACAGCGTGGACCAGGGTTCAGACCCGTGTTTTTTTTTTTATTACGAGTCCAGCCTCTCATTAAAGAGGTGCTGGGGGAGTGACGAGCCTGTCGAGCGGGTTTTCACACCGACCAAGGGGCCATGTTCGGGGCGCAGCCGAGCCGCACGGGTCACCGATACACACCAGAGCGACCCCCGGACCCCCAGACCCCCGGGGGCGGGGAGAGAGTAGAGAGCACAGACAACGAGCGCTCCGTCTGGAGGAGCCGGAGGGAGAGACGTGGCCTGGACCGGGGCGGTGAGAAATAATCACACCCCCGACTCCCTGGCTCTGTGTTTAGTCTGGGGTCCCGGGCGCTCCAGCGATGGCTATCTGTGCGGCGGGGCCAGGTGTGCTGTCAGCGGGAGGCGCGGTCCCCCCCGGCGGGACTCGACCTGGACACATTCCTGATGGACGGAACAGGTGGGAAAGTAAACACGGCCGACTTAATGTCTGATCTCACAGGCTGCTTGATACTTAATGCCGGGGATCAAGATTTCCACACCGTCAGCTGATGCTGAAGGATTGCGAATGGAGACGATTTAGCAGAGTGTCGCGGGTTAAAGGGAGGTTACAACTGAGTTTTTTTCCCACTTCGATAAAGAAGTTTTTCAGTACGTATGGATGTTCAGTTCGCGTGAATATTTTCCCTAACGGAGTTGCACTTCCGCGTTCGGTTTGCGCAATCTGATTGGCCACTGACGTTTCTGGTCATGTGACATCTGCGCCAATCGCGTGACGCCTGTTTCTATCACTGGTTAAGCTTAGGCACTCTTTCGAAGTTGGTTAAGGTTAGAGTTTGTCTTAGAGCAGGGCGATAGAACACCAGCCCTGATTCCAAACTCTAACCTTAACCAACTTCGAAAGAGTCGCCTAAGCTTAACCAGTGATAGAACTAGGCGTTAGGTAGTTTGCAGGCTGTTAGAGGCGGAAATAGGCGCAGAAACAGGCGTCACACGATTGGCGCAGATGTCACATGACCAGAAACGTCAGTGGCCAATCAGATTGCGCAAACCGAACGCGGAAGTGCAACTCCGTTATGGAAAATATTCACGGGTTCAGTTCAGTTCGGCTTTATTGTCCCACTAAGGAAGGGTTCGGTTTGCAGCCACGGTGAGCCAAGCAGTCCACAATCACATAAATTTAATAAAAACAACACATAACAATACATACAAGATCTCCTGAAACGTCTTAAGACACTAGAAACATCTTAAGTCTCTTAGTTCTTCCCTCGGGCTCCTGAAACGTCTTAAGTCTCTTAGTTCTTCCCTCAGGCTCCTGAAACATCTTAAGTCTCTTAGTTCTTCCCTCAGGCTCCTGAAACATCTTAAGTCTCTTAGTTCTTCCCTCAGGCTCCTGAAACATCTTAAGTCTCTTAGTTCTTCCCTCAGGCTCCTGAAACGTCTTAATCACCTGCACATTACAGTTACATTTGCACTCTGGTTGGAGGCCAAACTTCTTTTCGTTGTGCTGTACTTGTGCTGCATAACGACGATACATTTCAAAGCCGACGAAAAAATCGCTCAGAGCCCGGCGGTGTCAGACGGAGCGGACGTGCAGAACGTGGAAGCTATTACGATGTGTTCTTTCATTTGGGCAAGTGGCAGGTGACAAGGCCGATAGGCATTTCATGAGGGAACTGAGAGAGAGAGAGAAAAAACGAAAGGAAAAAGACCCTCTTTAACACCTCCATCGGGGCCTCCGGCTGGCCGACAGGTTTGAGAGAGCGAGCGTTCCCATCGGTCCGCTCCGTGTCGGTATCGCTAAACCCGTTTGCGCACAGAGCCGCCAGAGATAATAATATCGCGAGCGAGGGTTTCTTTGATTTCACTATATGTTTAGAGAGGACAGGGGAGCTCGAGGGTTCATTAAAGAAACAAAAACAACAAAGAAAACCTCTGACCGATAATATCACATGTTGTGTCACCACCCTGTCCCTCTTTCACTCGTCGTAAAAGGGTTCTAATATTGAGTCGGTGGACAGTTACAAATATCTTGGCACGGTTATTGACAGTAAACTGTGTTTTTTGAACCTATTCCAGATGCTGTTTTAAAAAAAATAAAAAATAAAAGGACAACAGCGTCGCTTCTTTCTGACAAAGTAATATTCCGAGAAATGAAATGTTTATGTGTGTGCAACCATGATGACATTTCCATATTTTTTTTTATGGACGTTTTATTGAGTCTGTCCTAAACTTCTGCATGGCATGGCAACGTCAACCTGTCCAACAGAAATAGACTTAACAGGCTTGTCGGAGTGGCAGGTACATTTATTGGAGTAAGTCAGGCTCCGCTTACTGACATCTACCATCAACAGGTTCTCAGGAAGGACAGCGACATGTTGGACTGTTCTGATCGTCCCCCTGCAGAGGGCGCCATCGGGCCGACGTTTCAGGAGCCTGGGGGAAGAACTAAAAGACTTAAGATGTTTCAGGTGCCTGAGGGAAGGACTAAGAGAGCCTGAGGGAAGGACTAAGAGACTCAAGATGTTTCAGGAGCCTGAGGGAAGGACTAAGAGACTTAAGATGTTTCAGGAGCCTGAGGGAAGGACTAAGAGACTTAAGATGTTTCAGGAGCCTGAGGGAAGGACTAAGAGACTTAAGATGTTTCAGGAGCCTGAGGGAAGGACTAAGAGACTTAAGATGTTTCAGGAGCCTGAGGGAAGAACTACAGTAAGAGACTTAAGATGTTTCAGCAGCCTGGGGGAATAGGGAGGTGTAGTGGTTACGTCATTGCCGTTTTTCGTGTTCCACCCTCTGTCCAACGCAATGTATTTCCCCTTTGCCCATTTCTAAATCGCCTCGTTTAAAACAAATAAAGCATTAACATTTGCATGGTGTACCTCTCTGTGCTTATTCATCCACAATCTATAGCTCAACATGAAAATATTCGCAATTAATCATAAAATTTTATCGAATCAAATTAAATTTTATTTCAACCAAAAATAAAAAAAATAAACAATAATGTTAGTGATAGAAGGGAACTCGTTTTGTGCAAAAATGGAAAGCTTTTCAATTTCCATGTGGCAGAATTGTTACAATAGCCGATAATCCATTTTCCCAATGATAAATCCCTATACGGGTGGAACAACCAGTGACGTCAGACTACACATCCCTATAAGTAAGAGACTTAAGATGTTTCAGGAGCCAAACAGTGGCGCAGTGGGCAAGGCGCTCGCCACTAACGCAGGAGACGCTGGTATCGAGCCCAGCTCTCGGCATTGCCTGCCGTCATACTAACACAATTGGCAGTGTTAGAGGGTGGGAAAGCCGGTGGGTGGGGATTGGACGTTGTGGACAGCGACTCCTACAGGTCGGTTGGGTGACGCCGTTGCGGCGGAAACAGGAAGTAGCGGGGGCAGCGTGAGCCTCCCACGTGTTACTCCTCGCCACTGAGAGTTCGAGCTGCTGCGGTGAAAAGATGCGACAGGCTGCCTCCTCGTGTACCGGAGGGGACACGTGATGCAAGGCTTCTGTCCTCACTACAGCCGACCAGTGGGAGGCATAGTCTAGCAACGTTCAAGACAGGGGAGGGTAGAATTGGATAATATGAAATTGGGATGGGAGAAAATAAGGAGAAAAAGTAAAAAATAAATTAAAAAAAATATGTTTCAGGAGCCTGAGGGAAGAACTAAGAGACTTAAGACGTTTCAGGAGCCTGAGGGAAGAACTAAGAGACTTAAGACGTTTCAGGAGCCTGAGGGAAGGACTAAGACTTAAACTGGCTATACGATATATAAATGAGTACTACTGAGTGCTAATCAGGTGTATGTACAGAGTTGTAGTATTAATATGTACAGTGATACAGGTATAAAGACACCATGGTACTAAGTCATACTGGCCAGCAGCGTAACTAGTACAGACATACTGTGTAGATATAGTATATACTAGGGATGCTCGATATTGGCTTTTTTACCGATACCGATATTCCGATATTGTCCAACTCTTCATTTCCAATACCGATATCAACCGATACCGATATATGCAGGGTTTCCCCGTCCAAAAAACTGAATAATTTCAGGTAACTAATAATTTCACTGGATATATATATAACAAATATTGTTATTGTTTTTTATTTTTTTTAAACCGATACCGATATTTTCCGATATCACATTTTACTGCCGATATCGGCCGATAATATCGGTCGGCCGATAATATCGGACATCCCTAGTATATACAGATATGTAAAAAGGATTACACGCAGGCATATACAGACAGACGTGGATGCTATCATACAGAGTTCTATGCAGGTGTATAAGTAGGTATATAGAAGGCTTTAGAGACGCCATGCAGAGAGCCGATCTGCTCCCTCGGTGCGCTGCGCTGCGCCGTGTCGAGTCCGGGGCGCAGCTTGCTGTAAATATGACCAGATAAACAATCGCAGCCCTAATGGTTTAATTGCCCCTCCGTGCTGCTCTCAGCGATCTGCTCCACGACAACAACGCAATTGATTTTTTCCGGCATCGTTTCCCTTCCACCCTCCTCCTCTGGTAATCACAGCAGGCTAAACGAGACGTCGGCGTCCAGACGGGGGGGAGCGATGATGTGGTCCACATGTTTCTGATGAGCCAGTGTAGGAGAATGATCCTACTCGTGTGACCCTCGCTCTCTCTCTCTCTCTCTCCCTGTCCCTTTCCCTCACTCTCTCTCTCCCTCTCTATCTCTCTCTCTCTTTCTCTCTCTCGCTTTCCCTCTCCCTCACTCTCTCTCTCTCTCTCCCCCTTTCCCTCTCCCTCTCGCTCGCTCGCTCGCTCTCTATCTCTCTCTCTCCCTTTCCCTCTCCCTCTCTCTTTCTCTCTCTTGCTTTCCCTCTCCCTCACTCTCTCTCTCTCTCTCTCCCCCTTTCCCTCTCCCTCTCGCTCGCTCGCTCTCTATCTCTCTCTCCCTTTCCCTCTCCCTCTCTCTATCTCTCTCCCTCTCTCTCTCTCAATTCAATTCAATTAAATTCAAAGGGGCTTTATTGACATGGGAAACATACATTTGCATCTCTCTCTCTCTCCCCTTCATCTCTCTATATCTCTATCTCACTCTCTCTCTCTCTCTTTCTCTCTCCCCCTTTCCCTCTCCCTCTCTCTCGCTCTCCTCTCTCTCTCTCTCTCTCTCTCTCTCTCTCTCTCTCTCTCTTTCTCTCTCTCTTTCCATCTCCCTCCCTCTCTCTCACTCTCTGTCTCTGTCTCTCTGTCTCTCTGTCTCTCTGTCTCTCTCTCTCTCTCTCTCTCTCTCTCTCTCTCTCTCTCTCTCTCTCTGGCAGGTAGGCCTCCCTCATTTTCAGACGCCCATGACACGCAGACACTGATGTCAACGTAAGCACACCATGTTAAACACACCAAGCTAAACACACCAAGCTAAACACACCAAGCTAAACACACCAAGCTAAACACACCAAGCTAAACACACCATGTTAAACACACCAAGCTAAACACACCAAGCTAAACACACCAAGCTAAACACACCAAGCTACGGCCCAGTCGCTACTGGCTCCTTCTACGATGCTTTTGTCTCTTTTACTGCCAACAGGCTTCAGACTGATGTGATACAATCTGCCGTTTGATTATGAACACATGGACATGAAATGTCAATCGCAGTCTCATCCCGCTGTCCTCCACTACAACTCTCTCTCTCTCTCATCTCTCTCCTCCCACATCGAGGTCTGACAGCCGCCAAGTCCCCCGCGCCAACGCCACTTCAAAGGAGAACTGTCACCAGTAATAGAGTCGAGCGGCGAAGTGAGAAATCAGCCAACTAATAGTTTAGGACTTTGTCATCCGATCAAGTGGCTGATCGTAAACGACAACTGAAATTGCATTTCCCCCACATTACTGTCCCTCTGCAAAGCGACGCAGCCACACAAAAGGACCTCTTTAAATCTATCTCAAGTTTCACGTTTTGTTTTATTTGTCACACGTAAGACCAGAACATACTGGCGGGCGGATAATATTTTGATATGCCCAGACATGTGCCTCAAGGAAATAACGCATTTAGAGCGAGTCTCTCTCTCTCGGGACTCTTTAGGACGCATGCCATCATAAGCACCATGTCTGGCTCGCATGGCACCCAGCCCTTTGCCCCCTCTCTCTTTTCCTTAGACCCCGAGGTCCTTCATGGGGCTGCCCTGTGGCCTGCCTGTGTCCAGCTGTTTATTTTCCAAAGGGAAGAATGTGCGAGTCGGCCCCGGTGCTAAACAGTGTGGTTTTACAAAGCTAACTTTAATAAGATGGCCGATGAGAGACAAGGAGGGAGCGGGTCCGGGCCGGTGCGGTGTGTGTGTGTGTGTGTGTGTGTGTGTGTGTGTGTGTGTGTGTGTGTGTGTGTAGGTGTGTGTGTGTGTGTGTGTGTGTGTGTGTGTGTGTCTGTGTGTGTGTGTGCCACCAAAAGGTCAAGGAAGACTGCATACATACACACACACACACAGATGTACACCTGGGTGACTCAGCCGACCCACAGAGACGTCAATCAAACTTGACCCCCGACGACCCCCGGGCCGCACCATCACTTCAGCGCTCAACAGACAGACAGCGCTCACAACCAACCGACAGACCTGACGGAGCTCGTCCCCAAAGTCAAGGCCGGTTCCCACGTCTTCCCCCGTAAATAAACACCACACACACACACACACACAGACACAGACCTTTCCAAAGTTATCCTCAAACGAAGAAGAGGTTATAAGTAGGGATGCTCGATATTGGCTTTTTTACCGATACCGATATTCCGATATTGTGCAACTCTTAATTTCCGATACCGATACCGATATATGCAGGGTTTCCCCCCAAAAAAACTGAATAATTTCAGGTAACTAATAATTTCACTGGATGCATTCAAAAGGCTTTCTAAATGTAAGCATTATCTGTGCAAAATATGATCATTAAAAAAGTTAAAATTAACATTACATATCTCTTGTTGTTGAATTAAACCAACATGCATACTTTTGACAATAAATAAAATAAGAATTGGTTCTTACTTGCTTGCCTGGGTAAGTAAAGGTTAAATAAATGTAAAAAAAAAAAGAAAAAAAATTGTTATTGTTTTTTTTTTTTTTTATATATATACCGATATTTTCCGATATCACATTTGACTGCCGATATCGGCCGATAATATCCCTAATAATATCGGACATCCCTAGTTATAAGCGTATGAGCGACGGACGAGGGCTACCTGGATCAACGCGGTGCAGGACATTTTGCTCTCATGTCATGCTCAGGTTGGGATTCCTGTTTCCACCCCAACCTGAGCATGACATGAGTGCAAAATGGCCGCCGCTGTGTGAATTATGGTCAACGACGGTACTACTCAATATTTCGGTACGCCTTCCCAGCCCTGGCGGGGTGTTTACAGTTGGGAGTTTACAGTGAACTCTACACGCCAAGGGAAGAGTAGCTACTATGTATAAAATGAAAGTTTACCCAAATCAAAAACCCTGGGTAGACAAATCCGTCCGTGAAGCTCTGAGAGAGCGCACCAAAGCATACAACGACGGCCTAGAGGCAGGCAACATGAATGACCACAAGGTGGCGCGATACAACGTAAGGAGGACTGTGTCAGAGGCCAAACGACGCTACAGGGATAAAATTGAACTCCAGTTTGAACAAGCTGACTCTAGAGCTATGTGGCAGGGGCTCAAAACGATGACAGACTACAAAGGCGCCTCCCTCAAACTGAACAGTGACATCTCCTTAGCAAATGACCTCAATACCTTCTATGCGAGGTTTGATGCTGGTAATAACAACACCAGCTCACAAGCCTCGGCAATGGGGGGGGGGGGTCGGCTGCTGATGGAGGCGCAGTGTTCAGGGTAACAGAGCATGAGGTGAGGCGGACCTTTAAAAAAGTGAATATCAGGAAGGCAGCAGGTCCAGACGGCATCCCCGGCCGCGTCCTAAAAGTCTGTGCCGACCAACTGGCCCCAGTATTCACTGACATATTTAACCTGTCCTTAGAACAGGCTGTCATCCCCACCTGCCTGAAGAAGTCCACTATTATCCCTGTACCCAAAAAATCCAAGCCTGCTTGCCTCAACGACTACCGCCCTGTAGCTCTCACCTCCATAGCCATGAAGTGCTTCGAGAAGCTAGTAAAGGGCTACATCTGCTCCTCCCTCCCCATCAACATGGACCCCCTGCAATTTGCATACCGCCCCAACAGGTCCACGGAGGACGCCATAGCCCATGTGCTGCACACAGCAGCATCACACCTGGACAAGAGGAAGGGGAACTATGTGAGAATGCTATTCATCGACTACAGCTCGGCATTCAATACCATAGTCCCCTCCATACTCATAGCCAAGCTCAGGGACCTGGGCTTGGGCTATGACCTCTGCCAGTGGGTCTTGGACTTCCTGACTGGCAGACCCCAGGTGGTGAGAGCAGGCAACTGCACCTCCTCATCCATCACCCTCAACATAGGGGCCCGCCAGGGCTGTGTTCTGAGTCCCCTCCTCTACTCCCTGTACACACACGACTGTGTGGCTCAGCGGAGTAGCAATACAATCGTCAAATTTGCTGACGACACAGTGGTGGTGGGCCTGATCTCTGCCAACGACGAGAGGGCCTACCTGGAAGAGGTCAAGGTCCTGGCGGGATGGTGCCAGGAAAACAGCCTCTCCCTGAACGTCAGCAAAACAAAGGAGATGATTGTGGACTTCAGGAGGTCGGGGGTCAAGGACTACAGCCCCCTCAGCATCGACGGGGCACCGGTTGAGAGAGTCAACAGCTTTAAGTACCTCGGAGCCTACATATCCGAGGACTTGACATGGACCACACACATTAACAGTGTTGTGAAGAAGGCACGACAACGCCTCTACTTCCTCAGGCGCCTAAGGAAGTTCCAAGTCAGCCAGAAGATCCTTAAGAACTTCTACTCATGTACAATAGAGAGCATCTTGACCGGCAACATCACCTCCTGGTTTGGGAATAGCACTGCACAAGACCAAAGCAGACTACAAAGAGTGACACGTTCAGCCGAACGCACAATTGGAGGGGGGCTCCCCACCCTCCAGAACATTTACTACAAGCGTTGCAAGGGCAAGGCTAAGAGAATCATTAAAGACTCCAGTCACCCGAACAACTGCCTCTTTGAACTGCTGCCGTCAGGCAAGCGATACAGGAGTCTCAAGGCGAGCACAGAAAGACTCAGAAGAAGCTTCTATCCCCAGGCCATCAGGCTGCTAAACGAACAATGAATGAACACTACACAACAACAACCACCAAACGCACATAGCACACACATCCACACGCACACACTCACTTTAAACAAACACACTGTAGCACCCACTCCACACACTTATAGCACACACCCACTTTAAACAAACACACTGTAGCACCCACTCCCCACACTTTATATTTATGGATGAAGGATTGCACTACAACTCGTACACCTTACTGTAAATTGTACCTAAAATTGTACCTCATCCCATTTCTGCTTTGCACTAGATAGTACTGTACATTAGTACACTGCATAGTATTGTGTATTGTATATTATATGGTAACTCAGAACATTGTACATATGTCTATACCGAACACTGTGACCTCATTTTCTTCTTCTAAATTCATGCTATATTATGTTATTATGTTATTTGATACTATCTTGTCTAGCACAGTCTCTGGAGCGTAACAGTAAGAAGCATTTTGTATGAAAGTATTCTGTACTTCTGTATGACAACTATTAAAGAACTTGAACTTGAACTATGTGCTGTTTGTGCGATGTGTGGACAGTCAAAGCCAGATATGAACAGAGCGAAAAACAGAGAGGGGGGGGGGGGGGAATATAATCCAGCTGTGAGATGGCGACTGGTATTTACAGCTACGGTGCCCACCAGTGCCCTTGAGCAAGGCACCGAACCACCCCCCCCTAAAACGGCTCCAGGGGCGCTGCGCTGCCGGCAACCCTGCACTCTGACCTCCCTCTGATGGAACACACATGCGTGTGGGGGGGACCGCGTGCGTGCGTAGCCAGGGGGGATATGCGAGAAGACGAAGTCTCAATTGCCTTGTGTACATTAACAATAAAGTAATCTTCTATCTTCTACAATAACGATTCCGAGAGACCAGAACCTATATAGCAGGGCTGCTGTTCATTACGCCGATAGCATCTACAGTGTCGGGTGCTACAGATTTCTATGTGGGAAAATACAACAGAGACCAACAGCGTGTGTGTGTGTACGTGTGTGTGCGTGTGTGTGCGTGTGTGTGTAGGTGTGTGTGTGTGTGTGTGTACGTGTGTGTGTACGTGTGTGTGTACGTGTGTGTGCGTGTGTGTATGTGTGTGTGTGTGTGTGTGTGTGTGTGTGTACGTGTGTGTGCGTGTGCATGTGTGTGTGTGCGTGTGTGTGTGTGTGTGTACGTGTGTGTGTGTGTGTGTGTGCGTGTGTGTGTGTGTGTGTGTGTGTCTGTGTGGGTGTGTGCGTGTGTGTGTGTGTGCGTGTGTGTGTGTGTGTGTGTGTGTGTGTGTGTGTGTGTGTGTGTGTGTGTGTGTGTGTGTGTCTGTGTGGGTGTGGACATAGGATCCTGTTTGACTGTGTGTGGCAGCAGTGGGACAGACTATATTTTGTATTTCTTTTCTTTTTATAATTGTATATATTTCTCCCGTGGCTGGAAGGTTCCTGTTCCAGCAGGAGCAGCCTAATGTAATAAAGCCACCTGGTTGGGCGGCTGGCTAGCGCAGCGGACTAAGCGCCTGCCTACCACCGCAGAGACACTGGTATCGAATCCAGCTGTCAGCGGTGCCTCCGGCTTGGTCAGTCGTCCCTCCCTACTAACACAATTGGCAGTGTTAGCGGGTGGGAAGCCGGTGGGGTGTGTATCCTGGTCG
>NC_140180.1:15670528-15688028 GCF_963971535.1 Notolepis coatsorum | reverse complement strand
CTGTAGTGTGGTAGTGAAAGGGTTAAGTTTCAAGTTCAAGTTTCTTTAATAGTTGTCATACAGAAGTACAGAATACTTTTATACAAAATGCTTCTTACTGTTACGCTCCAGAGACTGTGCTAGACAAGATAAGTATGAAATAAAATAACATAGTATAGCATGTAAATTAGAAGTAAAAAAAAAAATAATTAGGTCACAGTGTTCAGTATAGACATATGTACAATGTTCGATGCAGAATAGACGTAACTGAGTTACCATATAATATACAATACTGTGCAGTGTACTTAAAGTGGAAATGAAGCAGTGAGCATAAATACATATTCATAGCATCACATTAGTATTTAGATAAGCCACAGAAGAAGTCACGTTATAAAAATAAGCAGTTTCTAAGAAAAAACGATTTGTTGTGTACATTTCTGAAGCATTTAGCATTATGGGCGCGGCCATTTTGTTGCTGACGTCATACCGTGGCTTGGGTGTATACACTCTGGTTAGCTGCCTATATTGAATGGGTCGGTCAGCAAATAAAATGTTGCCTACAAAACAACGGGACCGCGGTGGTTCTGTTTGTATTGCTCCTGGCTGTTCAAACTAATTTTACCATGTGAGAGAGAGGAAAGTTGGTTAATTTCCACAAACTACCAGTGAAAAAAACAGTGTTGTTGACATGTTGGCTCGGGCTGCCTGCACCCAGACGGCGCGACCAGCCTGTTGGACAGGGAAGGAGGATCTGCAGCGAACACTTCATTGCCTCGGATTATGTTGTTGGGGTGGGAGGTTTGTCCAGAAGACCACTAATCAGCTGAAGCCCGATGCGGTTCCCTCTGTCTTTGACAGACAGACGCAGGCAGTTCAGCGTCGGGATCATTTAGCCTGCTGGCTACCTAGCTCCACTTCAACCAGCGTTGGGAGCTCCAACGTTAGCTTGCCGATGCTACCAGCACATCGACAAGCTAGCGTTGGGAGCTCCAACGTTAGCTTGCCGATGCTACCAGCACATCGACAAGCTGCTGGAGCCAGCTAACGTTAGCTTGCTGATGCTACCAGCACATCGACAAGCTGCTGGAGCTCCCAACGCTGGTTGAAGTGGAGCTAGGTAGCCAGCAGGCTAAATGCTCCCGACGACATCGACAAGCTGCTGGAGCCAGCTAACGTTAGCTTGACTGGTTGCTGGCTAACTAACGTGGCTACTCGTCCCGGGAGATAACGGCGCTGCCTGGCTGGTTGTTGGCTAACTAACGTGGCTACTCGTCCCGGGAGATAACGGCGCTGCCTGGCTGGTTGCTGGCTAACTAACGCTAACCAGCCAGGCAGCGCCGTTATCTCCCGGGATGAGTAGCCACGTTGTCGTCGGGGAGCATTTAGCCTGCTGGCTACCTAGCTCCACTTCAACCAGCATCGGGAGATCCAGCAGCTTGTCGATGTGCTAATAGCCTCAGCAACCTAACGTTAGCTGGCTCCAGCAGATCGACAAGCTGCTGGAGCCAGCTACCGTTAGCTGCTGGCTACCTAGCTCCACTTCAACCAGCATCGGGAGCTCCAGCAGCTTGTCGATGTGCTAATAGCCTCAGCAAGCTAACGTTAGCTGGCTCCAGCAGCTTGTCGATCTGCTGGAGCCAGCTAACGTTAGGTTGCTGAGGCTATTAGCACATCGACAAGCTGCTGGAGCTCCCGATGCTGGTTGAAGTGGAGCTAGGTAGCCAGCAGGCTAAATGCTCCGCGACGCTGAACTGCCTGCGCCGGTCTGTCTGTCGAAGACCGAGGGAACCGCGTCCGGCTTCAGCTGATTAGTGGTCTTCTGGACAAACATCCCACCCCAACAACATAATCCGAGGCAATGAAGTGTTCGCTGCAGATCCTCCTTCCCTGTCCAACAGGCTGGTCGCGCCGTCTGGGTGCAGGCAGCCCGAGCCAACATGTCAACAACACTGTTTTTTTCACTGGTAGTTTGTGGAAATTAACCAACTTTCCTCTCTCTCACATGGTAAAATTAGTTTGAACAGCCAGGAGCAATACAAACAGAACCACCGCGGTCCCGTTGTTTTGTAGGCAACATTTTATTTGCTGACCGACCCATTCAATATAGGCAGCTAACCAGAGTGTATACACCCAAGCCACGGTATGACGTCAGCCATGACGTCAGCAACAAAATGGCGGCGCCCATGTTGAAAACAGGGATATTATATTATATTTTTCAGACAAATAAGATGGATTTCACATTTGATTATAGAACCCTGTCTTACACAAGGTACACAACAAACAAACTAGGATCACATTGCTCACTGCTTCATCTCCACTTTAAGGACAACAACAACACAGCATCCTGTGTTATTCCAAAAGAAATATTTCAAGAGTGTAAAAAAAACTACAACCCAGAAGCCAAACAGCAAAGTAATCCGATTTCTTTTTTCAAACGCGGCTCAACAACAACAACAACAACAACTACTGAACCGTCTCACTCCACCGGGCTGCCCGCTGTGGCTGCAGGACTGGTGACGAGGGCGTGAAGACATCGCTCCTGACACGGCTGGACCTCTTTAGGTGTTTTAAATCACTCTGGCCCGGGGGGTGGGGGTGGGAGGGGGGTGGGTGACCTTGTCTGGGCTCCTACTACTGCACTAATGGGTGCGGTCGGCTGGCATGTAGATTTGGGTCGGTGCCCAAAATGCGGGTAGACTGACTCCGTGCCCCCCTCGCCTGTGGCAGGCCCGTTAAATAGGCATTTAATGCAAACTGCCGAGATGACAATATGCTCCCCCCCCCCAACACAATACACTCGCCCGGCTACACAGCACATGGTTCTAATAAGACGAGGCAGAGCGAAGTGTGTGTGTGTGTGCGTGCGTGCACGTTCGCTTGTCTGTGTGTGTGTGTGTGTGTGTGCATGTTTTCCTGTGTACTCGTGTGTTTCACCATGCATGTGAATGGTGCGTGTCTGTGTGCGTGCTCATGTGTTCAAGTTCAAGTTCAAGTTCTTTAATAGTTGTCATACAGAAGTACAGAATACTTTCATACAAAATGCTTCTTACTGTTACGCTCCAGAGACTGTGCTAGACAAGATAGTATCAAATAACATAATAACATAATATAGCATGAATTTAGAAGAAGAATGAGGTCACAGTTGTTCGGTATAGACATATGTACAATGTTCTGAGTTACCATATAATATACAATACACAATACTATGCAGTGTACTAATGTACAGTACTATCTAGTGCAAAGCAGAAATGGGATGAGGTACAATTTTAGGTACAATTTACAGTAAGGTGTACGAGTTGTAGTGCAATCCTTCATCCATAAATATAAAGTGTGGGGAGTGGGTGCTACAGTGTGTTTGTTTAAAGTGGGTGTGTGCTATAAAGTGTGTGTAGTGGGTGCTACAGTGTGTTTGTTTAAAGTGAGTGTGTGCGTGTGGATGTGTGTGCTATGTGTGTTTGGTGGTTGTTGTTGTGTAGTGTTCATTCATTGTTCGTTTAGCAGCCTGATGGCCTGGGGATAGAAGCTACTTCTGAGTCTTTCTGTGCTCGCCTTGAGACTCCTGTGTCGCTTGCCTGACGGCAGCAGTTCAAAGAGGCAGTTGTTCGGGTGGCTCGAGTCCTTAATAATTCTCTTAGCCTTCCCCTTGCAACGCTTGTTGTAAATGTTCTGGAGAGTGGGGAGCCCCCCTCCAATTGTGCGTTCGGCTGAACGTGTCACTCTTTGTAGTCTGCTTTGGTCTTTTGCAGTGCTATTCCCAAACCAGGAGGTGATGTTGCCGGTCAAGATGCTCTCTATTGTACATGAGTAGAAGTTCTTAAGGATCTTCTGGCTGACTTGGAACTTCCTTAGGCGCCTGAGGAAGTAGAGGCGTTGTCGTGCCTTCTTCACCACACTGTTAATGTGTATGGTCCATTTCAAGTCCTCGGATATGTGGGCTCCGAGGTA
This sequence comes from Notolepis coatsorum, assembly GCF_963971535.1. Classification (NCBI taxonomy): domain Eukaryota; kingdom Metazoa; phylum Chordata; class Actinopteri; order Aulopiformes; family Paralepididae; genus Notolepis; species Notolepis coatsorum. The sequence continues at coordinate 15,684,104 of NC_140180.1, read as the reverse complement.
CTTGAAGCTGTTGACTCTCTCAACCGGTGCCCCGTCGATGCTGAGGGGGCTGTAGTCCTTGACCCCCGACCTCCTGAAGTCCACAATCATCTCCTTTGTTTTGCTGACGTTCAGGGAGAGGCTGTTTTCCTGGCACCATCCCGCCAGGACCTTGACCTCTTCCAGGTAGGCCCTCTCGTCGTTGGCAGAGATCAGGCCCACCACCACTGTGTCGTCAGCAAATTTGACGATTGTATTGCTACTCCGCTGAGCCACACAGTCGTGTGTGTACAGGGAGTAGAGGAGGGGACTCAGAACACAGCCCTGGGGGGCCCCTATGTTGAGGGTGATGGATGAGGAGGTGCAGTTGCCTGCTCTCACCACCTGGGGTCTGCCAGTCAGGAAGTCCAAGACCCACTGGCAGAGGTCATAGCCCAAGCCCAGGTCCCTGAGCTTGGCTATGAGTATGGAGGGGACTATGGTATTGAATGCCGAGCTGTAGTCGATGAATAGCATTCTCACATAGTTCCCCTGCCTCTTGTCCAGGTGTGATGCTGCTGTGTGCAGCACATGGGATATGGCGTCCTCCGTGGACCTGTTGGGGCGGTATGCAAATTGCAGGGGGTCCATGTTGATGGGGAGGGAGGAGCAGATGTAGCCCTTTACTAGCTTCTCAAAGCACTTCATGGCTATGGAGGTGAGAGCTACAGGGCGGTAGTCGTTGAGGCAAGCAGGCTTGGATTTTTTGGGTACAGGGATAATAGTGGACTTCTTCAGGCAGGTGGGGATGACAGCCTGTTCTAAGGACAGGTTAAATATGTCAGTGAATACTGGGGCCAGTTGGTCGGCACAGACTTTTAGGACGCGGCCGGGGATGCCGTCCGGACCTGCTGCCTTCCTGATATTCACTTTTTTAAAGGTCCGCCTCACCTCATGCTCTGTTACCCTGAACACTGCGCCTCCATCAGCAGCCGACCCCCCCCCCCCCCATTGCCGAGGCTTGTGAGCTGGTGTTGTTATTACCAGCATCAAACCTCGCATAGAAGGTATTGAGGTCGTTTGCTAAGGAGATGTCATTGTTCAGTTTGAGGGAGGCGCCTTTGTAGTCTGTCATCGTTTTGAGCCCCTGCCACATAGCTCTAGAGTCAGCTTGTTCAAACTGGAGTTCAATTTTATCCCTGTAGCGCCGTTTGGCCTCTGACACTGTCCTCCTTACGTTGTGTTGCGCCACCTTGTGGTCATTCATGTTGCCTGCCACTAGGCTGTCATTGTATGCTTTGGTGCGCTCTCTCAGGGCTTCACGGACGGATTTGTCTACCCAGGGTTTTTGATTTGGGTAAACTTTCATTTTGGTAGTGGGGATTGTTTCTTTCACCCTAGTACAGACATAGTCCAGCACTGTCTCCGTGTAGGCATTAATGTTATCTGTGTCGCGGAATACAATCCAGTCTGTGTTGTGGAACACTGACCGGATCGTATCCTCTGACGTCACATCCCATTTCTGCACCTCTCGCGAGACTACGGGAGTACTTTTAATTCTTTGTCTGTACTTTGGTGTAAGGAAAATGGATGCGTGATCTGACTTGCCAAAGCCACTATCAGAATGAGCCTTGTAGCCACCTTTAAATTGCGTGTAACAGTGATCTAGGATGTTACCGCCTCTGGTGTTGCAAGTCACATGCTGGTAGAAATCAGGCAATACCTTTCTCAGATTGGCGCTATTGAAATCTCCCAGTACTAAAATGGCGGCGTTAACGTTCGTCGCTTGTATATTATTTACCTCGTCGTGTAGTCTGGAGAGCGCGGCGTTGTTGTTGGCTTGCGGTGGAATATACACTCCGACCAGGACGATCGCCGTTAACTCCCTCGGGAGGAAGAAAGGACGACACTTGATGGTTATATATTCCAGTTCTGGGGAGCAGTAGTTGGATAATTCCTTCACATTCGTTGGATCACTCCAATTTTTGTTAAACATGAAGGCAATACCTCCACCACGTTGTTTACCGGACTCTGATTGTGTCCGATCCTTCCTATGGATAAAGAAGTGATCCGTTGGTTGAATCGCGTGATCTGGAACCTCCGGTGTTAGCCAAGTTTCGGTGAAGCAAAGGACATTGCAGTCCCTAACGTCTCTTTGATATTGAATCCTTGCTCGGATGTCATCCAGTTTATTGTCTATTGATTGTACATTGGCTAGCAATATACTGGGAAGTGGTGTACGGTGTCGTCTGGATCTCAGCCTGTTTCGGATCCCAGACCTTTTTCCTCGACGTCTTTTCCTGGGGTCTAGGAACAAAGGATCCGGTCCTAGTCTCCGGAGGATTTCTTCCGGCCATTGATGTGGTTCGGAAAGTTGATCCAGCGAGTAATCCAGTTGGTAAGTTTCCCGTAATCCAATGTCAATGATTGACTGACGGTCATACACATATAATGCACCAACAGTTGGTGCAAATAAAACTCCTAATACTATAAAAATTAACAAAATAAAGCACAGTCTCGTCGGAGCGATCAGAAAGGCAGCCATCACAGCAGCGCCAGGATATAGCTAGTGTGTGTATGTGTGTGTGTTTTCCTGTGTAAACGTGTGTTTCAATCACCATGCATGTGAATGGTGCATGTCTGTGTGCGTGTCTGTGTGCGTGCTCGTGTGTGTGTGTGTGTTTTCCTGTGTACACGTGTGTTTCACCATGCATGTGAATGGTGCGTGTCTGTGTGCGTGTCTGTGTGCGTGCTCGTGTGTGTGTGTGTGTGTGTGCATGTTTTCCTGTGTGCACGTGTGTTGTGCCAAGCATGTGAATGGTGAGAGTATGTGTGCGTGCGTGCGCTTGTGTGTGAGTGTGTGTGTCTGTGATCGTGTGTATGTGTGTGCATGTTTTCCTGTTTACACATGTGTTTCACCTTGCATGTGAATGGTGAAGGTGTGTATGTGTGTGTGCTCGTCTGTATGTGTGTGTGTGTGCTCGTGTGTGTGTATGTGTGTGTGTGTGTGTGTGTGTGTGTGTGTGTGTGTGTGTGTGTGTGTGTGTGTGTGTGTGTGTGTGTGTGTGTGTGTGTGTGTGTGTGTGCATGTTTTCCTGTGTACAAGTGTGTTTCACGGTCACCATACATGTGAATGGTGCGTGTCTGTGTGCGTGTGTGTGCGCTCATATGTGTGTGTGTGTGTGTGTGTGAGTGTGCGCGCGTGTGTGTGTGTGTGTGTGTGTGTGTGTGTGTGTGTGTGTGTGTGTGTGTGTGTGTGTGTGTGTGTGTGTGTGTGTGTGTGTGTGTGTGTGTGTGTGTGTGTGTGTGTGTGTGTGTGTGTGTGTGTGTGTGTGTGTGTGTGTGTGTGTGTGTGTGTGTGTGTGTGTGTGTGTGTGTGTGTGTGTGTGTGTGTGTGTGTGGAGCACACGCGTGTGTCCGTGGGGGGAGGGAGTGTTAATTACAAACACCTGAAGCTCTGAGGCGGAGGGAGGGGGGGAGGAGGGGGGAGGAGGGGGGAGGGAGGGGGGGGAGGGGGGGGAGGAGGAGGAGGGGGGGGGGAGGAGGAGGGGGGAGGAGGGGGGGAGGAGGAGGAGGGGGGGTGGACACGGCTGGTCTGAAGCCTTAAGGCTGTCTGTCACATCGGGTCAGTGGTACATGTGTTCCAGCACCGTGTTCAGAGGACGGACGTACAGGACGGATCAATGTTCCCTCAGCCCCTCAGAGACGGGGGTTCAAATCCCATTTACTGACACCGGATCTCCGGCACAAACACACGGCATCTGGATCAGTGGTCGACTGTGGTTTTTTTTTTCTTTCTTTTTTTTAAACGGATGATGCCAATAATACTGATACCTATAGGGAGCAGGTGACGGCCGACATAATGATATAATGGTGTGATTTTTTTTTTTTTTTTTATCTGATCAAATACAACAATTTAACCAACTGTTGGCCTGTTTTATTGCAACACTACTATCACCGACATCTAAGAAGGGAGATCCCCCCCCTTGAATGGCCCTTCTAAGGTTTCTCTCCTCCACATTGCCTCACCTGTGGTGAATTTTTTCCTATTGTTAGGTTTTAGTGAGTTTTTCCTTACCTTCGCGTGGGGTATGTCTGGGAGTGTTGCATTTATTTATTTGATTTATTTTAAATTTGTTGGACTTCATGGTGTTTTTGTTTTGTTCTTGATTTATTGTGATGTTTCTTCTTGACTTGTTTAAAGAAGACGTGTCCGGCCCATGGGGACATTAACGTGTGTTGTCGGGCCTTACAAATAAATTTGATTTGATTTGATTTGATTTCAATCGCGTTCTCTCACTAAAACACCAGAATCGAGCAAATGATTCGATCCGATTCGATTCCAATTTATTGTCATTAAACAGCACAAAACCAACACCGATATCTCAGAAGTCCAAGACGCCACTCACGCCAATTGAGTAGGATATCCTGTGAAATCACACGGCAGATGAATCGGTAATAGTAGTGCAATAGTAATATACAATGTGCAGGTGATTAAACTGAGTATAAAATATATAAATGAGTACTACTGAGTGTAGTGCTTATCAGATGTATGTACAGAGTTGTAGTATTAATATGTACAGTGGTACAGGTATAAAGACACTATGGTAGTAAGTAAGTCATAATGGCCAGCAGCGTAACTAGTATATATTGTATATGATATTAAGAGAAGCCAATTTATTGTCTACCCATATAACTCTGTATGATAGCATTTACAATAGTGCTGTATATACTGCATATTATATACATTTATATATTTATATTTAATATCTGTGCATATCCCTTACCTACTATTACTAGTTACGCTGCTGGCCAGTATGACTACTACCACCATTGTGTCTTTATACCTGTATCACCTTTATCACTGTACATATTAATACTCTGTACATACATACATACATACATACATACATACATACATACATACATACATACATACATACATACATACATACATACATACATACATACATACATACATACATACATACATACATACATACATACATACATACATACATACATACATACATACATACATACATACATACATACATACATACATACATACATACATACATACATACATACACTCAGTAGTACTAATTTATATATGTTATACCCAGTTTAATCACCTGTACATTGTATATTACTATTGCACGTTACTGTTACATCTGCACTCTGGTTGGATGCCAAACCTATTTTCGTTGTACTGTACTTGTGCAGTAATGTATAATGACAATACATTTGAATCTAATCAAATCGAATCTAAAATTAAGTAAATAATTCAGGAATTCAGTCAGTCTCTCAGGTACATCCGGCATAAACCGCTCCACAGCAGCCACTGACGGCAGCTGCCTGTAGGGGGCAGAGTTGACACAAGAGAGAGGGAGCGAGCTAGCGTTTAGCGGTCTAATCATTAATCTCCGGTGTGGATGTCGGGCGAGGCGGAATACTTCAAAACGCCAAATGTCCGCCCAGTGACTCCATCACTAGTCAGACTCAAGTGGGACGTAGTCATGGGCACGTGTTTGGGTCTCACTAATGAAGAGAAATAAACAGTGTGATCTCTTTTAAATGAAGAGAATGTGATCCGGTGGATTGTAAATGGACTCATGCTAGTCATTCTCTGTTCTGCAGCTTAAACGCTGCCCCCTGTAGGTCGTCTGTGTGCATGCGTGTGTGTGCGTGTGTGTGTGTGTGTGTGTGTGTGTGTGTGTGTGTGTGTGTGTGTGTGTGTGTGTGTGTGTGTGTGTGTGTGTGTGTGTGTGTGTGTGTGTTAGTGTTGTCACAATACTGGAATTTCGAACTTCGATACGATATATATATATATATAAATTTAGCTTTTGTTGCTGGTTGATTCTCCTCAGCTTCTCTCTGGTACTATAAGAGATGATAAATATAACACTTTTAAAACCCTTTGTTTATCTTTAGATCACACATTTGAAAATAACTGTTCATCTCACTTCAATCATTTTTATTGCAGAACATGGTATTTTCTCAAGCAGACAGATGTAAACACTGTCATCTGTGTTGCATGTACCTGACAAACTGAACTGTTTGTATTACAGTCATATTCCGACTTAACTGAATGCACACGTGTGTGTGTGTGTGTGGACTACTGTACTATTACAGGTATTGAAATGAACAATGCAACTTCCTTATAAAACATTTTTATTTTATTTTTAATGAAGAATAAAATATCAATATTTCGGGAAATGAGTATTGAAACCATTTTAAATATTCAGAATCGATATGTATCGATTTTTCGATATTTTTGACAACACTAGTGTGTGTGTGCGCATGTGTGTGTGTGTGTGTGTGTGTGTGTGTGTGTGCGGACGTGCGTGTGTGTGTGTGTGCGTGCGTGTGTGTGTGTGTTGAAAGACGAGGAGGACACGCCTTCAGTGGCAGAAATGCCACTCATACTGCCTGTGGTCGTCACAAGCACACATGCACGCACAGTCGCACACTCACACACACACACACACACACACACACACACACACACACACACACACACACACGCACACGCACACACAATTACTTAAAGGCCAAAACTGACGACATCACATTGACCTACATTCATTCCCCGCGTCATAGCCTTAACCTTACCCTACGCATGCCTCAAACCTTACCTATCGTCTCAACGGCTAGTCATCTCAAATATGTCCCTGATTTTATAGTACACACACTCTCTCTCTCTCACTCTCTCACTCACACACACGACACACACACACACACACACACACACACACACACGCACGCACACACACGCACACACGCACACACTAAGACGAGACAGAAATACCATCATGGCCTGTGATCTTAGCAGCGAGCTCCTCAGGTTACAGGTGCTACGGCTCTCTGCTAAAGGGAGCGGGGTCTCTGCTTACAGCGTCGTGTGGAGAGAGGTGCCTCTGTCGGCCCATCAAAGGCCTGGGGACAGGCTCTCACTCACACACACACACACACACACACACACACACACACACACACACACACACACACACACACACACACACACACACACACACACACACACACACACACACACACACACACCGCGGGCCAGGATATACACACACACACACGTCACACACACTCACAAGACGCACATACATACATATCAGGGAGCGTGGAGAGATACACCCGTGTAGGCATGGAGGCACGGTTCAGGTAAAACACAGAGATATGGATGCATACAATAATATACTGTATATTTGCTTACCCACAGTGGACACATACACATACATGCATGCTGCATATACACACACACACACGCACGCACACACACACACACACACACACACACACACACACACACACACACACACATAAATGTTTACTTAGAGTAGTCCAGAATTGGCGGCATTGCATTGACTTACATGTATTCCCTAGAGCCTAAACACACACACACACGCACGCACACACACACACACACACACACACACACACACACACACACACGTATGCACACACGCACACACACACACACACGTATGCACACACGCACACACACACACACCTGATAAAACCTTACTCCTGCTACAGTGTGGTTCCAATTTGGGATCGGCCTCATGAATCCGAGGCCCAGAATTAAACCAAATAGAAGCTAATGGGGCTCCGGCGGTGATGGACCAGCCATCTGGCAAGGTGGGCACATGCCAGGAGGAGGAGGGCAGGCCGAGCCGAGCTACGGGCTCAGAATACAAAAGATTGAATGTATATGCGTGTGCATACGCCGCAATTAGTGCACAAAACATATTTACTATACATGTAATCCTTAGAATTGTTGTGTCTTATTATGTCATCATGAATCAAAAGGAAATCATTTTGAGGCCCAGTGAACCGAACGTGAGCCTTCTTTTGAGTGTTTGTGAACCGAACTGCGGGCTCTGCCATTGTAAACAACCGCAGAGAAACTGCAACTTTTTCCGCAGGGTTTCCAGTTTCAAACAGCAGTCTTCCGGGGAGCCGGGTTTTCCAAGGACAGTTTGTTTATTGAGTTATGAAAATATACCATGTCATTATTTGTATTCTTTTTATTCTCTGAGTTTCAGATGTCTCTCCCAAGGCTGCATAGTGCACCTTTAATATGTTTGTCTTTACACACATTACACGTTCATACTGACCCTTTAATCTCTGTGCTTCTTAGAAAATAGCCTAAGATGCCCTCTGTGTGCGCTAACGTTAGACTGTCAAATGAAAGAGGTTTTACCTTCATACATAGGGATAGGTTATGGTAACTTATGGATAGGTTATGGTAACTTATGGATAGGTTATGGTGACTTATGGATAGGTTATGGTGACTTATGGATAGGTTATGGTAACTTATGGATAGGTTATGGTGACTTATGGATAGGTTATGGTGACTTATGGATAAGTTATGGTAACTTATGGATAAGTTATGGTAACTTATGGATAAGTTATAAGTTATGGTAGCTTAGGGTCGGGATAAGTTATGGTGATTTAGGGGTACGTTATGGTAACTTATGGATAGGTTATGGTAACTTAGGGATAGGTTATGGTTACTCATGGTAACTTAGGGATAAGTTATGGTAATTTAGGGATAGGTTATGGTAACTTAGGGATAAGTTATGGTAACTTAGGGATAGGTTATTGAAGGATGTCGAGGTTTTTCAAGGTGTATATAGTGTTGATGACAGCATCTAAAGGTGCCAGGTCAGAGAGGTAGATGTGGTGGTGGAGGCGGTCAGAGAGAGTCAGTGTGTTTAGCAGCAGTCAGTGTATTAACGAGCAAACAGGGTGTGTGTGTGCATGCCCGAGGTCATTCAGCACATAACAACTGATAGGGATTGAGAGCAGGCAGAATGGTCAGAGAAAGAGTTTGACATCAATCGAAATGGACGTTTAATGTGGGTTAAAGGTGAAGAGCAGTTGCCATGACAGCGCGTCACATAGCGACGAGAAGAGGGGGCGGGCCTGTCGTTGCTATGGCGAGAATATAGAAAGGTGAGTTGTCTTCCGGGTGTAAGGCAGATTCAGCTACGACACACAGAGGAGAAGCGTTGATCAGAGACTTTGAGACGGCTCCCTCCTCCCCTCGCAAAAAGGGGGGGGGGGGGGGGGGCAGCAATGGAGAGTGCCACGACGACAGGCTTTTGGAATAACCACCAGGCCGCGATGACCACCGAGCGGGGTGAAAGGAGAGATCATTAGAATAATGAATTTAGTTTCTTTCAAAGACTTTCAAGGACAATTCAGCGCGGTTTTCATCTTGTACAAGGTTTTGTTTATGGAATAAACAACGTTTTCCAAGAAAGGTACTACGCTGTCAAGTGTCACATTCTTATGATTACGGATTGCATTAAAGGGGAATGACAAAGATTGTACAGCCAGTATGAGAAGACGTCGGAGAAATAAACACAACACAGAAACGACACGAGCCAACAGATGAAGAGGAGATAAGTGGCTGATTATGATCAGGATCTTACATTATGGTAACTTAGGTATAAGTTATGGTAACTTATTGATCTGTTATGGTAATTTAGGTAACAGGCCTCACTACAGACCTCACTACAGACCTACAGACCTCACTACAGACCTACAGACCTACAGACCTACAGACCTCACTACAGACCTCACTACAGACCTACAGACCTCACTACAGACCTCACTACAGACCTACAGACCTCACTACAGACCTACAGACCTCACTACAGACCTCACTACAGACCTACAGACCTCACTACAGACCTACAGACCTCACTACAGACCTCACTACAGACCTACAGACCTCACTACAGACCTACAGACCTACAGACCTACAGACCTCACTACAGACCTCACTACAGACCTACAGACCTACAGACCTCACTACAGACCTCACTACAGACCTCACTACAGACCTACAGACCTCACTACAGACCTACAGACCTACAGACCTCACTACAGACCTACAGACCTCACTACAGACCTCACTACAGACCTCACTACAGACCTACAGACCTCACTACAGACCTACAGACCTACAGACCTACAGACCTCACTACAGACCTACAGACCTACAGACCTCACTACAGACCTACAGACCTACAGACCTACAGACCTCACTACAGACCTACAGACCTACAGACCTCACTACAGACCTACAGACCTACAGACCTCACTACAGACCTACAGACCTACAGACCTACAGACCTACAGACCTACAGACCTCACTACAGACCTACAGACCTTACAGACCTCACTACAGACCTACAGACCTACAGACCTACAGACCTACAGACCTCACTACAGACCTACAGACCTACAGACCTCACTACAGACCTACAGACCTACAGACCTCACTACAGACCTACAGACCTACAGACCTACAGACCTCACTACAGACCTACAGACCTTACAGACCTCACTACAGACCTCACTACAGACCTACAGACCTACAGACCTACAGACCTCACTACAGACCTACAGACCTCACTACAGACCTCACTACAGACCTACAGACCTACAGACCTACAGACCTACAGACCTACAGACCTACAGACCTCACTACAGACCTACAGACCTACAGACCTCACTACAGACCTACAGACCTACAGACCTCACTACAGACCTACAGACCTACAGACCTACAGACCTCACTACAGACCTACAGACCTTACAGACCTCACTACAGACCTCACTACAGACCTACAGACCTACAGACCTACAGACCTCACTACAGACCTACAGACCTCACTACAGACCTCACTACAGACCTCACTACAGACCTACAGACCTACAGACCTACAGACCTACAGACCTACAGACCTCACTACAGACCTACAGACCTACAGACCTCACTACAGACCTACAGACCTACAGACCTCACTACAGACCTCACTACAGACCTACAGACCTACAGACCTCACTACAGACCTACAGACATACAGACCTCACTACAGACCTACAGACATACAGACCTCACTACAGACCTCACTACAGACCTCACTACAGACCTACAGACCTACAGACCTCACTACAGACCTACAGACCTACAGACCTACAGACCTCACTACAGACCTACAGACCTACAGACCTACAGACCTCACTACAGACCTACAGACCTACAGACCTACAGACCTACAGACCTCACTACAGACCTACAGACCTACAGACCTCACTACAGACCTCACTACAGACTAGTGGTGGGGGAAAATATCGATACAGTATAGTATTGCGATACTTTGCGTGGTAATTATGCAAATATATATATATATATATATATTTTTGTATAAGGAAGTTGCATTGTTCATTTCAATACCTGTAATAGTACAGTAGTCCACACACACACGCACACACGTGTGCATTCAGTTATCTGTCTGCTTGAGAAAATCCCATTTGCTGCAATAAAAATGATGAACAGACTGAAAACTTTATTTCATTAGATAAAACATGTTGACAAAGTTTTACTTTGCAGTTGAAAAAAGGTAATAAATGGCAATATATATCGCAATATTAATATCGCAATACTCAGCATATCGCAAAAAAAATTGTATCGCAATACTATCGTATCGCGACTTAAGTATCGTGATAATATCGTAATATCGTGAGGCCTCTCTCTGGTGATTCCCACCCCTGCTACAGACCTGGCTACAGACCTCGCCAGCACTCTGGCCAGTGTGTTTGTTGTGTTAAGTCGTCTCGCACCTGTGCATCCTGGCTCGCGGCCCGGCCCAGGTCTTTAGTAGCGCGCCAGGGTTCCATTACCAGCATCGCGTTTCATCCCATAACATCTGTCAATTCTGTGTGCGTTCATCATCGTTGAATTTATACCTGCCCACTGCTTTCACTGTCAACAACTACACATGTAATCATAGTAATCATAATAATCATATTATGATATTATGATACCTCATACTATAGTCTACCCATATAACTTTGTGTGATAGCATGTACAATAGTGCTTTATATACCGTATATTTATATTTACCGCATATATATATATATCCATATCTGTCTGAATATACCTGCATATAATAGTTTTTACATATCTGTACTACCATGTTAATACCACAACTCTGTACATACATCTGATTAGCACTTTTTGCCAAAAAACGGGGGTTACTGTTTTGGGGGGTTTGGAAATCGTCATAATTCCAGGGTGGTTCTTTTGATCCCAGTCCATCACTGGCTGCCAAACGCTGGTCCGAAATAAACACATTAGTGGAGAAACGTTAACGTCTCTGGATTGAGCAATCTAATTGGTAAGACAGCGGAACAATATACACATATAGCTACGGGCATTTGGCTGTGTCAGAACCGCAACAAACAAAATGGCCCCTTGTTTCAGAAACAACAAAGCGCTGGGCTAGATATAGTGAAACGAGGAAGCACTTAAAATAGACTGAGTACTTGTGTGTGTGTGTGTGTGTGTGTGTGTGTGTGTGTGTGTGGCGGTATTGTATTCCAACACCGAAACCACTTGATTACACGGCAATTCCGACATAATAGCGAGGAAAATTGGATAAAACATCAGATACAATATAACGCAAGCCTCAAGTGATGACTCTTAAAACACCAGAGTAATTGCTACGGGTGGGAAGGCGCTATTTAACAGAATCAGGCCGGTTCTTCAACACCAGGTAACCGGGATTAGGTTTCTACCCATTCAGTCGGGGGGGGGGGGTTTGTATGGGTCCTTCAAGCTGAGCAGAGGAAGTGAACATAAACCAGACGCAGGCACTTTTTTACGACGCTTGGCTCCTCCTGCGCTTAATTCGGTGCGCCGCGCACAACAAACAGAAACAACAGATTAACCAGACAACCAGACTGGAATGGCAAAGCCAGGCAGGCAGGCAGGCAGACGGCTGGGCACGCTCGACCCGGGGAGTGGAAAAGGGAATGTTTTTCGAAAGCGGTTCGGGAATCCTGGCATGTGAAAACGCTTTCACCTGTTGTGCCATGTCGCAGAGCCGCTCGCACAGAGACACGCGAGATAGCAGCGGTGGAGGGGTGGGCTCGCGAGGGGGCCGTCGCCGGTTCGATCTCCCCTCCCTCAGTATAGATCACTGTTGATGTGCCCCTTGAGCAAGGCACTTAACTCGCGACTGATCCAGTGGAGCTGCTCAGTGGGCGGCGGTAGAGGGCTGTGGTTGTACTGGGAGGCTACTGGGAGGCTACTGGGAGGCTACTGGGAGGCTACTGGGAGGCTACTGGGAGGCTACTGGGAGGCTCCCTGGTGTCGTATGTGACTGTGGGAAGCAGGACCAGTGAAAGGGTTAACCTGCTGTTGTGTGGCAGTGAAAGGGTTAACCTTCTGTGTATTGTCGCAGTGAAGGGGTTAACCGTTTGGTAATGCGGCAGTGAAAGGGTTAAAGGCAAGGAGGCACAGGGAGGGAGGATACTAAAAGTGAAGGATACATAAGGAGGGAGGAGGATACTAAAAGTGAAGGATACATAAGGAGGGAGGAGGATACTAAAAGTGAAGGATACATAAGGAGGGAGGAGGATACTAAAAGTGAAGGATACATAAGGAGGGAGGAGGATACTAAAAGTGAAGGATACATAAGGAGGGAGGAGGATACTAAAAGTGAAGGATGCATAGGGAGGGAGGACACTAAAAGTCAATAAATTCACAATAAAGTCATAGATTTGCATAGAAGACACA
>NC_140180.1:15525528-15665528 GCF_963971535.1 Notolepis coatsorum | reverse complement strand
TTCCTCCGTTTTCTTTTTCATGTGATACTTAGAGGTCCGTGCCTCTATCACCAGCAGTTATGTCGCCAATAAAAGAGCTGTAATTGCAAACTAATTGGCCAGCTGCATGAATGCTTGAACCGTGTATAGGGCTATATATATTATATATATAATTAAACGTGATTGTAAAGGGGGAAACAATAAGGCTATGACTATGATTCAACGCCGGGTCTGCTGTTTGTAAAATCCTGCATGATTACGCACACTTTACGCACATGGATCGGTGCGTTTATAGCGGAGTTTTCTCTCCGGCGTCACAAACAAACCCCCCAAAAATAAACATCCGTTACATTTATCCGGCGTGTTTGTTTCACACTTTCAACACTGCACCATATTTTATCTATTTATTATACAAAAAGCTTTGCACGGCATCCCTATATATCTCATTCTTGCATTTTTGCATTTTAATAAAAAGCTTGCATTTGTACTTTATTGTTAGCATTTTGTACTGCAATTGCAAACCATGCAAAAGTACACTATAGTACTTTAGGTTATACTTAGTTTGTATATTGTATATTTAGTGTTTTAGGACTTTGTAGTGTTTTAGGACTTTATTCTTTTAACTTTTTTAGCACAATCTCACGGGGGCTCACACAGAGCATTTCACTGTAATGTACATTATATGTGACAAATAAAACAAAAACTTGAAACGTGTCAATACCCAGTAACTAATAATCTATCACAAACTGATGCAAATTCATGTTCAGGGATTTTCTAAATAGGCCAGGCGACCCACAAGTTTTAGGACTTTATTCTTTTAACTTTTTTTAATTTTGTTACTGTATGAAGCACAATCTCAGGGGGGGGCTCATACAGAGCATTTCACTGTAATGCACATTATATGTAACAAATAAAACATAAAAAACTTGAAACGTGTTTCCAGTCGGGGGGGGGGGGTTACCTCTTCCACCAGCTTCCCGATGTGGCCCCTCAGCTCGGGTACCAGGGAGCCGTCCTCGCTGAGGAGCGGCTGCAGGCCGGAGGAGGAGGAGGAGGAGGAGGAGGACGACGACGACACGGACACCCGGTCCATCTCCATCTGCAGGCGGCTCTCCAGCCGGGAGGTCTTCACGCTCATCAGGAGACAGGCGGCCACGGAGCCCAGGGACAACACCAGGCACACGGCGACGGGGAAGCCGCCTGCCAGCCGCCCCAGCAGCTGATGATGATGGGTCACCGCCGCGCCGCCGGGCTTCATGTTGTTGGGCGCACAGTGGCTGCTGCACTCCTCCGGCTGCTGCTGCTTGCTCTCCACGTTCGAGTCCCGCGCCGCCGCTGCTGCGCCTGTATCCATGTTGGAGGAGGAAAGTCCCGCTACAGTGTGAACGCAATGTCCCGAAGACTCGTAATACATGTATAGTAGTAGTTCCAAAAGCCAGCGACTAAATCCTATAATCAAGACTCTTTGAGCGCATTCAACATTACCCCAAAGTCAAAACTGTCCAAAGCGCAAAGTGCGTCTTTTTGAGAGAGTGCGCGTGTGTGTGTCCAGGGGCGCAGATCAGATGGGTGCGTGTTGCGCTGCGGTGTGCGTAATAGTGTAGCCAAGGGCGCAGGTAGGCAGGCAGATGGGAGCGATCTGGATTCCAACTGGGGAAGTCGCGCACTAAACTTGTTCGGGTCGTTTGTTTCCTTCTTCTAAGTGTGGGAAGAAAGCAGCAGTTGGTCCAACAAGTTGTTTGCCTTTGGAAACAGTTGCTGCACGTTGGACTGGATGAGGTGCTGCGCCGCCCCGCGGACCACGTGGGGTGGATGATGATGATAACTTTCACTTAGAGGCGACTGACTGGTGGTGGCGTGTCTTGCTGCTGGACGTCAGAGTAAAGTCATGCCCACATTTTTTTTGCAAATACCACATGCGTTTTATTTTTCGTACCATGGGGGGCACGAAGTGGTGGGACGCGAATCGCGTTGGATTCTCTACTACGACGCGATGTCTTTTTATCCGTTGGTGGTGAAATCAATTAGTATATCCCTTTGTTTAATGTTTAATTCACAAACATTATATCCTATTTTCACGGAACTCGAATCAATTTGATCCCGGCAATAATAATCTATAGGCTCTTGTTGTGAATGAAATCATAACGATTTTAACGGGGTTTTACAGGCGTGGGTAAACTTATTTCACAATCAAATAGCTGGGTAATTGAGTTTACTCTCCTACTACAACTCTGAATGGCCCAGTGTTGTTTGGTTCCACCACGCTCCTAACTGACATGTACTCCGTACTTTACACTCCATCCCACTCCGGCAGAACGAGCCCAACCTACTGTAGTCAAGGGTGCGATATAACGGCTCTCTACTGCCACCCTGTGCACCAAGGGGGTCACAGCAACTTAAGCACATTTACTATCGGACACAATTCATATTTAGTGAAAGGACAAATCAGTGATTGTGTTGGATTATCTTAAATGTGGACTATATTCGCATTCATTCTTTGAAAGTATTTGAACTGTAGATGGAGAATAATCTGTATGGAACTTTCCTCTAATATAAGCAGGGGAATAGGTCTATTTTACTCCCAATGATTACCTACACAAAACACAGCAAATACAATGACAAACTAAACAAAAATTACCAATTCGAGCCAAGTCAAGAAATTAAGAGAATTAAAACACATCTTCATTGTCATTAAAAAAAATAAAAATCACAGCGGGGCTAGCTTTTTGTTTACATTTGGATCACACAGATAAATATGGAAACACAAACTCATGTACAACAAAATCATTTTTATTGAGGAAAAGTACACTGGTATCACAAAAGTTCCAAATCCATTCACACTGGAAAAAGGGGGACATCGTATATTTACAAATATTTATTCGCCCTGCAATAGAGCAGCTACAGCTGGACAATGCTTAATAAATTAACGCCGGCAGGACAGAAAACAACTAAAGCGGTGTTTCTCAACCCATGTCATTCAGTAAGAAGTCAGCTTCCCGACAGAGAAAGCCTATGGACTAACTGATTGAGGCTTTTTTTTTTTTATGGCTAACCAAAGCTGTACCAGGCTCGGCACACAAGTACACATTCAGAAGCTACACACTGCTTGATTTAAGACCATAAAAGAGAAGGGGGGGGGGGGAAATGAAATTAAGAATAAAACGAGTGGAAAACAATAAGTCAAGTCATTGGCTTCCCTCCGGAAGGAAACGTACGCTGGTCTTTGAGTGACAGGGTGAGAAACAGTGGCGGCTCTGCCACTAGGGGCGCACGGGCGCCGCCCCACCTGCTGTTAAATCAGAGAAGAAGAAAATAAAACTTTTTAGTTTTTTGTTTTATAGCCCTATAAATAATATAAACATGTTTAAAATGAATAATATTTACTCATTTTAAGTATGTTTGTATTTCCAATGCACAATATAACGTTATTATCTAAAATAAAAAAACACTCGTTTTCCTGAGCAGGAAGTGACGTTTTTTTTATTTTTTCGTATTTCTCGGCCCGGGCTAGACGCGATAGCGCTCTGAGTGCGCGTCACAGTTTGATCGCTGTATCCGTCACAGCCAATCAGTGCATAACGCGTTGTGCGTTGAAATATGACTATTATGTTGGAATCCGGGCGCGATTTGAAGCTGTCTAGCCAGTAGCGTCAAGAATTTCTGTAGCCGCATTTCGCGGAGACGCTCTCTGATTGGCCGACGCCAGTATTTTTTTCCGTAGCAGAATTTCACAGAGACGATCTCTGATTGGCCGAATCCAATTTCTAATGTTCCAATTCTAGCTTATTCCTAGGTTGGTCCGTTGGTGAGAGATAGTTGTGTTGTTGTGTTGTTGTGAGATGCAGGCAGCAGAGCGTGCCGTGACTGCAAGTTCTTTAGACTGTTAAGCTTAGGCACTCTTTCAAAGTTGGTTAAGGTTAGAGTTTGTCTTAGAGCATGGCGATAGAACGCCAGGTAGTTTGCAGTCTGTTCGAGCGGAAATGGACAAAGGAATGAAGTACTTGTGTTGTGTGGTGCTTCTGCTAACAAGCTAACACTTGGCTAACAAGCTATATGGCGGATGCAGTCTGGACACAGTGGACAGTGGTCTGGAATACATCAACAGTGGATTATACACTACTTTATCAAGGCAAGCCCTCCTGCCCTGGACGTGTCAACTAAACAGTGAGTCTCTCTCTCGCTTTTGGATTGAAAATACGTGGATTATGGCTTGTTCAATATCGTCTATGTTTGAATGAATGAATGAATGAATGAGAACTTTATTAACAGATTGCAGAATGGGTACAATACAGTACGGCTCAATACACACAATTGTTAAGGGGATGCAGACCAGAGAAAGACGTTTGTCTTGTTTACATCAGGGTCCCAGATTTTCGATTCATATCGATAGTTTAATAGCTAGCCTTGGCTCGTTTAACAATATGCAAAATATGTGTACAGCCCTGTACTCATACTGAAGTTATTCTTGGTATATAATAGGTCTGATTGTGTAACGAATCGATTCCACGTCGCGCTGTGTGTGAGAGAGAGAAGGAGAGAGGGAGAGATCTGCGTGTGTTTGGAGACGGAGCGAGTTTTGTTTCTAACTTTTCTATTTATATATTGTGTTTCAAGTTGTGAATTAGACTATACTTTATTTGACTGGTTGTGTGTTGTTGTAGTAACAGCTGAGCGACTCGTTCATAAGAGCCGATTCATTGCCGTGAGCGTGAGTCGAATCGCTCACGTCTTGCCATGAGTCGGTTGCGTGGTACTGTACATGTTTGCAAAATGTTTGGTATAGCGCCCCTAGTGGCGAAGCATCCACGAGCCGCCACTGGTGAGAAACTGTGGTCTAAGGACAGGCGGCAGGGGTGTAACCATACAGAAGATTTGGCTCGATATATCGATTCAAAAAGACCATCTCAAATTTCGCAGACGCGACGCCCAACACGTGTCGATTCAGATTGTTACTGCATCAGAAAATAAACCAGCGGTTCAGGAGGTTTCTTTTTTTGTTGTTGCCATATCGCTTCGGGTTTTTCTGTTCAAGTGCTGAGCGTGACATGTGTTTTGGTTGTATGCAGGTTAACTTGATAAGAATATGATTGTGTTAAGCTGGATCACAAAGTGTGTGGCGTTTGCATGTTCTCCCCATGTTCGCTTGAGTTTCCTCCCTGCGTATAAAAAAAAGAAGCATGCATGCCAAGCAGGGACTCTTCAAGTTCAAGTTCAAGTTCTTTAATAGTTGTCATACAGAAGTACAGAATACTTTCATACAAAATGCTTCTTACTGTTACGCTCCAGAGACTGTGCTAGACAAGATAGTATCAAATAACATAATAACATAATATAGCATGAATTTAGAAGAAGAAAATGAGGTCACAGTGTTCGGTATAGACATATGTACAATGTTCTGAGTTACCATATAATATACAATACACAATACTATGCAGTGTACTAATGTACAGTACTATCTAGTGCAAAGCAGAAATGGGATGTATGCTTGTATGCTAATTAACTCATTAGCCAACTACGGCACATTTAAACCGAAAAGTTGATTCATGGGCATCGTCCCTGGTAAATAAATACATAATTAAAAAAAATCACTGGACCACAATATATCGTATCATATCGATCAACCCACTGAATCAGAAAGCGAAATTTGGACGTCTGCAAATATGGGAATCGTTCGAGAACCCAAATGGTTTTGTATGGAGGTGGAGCCTGAGGTTAACACCCCCTAGCAGGCGGACTGATACAGTCAAAGATATTACACCTCTCCCTGAGAGTCTTCAAGTAAAGGCTGGCCAGTCGAGCCACGCAGATTTTTTTATTTAACCCTTATTTATCCAGGCATATCATGGCGTCAGCGGGCCAGGCTGGGGGGGGGGGGTGGGTGACTGTTCAGTCTCTTCTGCTCAGGGTGCGATCCACGGGGGGAGCTGTGGGAGCCATGGCTCCCTTAGATCAGACATCAGCTCACCTGAATACATGATTTGTGAATCTTTGGGGGGTCTCTAAATTACTGAAAATAAATGCTACTTTTGCCATGCATTTCAAATTTTTCTGTAATTTTCTATATCGTCATCATCGTGTATAATAATAAAATTAGGCTATTTTGATGTATTAATGATTTCCGCACAAATTCACCGTAATAGACAATAGCATAAATCTATGGGGTTGCGGGCGGCACTGCAGATATACCCTACTCGTAATACGCATGGAACATGCATGCTATTCTTGCGTTCACCATTCGGAGCGTGGCGGCGCTGCACTGCAGTCTGCACTCTGCAGGCACAAATAGACGCATCCAGGATAAGGTCGAAAGTTTTTCTAACCAATTTTGATTTTACAAAGAAGACGAAGCAACCTGCTCTCTCTCTCTCTCTCTCTCTCTCTCTCTCTCTCTCTCTCTCTCTCTCTCTCTCTCTTTCTCTTTCTCTCGCGGGCGTCTCTCTCTCTCTCTTTCCGCGGGCGTCTCTCTCTCTCTCTCTCTCTCTCTCTCTCTCTCTCTTTCCGCGGGCGTCTCTCTCTCTCTCTCTCTCTCTCTCTCTCTCTCTCTCCTCTCTCTCTCTCTCTCTCTCTCTCTCTCTCTCTCTCTCTCTCTCGGCAGTTGCGAGACTCAGGGAAGCGCTCTGAGATAACGTGATATGGATCGCACACTGCTTCTGCTGCTACTGCGAGTGCTTTTGCGGAAGCAGGAGAAGAAAGAATGCCGAAGTGCCTGGTCCAGACTGAGGCGCTTGGCCGGGTCGTACTCCATCATCTTCCCTATCAGGTCAAACAGCTGCTGGTGAGCCTCGCTCTGAGACAACATGTATTGCTGTGGAGAGAGAGAGAGAGAGAGAGAGAGAGAGAGAGAGAGAGAGAGAGAGAGAGAGAGAGAGAGAGAGAGAGAGAGAGAGAGAGAGAGAGAGAGAGAGAGAGAGAGAGAGAGAGAGAGAGAGGCGTAGGAAGTCAGTCTCTCTGTGTCCACTACGATTCAAAGTGACCCTTTTCCAGGGGTACCAGGGTTCAAACATTATTCAAGGGTCAAGTACTTTTCTAAGCACTATTTTCCATTTTAAAAAGGGCATTTAAAAGGATACAATTCACTTTTAAATGCCGTTTTTTTATTGAAAAGAAAATCAGATAAAATATTTATGGCTTAAAACCAATTTCCGACACTTTAGATTAAAAACAATAATATTTCTTGATTCAGAACTATTTTATCATGGATGAACAAAACTTTCATTGTGAATGGTTGATTTGAATTTCAATGACTTTTTAAGCACCTTGTTAAAAAATAATTGGCTGTTTAAGGAATTCCAGGCCTAGACTTTTTTTTTTGACAAAAAGCAAGCACTTTAAGCACTTCAAGGACCTTGTGCGAACCCTGGGTGTACGGTGTCACACGCGAGATTAGAATGTTCAGAATGGAACATTCCGGCGATAACTACAAGTCATTGAAAGCTTAAGAGTTATAGAATCTCTCTATGGCTACAACAATGTAAAAAAAACATTTTACATTGACCCATATCCCCAAAGAAATATGGACATTTACCATTCTATTTTACCCCCAAACACCTGAGGCACAGACAATAGAATTGTCTCAAAGGTGACCCAGCAACTATCAAATCTCTTAACTTGGAATATACCTGTACACCCCTCTGTACTACTGCTGAATGATGTTTTTGAGTGTGCAGTACATCCACAGCTAAAGAGATTGGTTTTATCGGGTATCACAGTAGCTAAAAAGCTGATAGCATCACGATGGTTCCAACCGGAAAAAATGTGCCGAAAGGTCTGGATTATTACATATCTCGATGTGATCTATCAAGAAATATCTACAGCAAGAATTTTGGGTCTCAATGAATCCAAAATGACATTGTGGTTAGACGTGGTGGAGAAAATAAAAGCTAGCATATAATGGTAATGTCTGGTTAGGAGCGAGGGAAAATGGATGGATTATCCAATGGGGGGTACGGAAGGGGGGGGGGGGTACGAGCTGGAGCATATGTGTGTAGGTTTTTAGATAACAGGTATTAAGGGTATATCCTATATAAGACAATTAACTAAAATGTGATCTCATTGGATGTGCACTGACAACTAATGCTTGTATATCTTATCGTGTGTTGTCATGTTTGTTTATGTGTTTGTTTAAAAAATAATAAAAAAATAAAATACAAAAAAAAGAATCGTCTCAAAGCACTGTTTGCTGGCGGAGGGTCCTTTAGATCTTACCTTGAGAGGTTTGCAGTGTTTTCTAACGTATCTCCCTGAGGACCCGTTTCCGTCCCAGTCCAGCTTGCAGTGGTGGACATAGCGCCGTTTCCTAATGGGAGACAAAGCAGTCAGTCACCAGAACTCAATGTATAAATCATTAACAAGCACACCGTATGGAACTCAATAATCTAATGATGGCTCCACTAAGATCTGTAGAAGGAACTCAGAATCTAATGATAGCTCCACTAAGATCTCTAGAAAGAACTCAGAATCTAATGATAGCTCCACTAAGATCTCTAGAAGGAACTCAGAATCTAATGATAGCTCCACTAAGATCTCTAGAAAGAACTCAGAATCTAATGACAGCTCCACTAAGATCTCTAGAAGGAACTCAGCATCTAATGATGGCTCCACTAAGATCTCTAGAAGGAACTCAGAATCTAATGATAACGCCCACTAAGATCTCTAGAAAGAACTCAGAATCTAATGATAGCTCCACTAAGATCTCTAGAAGGAACTCAGCATCTAATGATAACGCCCACTAAGATCTCTAGAAGGAACTCAGCATCCAATGATAATGCCCACTAAGATCTCTAGAAGGGACACGTGAACGAAGGAGCTAGACAGCATGGACGTGCCTGGTTTTCTGCATGAGGGTGGAGGGGATAGGGCCCAGGACTCGCTCCATCATAGCAAGGTGCTCCTTACTGTCATGAGTCTGATGAGGGAAAATATCAAAAGATTAATTCATCTCACAGAAATCTCAGGTGAATTTGAGCAAGAGAAAGGAAAAGAAAAATCTTGGGTTGTGCCCTGCTGCAACCTACCTGGAAGAGAGTGCACCCCAGATAGTACTCGATGAGGATGCAGCCCAGACTCCACGTGTCACACGAATGGTCCCAGCCCAGATCTGAACGAGACAATTAGGTCACTTAACAAAACAAAAAAACACACACAATACAAATGAAAAAATAAAAGAAATCAAAGGAATGAACGCAGTGTCACGAGCGAGATTCTTACCCAGAATGACCTCTGGAGCGCGGTAGTGCCGTGTGGACACCACAGAGGTGTGGTGCTCGTGGTCGTAGGTGGCGTTGCCGAAGTCCACCACTTTCACGTCTGGATTTTTCAACGTGCGTTCGTCTCGCCTCTGAGAGAAAATTAAAAATAAAACTTACGTTTAACCGAGGCATCAAAACAACATACTTAAAAGATCAGAGCAGGCACGATGACCTCCCCCCTGGGAGAGCAAGCGTCAAGCTTAATTCAGTACGTACCAGTTGGCTATTGTACTTGATGTCGTACTTGGAGTCTATGAAGAGAATGTTATCAGGCTTCAGGTCTGTGTGAGTCAGCTTGTTTTTATGTAGAACTGCAATGAGAGCAGAGAGGGCGATGAATGAATACAGGCCACATGAAGAACCGTAACTAAAAACAAGTTGCACATCCCAGGCTTTGATCTGTGGTGTGTGTGTGTGTGTGTGTGTGTGTTCCTCACATTGGAGAGCTCCGATGATCTGATAGGCCATGTGTCGGATGTGTTCTATGGGGAAAGGCTGGAAGCTGTTCTCTTTCAGGAAGTCGTAGGTGCTCAGGCCCAGCAGCTCAAAGACTATACACACATGGCCATGGTGGTCGAACCAGTCCAGCATGCGGACACACGCACTGAGGGAGAGGAGAGAGAGAGAGAGAGAGAGAGAGAGAGAGAGAGAGAGAGAGAGAGAGAGAGGGAGAGAGAGAGAGGGTTAAGATAAAAAAGGCACAGGCTTCTTTCATTTTATTTTTTAAAGATTTATTTTAGCGTTTTTACAGCTTCCATTTTTTATGGCCATACAGGACCGACAGAGGAGAGGGAGAACGGGAGAGGACATGCGACAAATCATCTCCGGGAGCGGGAGGCGAACCCGGGCCGGCCGCGTAGGTGTGCGAGGCACTATGGCGGTGCGCCACGAGGGCGCCCCACTCCGCCCCAGGCTTCTTTCATTTGATGAATTATCTGATGGCTTCTATAAATGGGAGCATGCTTTTCTACGGTGCATCATTCCTTATTAGGGGAGGGAGTCACCAGGGGGTGCATTATTTGATTACAAATATTAGTGGGTATGATTATCAAATAATTCTTAATAATATACATGATCTTTTTTTTTGTCTATCCCATTCTTTACATTGCGTTTGTAATAAAGATATATATATTCTTTTTTTATTTATTATTATTATTATTTTCTTCCCCCCCCCGGCAGTTCACGGCATAATACATCCAAGTAACGTGGTCACACATACGTTTGTTATTTCAGCAGCTGTGCAAAGAGGGTTTAACCCTTTCACTACCACACTACCAAAGGGTTAACCCTTTCACAAGCACACTACAGAAGGTTAACCCTTTCACTACCAGATGACAAAGGGTTAACCCTTTCACAATCACAACACAGGTTAACCCTTTCACTACCACACTACAGGTTAACCTTTCACTACCACTACAGACGGTTAACCCTTTCACTACAGACAGTTAACCCTTTCACTAGACAGTTAACGTTAGGTTATGACTATAACCAAGTTCTGTTAACACTTAGTGAACGCTCAGCGTTCATTGCATATATCTCGCTTCAGCATATATACACTGAATAAATTCACAAATGTACCTTTAAATGCCAGCATTCATCTGGCCACACCCCCATCCGCTTACCTATATAAGCAGGGGTGGTGCCACACACTCATCTCCTTCCCAACAAATTTCATCACAATGAATGAATGAAAAATCAAGGGCCTGCAGCGTCGTCTAAACGCTGAGCGTTCACTAAGTGTTAACAGAACTTGGTTATAGTCATAACCTAACGTTCTGTTTCACACCTAGCTCACGCTCAGCGTTCATTGCATAATAGGAGCTGAGCGGGAGCTAGAAGCTCGACAAATGTACCCTGCTGAGGCCCCCCACAACCATCAGACCAGGGAGGGCCGAGCCCCCCCGACCCACCCTAATGGAGGGCACCCCCCCTATTGGTGGCTTCACGGGAGGGCGACGGACCCGACCGTGCGAAGAGGCACTCAAGCAACTCAACGCACAGGGTGAGCAGACCGTGGCTTGACCCCACGACTACACACACGCACAACCCGCATGCCACCCGGGAACGAACGGAGGGAAACAACCGCGTTACTGCCCCCAGAATCACGGGGTCAAGGGCAAACCCAACCCCGTGGCAAGGCCGTAGCAGCGGAGCGCGAAGGAAGACCCAGACCCACCAAAAGGACTGGACTCCCTGGAATGGGGGCCCGGAGAAGTCCATGATGCCAGCATCAAGACCCCACCAGGTGGGCACGTAGTGCCCCGCCCCCCACATCGCCAGCGTATTCGGACAAAAGCCCCTCAGCCGAGCGGGCCCTGTCCCCCCAATAGTACACCGCCTGGCACACTGACCCTGCAACAGGCAGTCAGCATGGCCGTAAGCACACAAAAAAGGTTAACCAACGGAAGCAGGCAGCGCACCGGGGAAAAACCAGGCAACAGGCTATTAACCCTAGCCTGGAGACTGCGGACGAGACAGGCGCCAGAGGGGACAGCTGAACACAGCCGCCCCGGCGGAAGGAGCGGAAGCTGGCGGTGTTGCATGACCAAGCCTCCATTTAAAAACCCCCACCCAGAGGGGTTGAGGCAGAGAAGGCTGACACGATTGGCAGACGTCACGAACGTGCAGGGGCACCCTCAACCGGTGAACCCGAGAGTTGACACTGCTCCAACACACCAGGGAATCAACCACCTTGGCGTTACCCAATGCGGTGGTTGTTCCTATAACCCCTCAAGAAAAAACTCCAAAACACACCTGCGGGTATACACCGGCTATACCGCAGTACAAGTGTTTCAGTTTTCAAAAAAGGGTTAACCCAGGCCTACGGGTCGACGAAACATTACCTCGGACCGGGCCTGGCGATACGGGAAGCACAGGGTCACCAGAGGAGGTCAAAGACCACCCCAACAGGCCCCTCTTCGCCATGCGTGAGAGAGGAGCGAAAAAGAATGGAGAACCAGCCCCTAAGCACACCGTACTTGGTATTCCCAGGCGGTCTCCCAACCAAGTACTAACCAGGACCAACCTGTGTAGCGGCCGAGATCCGACGAGATCGAGCGTGTACATGTTGGCATGGCCGTAAGCCATTACGACAGTGCTGAGTAAAAACGTACCCAACCAGGGTCTCCATAGCGCTTAACCCTGTGACACCCGGACCGACCTGGCATTTTTCCCCCTGAAAAAAGCCCAAGTCCCTCAGGGTACCAGAACAGCAGATCTGCATCCCCGGCGGACAACGGGTTCAACTGATCCGGACCAGCGTGACCAGAACCAGTCCCGTGCCCTAACCACGCCGACATGCCTACTCCAGGAGAAAGGGCAGATATGCGTGTCGATCTTAACATGAAAAGAAGGCGCCACCCAGACGTTCGGGCGAACCGCGCCTGGTGGCCCACCCCAAGGGTGTGAGACCCCTCTACATATGTTCAGATCCATTCCGTCATCATCCCCCAGACATGAACGAGAATCCGTCGATAACCAACCCAGGTCGTGGGATGTGGTCGTCGGAAGAGGAAAAACCCCCATCTCAGTTGCTTTATAAAAACGCCGTTTTAACCACAAGCAACCAAGGCGTGCCAGTCAGTCGCCTGTTTACACCCCCATCAATGAACAGGCTATTTAGACCTGTCATTGAATCCCCAAGGCGCCCAGGGGAACGACAAGAGGGGTGTGACACTTCCTAACTCCAACACTTTTTGAATAGAAAAGAAGGAAGCACCAACAGTATGTATCCCAGTCTACACAGCCGGGGGTAAAAAAAATTCACATTTTTACATCCCACCACCCTCCCATAGGAAGGAGACGGGGATCCCCAGAGAGACTTCCCACGCGAGCTGTACAGATTGAAAAGAATATATTGCACCTTGAGCCATGTAAAAAATTGGTTTTAGGGCTCTCCGGGGAAGAGGCACTGAACCCATTCACACTCAATAATCGAAATGAATCGAATACATACACAATAGAATAGGACACCTTCTAGAGGGTCCACTCACTTTGACAATCTGAGGAGGAAGGCTCTGTACTCTGATGGAGGCTCCCTCACATGGAAGGAGGAGTCCGAACTCACAGAAGGCCCGAATAGGCGCTTGGTGAGGAGCCCTGACCACCCCCCTGAAACAGACCCATCACATGGACCTGAACAGCACACGGAAGTCCTACCAACAGAGACGCGCACGGTGACGTACTCTATGGCGGGGGAATTTCTGCGGTGCACACGCCCAATATTCCAGGCCGTGGTACCAGGAAACCCCCCCCCCCCCCCGTAACGTGCCGAACCGCAACGTGACGGGAACCTTGAAGGACAGGGGGTGTACCCCTGACCGACAGAAACAAGGGGGAGAGGAAAGGTTACCAGTTCACCCCTTTACGACCCCACACCCATGATACGATGTAATGACAAAAAGAGAATATGACACAGTCATAGTCAGCTCTATGAAGCGTTTGACAGCTCCACACAGCGCATGAGCTAACCTGCTATCTGATTTTTACTAAGGAAAAAACACAGAATAGAGAGGGCTCTAAGAGCCCCGGTCCAACATACACATGTGCTTCTGTGGCCAGTCCAACCCAGTTGTAGGTCACATGACACACACAACCCATCATCACCTACAAAAAATGGCAAAAACACTCTACAGAGGAACGCCGTTTTTCATAATGAGAGAATACATAATTCTCGATTAGTATCGGCCACAGGCCTTGCTAAGCACACACGACAGCGACCAAACAATCTTTTCTTTTAGGAAAATAAAGTTTCTCCAGCAGTTTTAGCACAACCTCAGCAATCAAGCTAAGGGTTACATCGCATCCCTACCACACAAAAGACACAATGTAGTGCAACATGTCTGATAGGAGGATGAAAAAGTCCCCAGGGAACCGGGGGGAAACACAATCCTCTTATTTTACCCTTAATACGGCCAGTTAAAACAGGAAAACCTGTTAATATGTGAACACACTGTTCATTGTCATCACAGGCTGAGAAAAGAACATTCTTTTACTCACTTGTCACTAAGCATAGCTTCATAGGTTAGTTACCTTAGTTGTGAGTACACGGTACATATAAACACACATGATGTTGTGGTAAATATTGACGTTGAATTTCATAAATAATATGTGTGAATAAATTAGAGAACCATAAATGTAAAGCCAGATGTACCTTTCAATAGCAGAGTGGACTCAGTGGCTAAACAGTCTCAACTGTCAGTTGAGACAGTTGCATCAGATAACAACAGCAACAGTTATTTCAACCCCCACTCAAGCAATGACTAAATTAGAGAACAAACGACACCTTCTCGAACTGACTGTATGTAAATGCTGATCAGAGACAGCTGGGTTGACCACAGGGCAGACCAGTTTAGACTCGTTGAAGAGATGATTAGTCATGGACACTAAGTCACAAACAAAGTTATCTATTAATCAACTGTTTAGTATCAAAAGAGTAAACCATAATATTAGAAATGGGTAAATTCATATATACGGGAGATACAGTTGGTAAAAGGTTTATTGGAACAGGCCTCTGTAATCAGTTGAGTTGAAAGACCACATCAAGGAAGGGGGGGCCATAAAGACCCCCCTTCTGATCACTGAGACCACATCAAGGAAGGGGGGGCCATAAAGACCCCCCTTCTTATCACTGAGGGAAGATGACATCACACCACCCCACCCGGAGACAAGAACCAACCCCCCCCACAAGAAGATGCCGGATTGGACCAACCATATTAGTAAAATGTGCTATTATTGGCTAGAAATTATAGGATATAAGGGCGAACATAGTGTTATTCAGGAGCCCAGACCACCCAACCCAGGTCTGCGGCTCCAACCGCTCCCCACCCAGAGACTACTGTGAGCTGATTGCATTTTACGTGAGTAAATCATGGGAAACACCAATGGTTGTTTATAGATTAGAGTAATGTGCAGATCCCTGATCTGTAAACCAGATTTACTCATGTATAATGTGTACAGTAAATTCTCTATGTTCAAATTATGTTAACGAGTGACTGTTTTATGTACATATTGGGGTTTGAGATGCAAACCTTGTTGATTCCTGTACACAGCAGCCATGTTAATGTTGTCTGATAATCCTTTGTATGTGAAAGGCAACCTTTTATTCACTCTTGGCCCTGGCTCAAATAAATCAGAAGAGTTGAACTACAGTTCTGGTTTGTCTGGCGTACACGTTTATTCTTCATCTGCTTTAAGTCAGATGAGGAGACCAACAATTCTATCACGTATGATCCCTTTCTCCTCCTTCCAGATAAGCAATCCCATTGTACTGTACTACAATAACCTTAGATTATTGTAGGATTCTGTGGAAATATACTACAATGTTTCTCACACAACAACCAGATCATTTTCACATCTGTAACAACCCGATTTGCACGGAGAAGCTAACTGCCAGTGACAAAGACAGTTCACACATAACTCGCGTCGTATCCTAAATGCACTGCAGCAACACACGTTTTGGGAAAACATCGTTATTCACAAAACATTTAGAAAGGTAAAAACCAGAAGACGTGTTATAAGGTCTGGTCAAACCTTGTCCTACCCGGAACGTAGATCAGCGAAGTGCAGTCTCAAGACACCGTAGGAACACAGCCGTCCTGTGTTGTTCGATCCGGGCAGCGGCGCCGCTCTACCCGTCGCAACGGTCCCTTTGTTGACGCAATCCTTGCCGTCCTGGCTCAGGGCAGGGTCGACGAACATCCCCTGTCAAAGATGACGTCGTAGTCAAGAGTGTAAAACATGTTATAATCAAAGCACGTTCAACAGAGTAGCATTAAGCTAACGGCCGCTCCAACCGTCGGTCGCAATTACCCCTGCTCGCGAGACGCCGAGCGAACGGCGCACGCGACCAGAGGGGAGCTCACGGCGGCGCGCGAGTAGCCGAAGCTACCTCGCGCTGGCCTTGTCCGATAGCAGCAAGCTAACGTTTCCTAGTGATCACAAGCTAGCGCCGCAGCTAACAGCTGACTGGCTAACAGCAGGCCTAACCTCTGTAGGCCACGCAGTGATCCCAGCAGGCTAACGCCGCAGCTAACAGCTGACTGGCTAACCGTAAGCTAAGCAGCCATCACCTGAACTTGTACACAATGACATAACACTCACCCAGACAGGCCGTTGTTCTGAAACCCTCCTCACTTTTTAAGAGAAAAGAGAAACAAGATGTCAACACAGCTTTACAACGGTGATTTTACCAACACCCGACGGAATCAGCACAATACCAAACTGGCCTGTGTAGCTGACTTGAACATGGATCTTCCGCTATCGAACATCCATGCACATATCTCCTCGTGAAGGAATACTCTCATTTGGATATGAAAGAAGGGGCTACACGGTGACAGGGAGATACCCACTCGTCCAGAAAACACAGGGATCACCAGTGTTAATGGTCGCGGCCCACTAGTTAAAACTACAATGGTCTTCAGACCAAGGTCTTCTGTCGCCTAGGTGGCTGAACAAAGGACCCTAGCCTGGGGCCGGTTTTCATAAACATTGTCAAGTAGCCCCCATAGCACTAACAGACAAGTGAAGCCTGCCAGCGACAGTACTCACCCAACCTGAAACCCACCGCTCCTCACAACAGCGGCACGTCTTACAGTTCAGCTGTGGCCTGAAAGGTTTCACCCCAACAAACACAGCAAGGAACTGCAGTTGAGAAGCATGCAGCGGCGTGCTCCCAATACGAAAACCGGTGGAGGGTTTTTAGAATGATCACCATCTTCCAGACACTCCAGTGACGAAGACAACATTGCCGTATTTTCTCGAAAATAGTGAGAGAGAAAATAAAGATATGATGTCAACGTATCTCCTTGTTCTTCCTCTCCTTGTAAACAATATTTTTCTCCACGTCAAGTGGGCATATGAGCAACACGTTGCTTGTGATGAAATTTGAGAAGGAGATGAGTGTGTGGCACCACCCCTGCTTATATAGGTAAGCGGATGGGGGTGTGGCCAGATGAATGCTGGCATTTAAAGGTACATTTGTAAAATTATTCAGTGTATATATGCTGAACGAGATATATGCAATGAACGCTGAGCGTGAGCTAGGTGTGAAACAGAACCCTTCCACTACCACACCACAGAAGGTTAACCCTTTCACTACCACACTACAAACGGTTAACCATCTGTAGTGTGGTAGTGAAAGGGCTCACTTCAACCCTTTACGTCTACCACTTCTCCCACGCCTCCTATAGCAGTGCTTACTGTTTGCGATCAGCATCCAGGGAGTTCATCTGGTCGAGGATCTCCACCTCAGACATCGCCGCCTCGCGGTCGCGGTCTATGTTTCTAATGATCTTCAGAGCCACGCGAGCTCCGTCTCTGGCAGAGAGAGAAACCACAGAAGAGACATTTTATAAAAAGGAGGACAAAGAACAACGGTCACAGAAAAGACCTTCCAATCACTCGTCTCACATATTAGACATCTGTACGCATCCCTTACCTACGGTTACTAGTTACGCTGCTGGCCAGTGTGACTTACTACCTGTATCATTAATACTACAACTCTACATACATCCGATTAGCACTATACTCAGTTGTACTCATTTATATATTTTATACCCAGTTTAATCACCTGTACATTATATATCACTATTGCACTTTACCGTTTCATTTGCACTCTGGTTGGATGCCAAACTTATTTCCGTTGCAAGTCTGTGCTTGTGCTGTATGATGACAATACATTTGAATCCAATGTAATATTTCTCAATAGACTTACTTAGAATGATCAATGCATTCGACGACCTTCCCAAAGGCACCTTCTCCTAGAGTAGACACAACCTCATCTAACAGGGAATAAAGAGGTATAGTTAGGACCACAGGAATGACGGGAGTAAAGAAAATATCTGCCCCCCTTGCTGACCATCTCACTATTAGAAACAGCTCCGTTCGGCTGCGGCACGACCACAGGCTTCTGAACCGGAGGCCGCTGGCATACAGCGCAAGATTCCATTTACGTTGTTACAACACCGCCAGAGCGGTAATCTAACTCTACAAATTACGTTATTGTTACTCAAAAATATATATTTTTTTTTAACAAAACAATCCAAAAACAAACAATAGAGAGAGAGGGTAAGTGTGAGAGAGATAGTAGAGTGAACAACAGTAGAAAAAGGTATATATTCTATACATCTCGCTCTCAGCATGTCTCCTCTGCGATAGATTAGGTGACCCTCGTCATCATCCTCAACACTCGTGGTTCTCTTCACAAAGATCTGCATGCCTCCCCTCAGACGCAGCACAAGGTGGAGAGTGGATTCTTTCTGGATGTTGTAGTCGGACAAGGTGCGGCCGTCTTCCAGCTGCTTGCCGGCAAAGATCAGCCTCTGCTGGTCTGGGGGAATTCCTTCTTTGTCCTGGATCTTGGCCTTGACATTCTCAATAGCATCACTTGGCTCAACCTCTAGGGTGATGGTTTTGCCGGTGAGGGTCTTCACAAAGATCTGCATGCCTCCCCTCAGACGCAGGACAAGGTGGAGAGTGGATTCCTTCTGGATGTTGTAGTCAGACAAGGTGCGGCCATCTTCCAGCTGCTTGCCGGCAAAGATCAGCCTCTGCTGGTCTGGGGGAATTCCTTCTTTGTCCTGGATCTTGGCCTTGACATTCTCAATAGC
This sequence comes from Notolepis coatsorum, assembly GCF_963971535.1. Classification (NCBI taxonomy): domain Eukaryota; kingdom Metazoa; phylum Chordata; class Actinopteri; order Aulopiformes; family Paralepididae; genus Notolepis; species Notolepis coatsorum. The sequence goes on along the minus strand of NC_140180.1, from coordinate 15,646,693 downwards.
ATCACTTGGCTCAACCTCTAGGGTGATGGTTTTGCCGGTGAGGGTCTTCACAAAGATCTGCATGCCTCCCCTCAGACGCAGGACAAGGTGGAGAGTGGATTCTTTCTGGATGTTGTAGTCGGACAAGGTGCGGCCGTCTTCCAGCTGCTTGCCGGCAAAGATCAGCCTCTGCTGGTCTGGGGGAATTCCTTCTTTGTCCTGGATCTTGGCCTTGACATTCTCAATAGCATCACTTGGCTCAACCTCTAGGGTGATGGTTTTGCCGGTGAGGGTCTTCACAAAGATCTGCATGCCTCCCCTCAGACGCAGGACAAGGTGGAGAGTGGATTCTTTTTGGATGTTGTAGTCGGACAAGGTGCGGCCGTCTTCCAGCTGCTTGCCGGCAAAGATCAGCCTCTGCTGGTCTGGGGGAATTCCTTCTTTGTCCTGGATCTTGGCCTTGACATTCTCAATAGCATCACTTGGCTCAACCTCTAGGGTGATGGTTTTGCCGGTGAGGGTCTTCACAAAGATCTGCATGCCTCCCCTCAGACGCAGGACAAGGTGGAGAGTGGATTCTTTTTGGATGTTGTAGTCGGACAAGGTGCGGCCGTCTTCCAGCTGCTTTCCGGCAAAGATCAGCCTCTGCTGGTCTGGGGGAATTCCTTCTTTGTCCTGGATCTTGGCCTTGACATTCTCAATAGCATCACTTGGCTCAACCTCTAGGGTGATGGTTTTGCCGGTGAGGGTCTTCACAAAGATCTGCATGCCTCCCCTCAGACGCAGGACAAGGTGGAGAGTGGATTCTTTCTGGATGTTGTAGTCGGACAAGGTGCGGCCGTCTTCTAGCTGCTTGCCGGCAAAGATCAGCCTCTGCTGGTCTGGGGGAATTCCTTCTTTGTTCTGGATCTTGGCCTTGACATTCTCCATAGCATCACTTGGCTCAACCTCTAGGGTGATGGTTTTGCCGGTGAGGGTCTTCACAAAGATCTGCATGCCTCCCCTCAGACGCAGGACAAGGTGGAGAGTGGATTCTTTTTGGATGTTGTAGTCGGACAAGGTGCGGCCGTCTTCCAGCTGCTTGCCGGCAAAGATCAGCCTCTGCTGGTCTGGGGGAATTCCTTCTTTGTCCTGGATCTTGGCCTTGACATTCTCAATAGCATCACTTGGCTCGACCTCTAGGGTGATGGTTTTGCCGGTGAGGGTCTTCACAAAGATCTGCATGCCTCCCCTCAGACGCAGGACAAGGTGGAGAGTGGATTCTTTTTGGATGTTGTAGTCGGACAAGGTGCGGCCGTCTTCCAGCTGCTTGCCGGCAAAGATCAGCCTCTGCTGGTCTGGGGGAATTCCTTCTTTGTCCTGGATCTTGGCCTTGACATTCTCAATAGCATCACTTGGCTCAACCTCTAGGGTGATGGTTTTGCCGGTGAGGGTCTTCACAAAGATCTGCATGCCTCCCCTCAGACGCAGGACAAGGTGGAGAGTGGATTCTTTCTGGATGTTGTAGTCGGACAAGGTGCGGCCGTCTTCTAGCTGCTTGCCGGCAAAGATCAGCCTCTGCTGGTCTGGGGGAATTCCTTCTTTGTTCTGGATCTTGGCCTTGACATTCTCCATAGCATCACTTGGCTCAACCTCTAGGGTGATGGTTTTGCCGGTGAGGGTCTTCACAAAGATCTGCATGCCTCCCCTCAGACGCAGGACAAGGTGGAGAGTGGATTCTTTTTGGATGTTGTAGTCGGACAAGGTGCGGCCGTCTTCCAGCTGCTTGCCGGCAAAGATCAGCCTCTGCTGGTCTGGGGGAATTCCTTCTTTGTCCTGGATCTTGGCCTTGACATTCTCAATAGCATCACTTGGCTCGACCTCTAGGGTGATGGTTTTGCCGGTGAGGGTCTTCACAAAGATCTGCATGCCTCCCCTCAGACGCAGGACAAGGTGGAGAGTGGATTCTTTCTGGATGTTGTAGTCGGACAAGGTGCGGCCGTCTTCCAGCTGCTTGCCGGCAAAGATCAGCCTCTGCTGGTCTGGGGGAATTCCTTCTTTGTCCTGGATCTTGGCCTTGACATTCTCAATAGCATCACTTGGCTCAACCTCTAGGGTGATGGTTTTGCCGGTGAGGGTCTTCACAAAGATCTGCATGCCTCCCCTCAGACGCAGGACAAGGTGGAGAGTGGATTCTTTTTGGATGTTGTAGTCGGACAAGGTGCGGCCGTCTTCCAGCTGCTTGCCGGCAAAGATCAGCCTCTGCTGGTCTGGGGGGATTCCTTCTTTGTCATGGATCTTGGCCTTGACATTCTCAATAGCATCACTTGGCTCGACCTCTAGGGTGATGGTTTTGCCGGTGAGGGTCTTCACAAAGATCTGCATGCCTCCCCTCAGACGCAGGACAAGGTGGAGAGTGGATTCTTTCTGGATGTTGTAGTCGGACAAGGTGCGGCCGTCTTCCAGCTGCTTGCCGGCAAAGATCAGCCTCTGGTGGTCTGGGGGAATTCCTTCTTTGTCCTGGATCTTGGCCTTGACATTCTCAATAGCATCACTTGGCTCAACCTCTAGGGTGATGGTTTTGCCGGTGAGGGTCTTCACAAAGATCTGCATGCCTCCCCTCAGACGCAGGACAAGGTGGAGAGTGGATTCTTTCTGGATGTTGTAATCGGACAAGGTGCGGCCGTCTTCCAGCTGCTTGCCGGCAAAGATCAGCCTCTGCTGGTCTGGGGGAATTCCTTCTTTGTCCTGGATCTTGGCCTTGACATTCTCAATAACATCACTTGGCTCAACCTCTAGGGTGATGGTTTTGCCGGTGAGGGTCTTCACAAAGATCTGCATGCCTCCCCTCAGACGCAGGACAAGGTGGAGAGTGGATTCTTTCTGGATGTTGTAATCGGACAAGGTGCGGCCGTCTTCCAGCTGCTTGCCGGCAAAGATCAGCCTCTGCTGGTCTGGGGGAATTCCTTCTTTGTCCTGGATCTTGGCCTTGACATTCTCAATAGCATCACTTGGCTCAACCTCTAGGGTGATGGTTTTGCCGGTGAGGGTCTTCACAAAGATCTGCATGCCTCCCCTCAGACGCAGGACAAGGTGGAGAGTGGATTCTTTCTGGATGTTGTAGTCGGACAAGGTGCGGCCGTCTTCCAGCTGCTTGCCGGCAAAGATCAGCCTCTGCTGGTCTGGGGGAATTCCTTCTTTGTCCTGGATCTTGGCCTTGACATTCTCAATAGCATCACTTGGCTCAACCTCTAGGGTGATGGTTTTGCCGGTGAGGGTCTTCACAAAGATCTGCATGCCTCCCCTCAGACGCAGGACAAGGTGGAGAGTGGATTCTTTCTGGATGTTGTAGTCGGACAAGGTGCGGCCATCTTCCAGCTGCTTGCCGGCAAAGATCAGCCTCTGCTGGTCTGGGGGAATTCCTTCTTTGTCCTGGATCTTGGCCTTGACATTCTCAATAGCATCACTTGGCTCAACCTCTAGGGTGATGGTTTTGCCGGTGAGGGTCTTCACAAAGATCTGCATGCCTCCCCTCAGACGCAGGACAAGGTGGAGAGTGGATTCTTTCTGGATGTTGTAGTCGGACAAGGTGCGGCCGTCTTCCAGCTGCTTGCCGGCAAAGATCAGCCTCTGCTGGTCTGGGGGAATTCCTTCTTTGTCCTGGATCTTGGCCTTGACATTCTCAATAGCATCACTTGGCTCAACCTCTAGGGTGATGGTTTTGCCGGTGAGGGTCTTCACAAAGATCTGCATGCCTCCCCTCAGACGCAGGACAAGGTGGAGAGTGGATTCTTTCTGGATGTTGTAGTCGGACAAGGGGCCATCTTCCAGCTGCTTGCCGGCAAAGATCAGCCTCTGCTGGTCTGGGGGAATTCCTTCTTTGTCCTGGATCTTGGCCTTGACATTCTCAATAGCATCACTTGGCTCAACCTCTAGGGTGATGGTTTTGCCGGTGAGGGTCTTCACAAAGATCTGCATGCCTCCCCTCAGACGCAGGACAAGGTGGAGAGTGGATTCTTTCTGGATGTTGTAGTCGGACAAGGTGCGGCCATCTTCCAGCTGCTTGCCGGCAAAGATCAGCCTCTGCTGGTCTGGGGGAATTCCTTCTTTGTCCTGGATCTTGGCCTTGACATTCTCAATAGCATCACTTGGCTCAACCTCTAGGGTGATGGTTTTGCCGGTGAGGGTCTTCACAAAGATCTGCATGCCTCCCCTCAGACGCAGGACAAGGTGGAGAGTGGATTCTTTCTGGATGTTGTAATCGGACAAGGTGCGGCCGTCTTCCAGCTGCTTGCCGGCAAAGATCAGCCTCTGCTGGTCTGGGGGAATTCCTTCTTTGTCCTGGATCTTGGCCTTGACATTCTCAATAGCATCACTTGGCTCAACCTCTAGGGTGATGGTTTTGCCGGTGAGGGTCTTCACAAAGATCTGCATGCCTCCCCTCAGACGCAGGACAAGGTGGAGAGTGGATTCTTTCTGGATGTTGTAGTCGGACAAGGTGCGGCCGTCTTCCAGCTGCTTGCCGGCAAAGATCAGCCTCTGCTGGTCTGGGGGAATTCCTTCTTTGTCCTGGATCTTGGCCTTGACATTCTCAATAGCATCACTTGGCTCAACCTCTAGGGTGATGGTTTTGCCGGTGAGGGTCTTCACAAAGATCTGCATGCCTCCCCTCAGACGCAGGACAAGGTGGAGAGTGGATTCTTTCTGGATGTTGTAGTCGGACAAGGTGCGGCCATCTTCCAGCTGCTTGCCGGCAAAGATCAGCCTCTGCTGGTCTGGGGGAATTCCTTCTTTGTCCTGGATCTTGGCCTTGACATTCTCAATAGCATCACTTGGCTCAACCTCTAGGGTGATGGTTTTGCCGGTGAGGGTCTTCACAAAGATCTGCATGCCTCCCCTCAGACGCAGGACAAGGTGGAGAGTGGATTCTTTCTGGATGTTGTAGTCGGACAAGGTGCGGCCGTCTTCCAGCTGCTTGCCGGCAAAGATCAGCCTCTGCTGGTCTGGGGGAATTCCTTCTTTGTCCTGGATCTTGGCCTTGACATTCTCAATAGCATCACTTGGCTCAACCTCTAGGGTGATGGTTTTGCCGGTGAGGGTCTTCACAAAGATCTGCATGCCTCCCCTCAGACGCAGGACAAGGTGGAGAGTGGATTCTTTCTGGATGTTGTAGTCGGACAAGGTGCGGCCGTCTTCCAGCTGCTTGCCGGCAAAGATCAGCCTCTGCTGGTCTGGGGGAATTCCTTCTTTGTCCTGGATCTTGGCCTTGACATTCTCAATAGCATCACTTGGCTCAACCTCTAGGGTGATGGTTTTGCCGGTGAGGGTCTTCACGAAGATCTGCATCTCTGCACCTGTAAAGTAAAAAAAAAAAAAAAAAAAAGTGCAACATGTTATATAGATCCACAAATCAAGCATACATTTCAGGCAAGCCCACTGCAAACCTAGTCATAATCTCAAATAGCATTATCTTACGGTTAGCAGTACTAGGGTGGGTGGGGGGGCTGATAATTGATTCTATTTTCTAAGATAAATTAAAGATAATCAAAAAATCTATTTTTAGTGTTGTGATATGGTTTTGACTATCATGAGCCAAGAACTAAGATATAACTGGCTAAATCCAACAGATGGCAAAGATTAGCCAAGGAGAATGACTCATGACAAATACAATATTTGTAAGGTGTATAGTAATCTAGACTAGACAATTCCGCGCTGGGAAATTGTGAAAGTGTGGGTGATGCCTGTGCACCGCCAGCCACCGGGAGAGGGTCTGTATTGTCTCTCTATTGTCTCTTTCCACAGCAAAACCACAGCAAAACGGTGAATAAAGTGATTAATCTGATTAAATTAGTCTTTTTTCTTTTATTAAATCAACTTTCCAGCCCCCTGTCAACTGTCAACCTGAATTAACATTCAGTATTCAATATTGTCTGATTCAATATTAACATTCAGTATTCAAGGAACAGCTAGCTAGCAGTTGTGGACACTCACCTTTCCACAGAAAAATGTGAGTGTTTGAGTTGTTGGTTGAGAAATGCAGGCTTCAATCTATGTTGTTTAGTCTATCTGTTCAGTACTGTTTCAAGATGCACAATGAGATCTTCTTCTTCTTCTTCTTTTGAATTTCCGGCAGAGTAGACGCATCGTGGCGTATTACTGCCCTCCACACTTCTTTTGATGATCTCTTCTTCTTCTTCTTCTTCTTCTTCTTCTTTCTTGGCGTATTTCTTCCCTCCTCATTTCTTATACTACACTAGTGGTGTTCCATCTTTAGGCCTCTTCAACTCACACTTTCTCCTTCTTCTCTGCTCCTCTTGCCTGTCCAATACTAATACATACCCTAACGCTATATCCTCTGGTACAACTCTGAAGCATGCAGAAATGTCAGCACTGCCTCTGTGATCAACTGGTGGTTCTCATTATCCATGCCAAAGAATGATTTAAGAGAGAAGGAAGAGACTCCCAGCTCTTCCAGACTTTTATAAAAGATTTCCCTCTCTTTCCTATACCTTTCACATTTTAGGAAGACATGCCCGACAGTTTCAGTCTCTCCACATTCACACACCCCATCTGGATGTTTGCCCACAATGCACAAGCTACTGTTCAACCCACAGTGCCCCAGCCTCAGTCTACACATCTTCACCCTATCACTCCTTGACCCATATCCCTCCACCTTGATCTTGACCCGAGGCTGCAGAGAGAAATAGTGCCTTCCCTTGGTCCCCCTTTCCCACTCATCCTGCCACTCAGCCTCAACTCCTTTCTTTATCTTATCTCTGAGTTCTACTCTTCCCATTGAAATGCCTATCTCTTCCTCCCTTCCCAGGCTCTGTTTGGCAAGGGAGTCCTTTTTCTTCTTCTTCTTCTTATTTGAATTTCCGGCAGAGTAGACGCATCGTGGCGTATTACTGCCCTCCGCAATTCTTTTTATGGGCTCTTCTTCTTCTCCTTCTTCTCCTTCTTCACCTTCTTTTTCTTCTTCTACTGGACCCCGTCATCAACTACATTGTCCATTGGAGTGCAGCTACTGCTGCTACTTCCTGCCTGAGCCCCCCTCCGCAGGACCCTCCTTGCCCCCTGCTATCTTATCCTGGGCTGCTTTGTCCCTCGCAGCCTTGTCCCTCGCAGCCCCCTCAGCCAATTCATTACACACCTCCTTCCAGTCCAGACCTTCCAATCCCAGATGTTGAACCGCTATCCTAACAATCATCTTCACCATCTCTGTTCTACCCTTAGCCTCTGCCATACCAGTAACTACCCCTGCCACGAAGGCCACAATACCTAATTTCTCCTCCCTTCCCCTCTCTCTTTCCACCTGCTCTACCCTCACTGCCAAATGCCCTCCTTCAACCCCCTGCACCCTTTCTTGGCTACCCTGTCTAGAGCAGGTTCTTCTTCTTCTTATTTGAATTTCCGGCAGAGTAGACGCATCGTGGCGTATTACTGCCCTCCGCAATTCTTTTTATGGGCTCTTCTTCTTCTCCTTCTTCTCCTTCTTCACCTTCTTTTTCTTCTTCTACTGGACCCCGTCATCAACTACATTGTCCATTGGAGTGCAGCTACTGCTGCTACTTCCTGCCTGAGCCCCCCTCCGCGGGACCCTCCTTGCCCCCTGCTATCTTATCCTGGGCTGCTTTGTCCCTCGCAGCCTTGTCCCTCGCAGCCCCCTCAGCCAATTCATTGTTGAATATATATAGAACACAAATGTTCTAGAATGTTTGATTATGACATCATACTGTGACATTGCAAATGTTCTAGAATGTACTATTATGACATCATACTGTGACATGACATCACAATGGAACATGTTTGAGTTCAATTTGAATAGTATAACATCACAATATAGACATCACAAATGTTCTAGAATGTCTATTATGACATAATGTGACATCATAAATGTTCTAGAATGTCTATTATGACATCATACTGTGACATCACAAATGTTCTAGAATGTTCTATTATGACATCATACTGTGATATCGCGAATGATCTATTATGACATCATACTGTGACATGACAAATGTTCTAGAATGTTTGATTATGACATCATACTGTGACATCATCACAAATGTTCTAGAATGTCTATTATGACATCATAATGTGACATCATAAATGTTCTAGAATGTCTATTATGACATCATACTGTGCCATGACAAAGGTTCTAGAATGTTCTATTATCACAACGGAACATGTTTGAGTTCAATTTGAATAGTATAAATAATATGTTTGGTAAGGCTGTCCCCGAAGCCTGTTTTTGGGATTCAAACTTCGTCAGGGTTTTTCGAACGGACGATCGAACCTTCGTTTTTAATTAAAAAAATTGAATAAAAAAAATTATTCAAATTTTTTTATAATATTTTTTTTCTTTTTCTTTTATCCTCAAACTAAATCCTCAATTTGAATAAAGTGATTAATCTGATTAAATTTGTCTTTTTTCTTTTATTAAATCAACTTTCCAGCCCCCTGTCAACTGTCAACCTGAATTAACATTCAGTATTCAATATTGTCGGATTCAATATTAACATTCAGTATTTAAGTAGAACAGCTAGCTAGCCGTTGTGGACACTCACCTTTCCACAGAAAAACGTGAGTGTTTGAGTTGTTGGTTGAGAAATGCAGGCTTCAATCTATGTTGTTTAGTCTATCTGTTCAGTACTGTTCAGTCCTGTTTCAACAATGAGATCTTCTTCTTCTTCTTCTTATTTGAATTTCCGGCAGTGTAGACGCATCGTGGCGTATTACTGCCCTCCGCAATTATTTTTATGGGCTCTTCTTCTTCTCCTTCTTCTCCTTCTTCACCGTCTTTTTCCCCTTCTACTGGACCCCGTCATCAACTACATTGTCCATTGGAGTGCAGCTAATGCTGCTACTTCCTGTCTGGGCCCCCCTCCGCGGGACCCCCCTTGCCCCCTGCGATCTTATTCTGGAATATATATAGAACACAAATGTTCTAGAATGTTTGATTATGACATCATACTGTGACATCGCAAATGTTCTAGAATGTACTATTATGACATACTGTGACATGACATCACAACGGAACATGTTTGAGTTCAATTTGAATAGTATAAATAATGTTTGGTAAAGGCTGTCCCCGAAGCCTGTTTTTGGGATTCAAACTTCGTCAGGGTTTTCCGAACGGACGTTCGAACCTTCGTTTTTAATAAAAACATTAAAATAAAAAATGTTGGGCGGTTAGGTGGCCGAGCGGAGATTGCGTTCGTCACCAACCCCGGAGCTGTGAGCTGGATTCGCCTGTTCGAATCCAGCTCACAGCTCCGGGGTTGTCACCAGCTTGGCTGGCCGTCTGCACTAATACAATTGGCTGTATTAGAGGGTGGGAAAAGCTGGCGGGGTGGGTCCGGGTCGTTGTAAACAGCGACTCCTACAGTTCGGTCGGGGCGCCTGCTAAGCGCGGATAGGACTTGAGGGGGATAGTGTGGTCCTCCCACACGCTACGCCCTCTCGATGAGAATCCGTGCTGCCAGGTGAAAAGAAGCGGTGATTGGCTGGACGTGTGTCGGAGGAAGCACGTGGTAGCCTCCACTCTCCCAGATGATCTGACTGTGGGGGGTAAGTGCGCAGCGACCAGGAAGGGACTGGGAATTGGCATACGACTAACATTGGGATGGGAGAAAATCGGAGGAAAAATGGAGGGGGAAAAAGATCAATAAAAAAAAAAAAATGTTATTCTCATATTTTTTTTATAATTTTTTTTATATCCTCAAACTAAATCCTCAATTTGAATAAAGTGATTAATCTGATTAAGTAAGTTTTTTCTTTTATTAAATCAACTTTCCAGACCCCTGTCAACTGTCAACCTGAATTAATATTCAGTATTCAATATTGTCTGATTCAATATTAACATTCAGTATTCAAGTAGCACAGCTAGCTAGCCGTTGTGGACACTCACCTTTCCACAGGAAAACGGTAGGCAAGGCACCTTGGTTGTTGGTTGAGAAATGCAGGCTTCAATCTATGTTGTTTAGTCTATCTGTTCAGTCCTGTCTCAAGATGCACAATGAGACCTTCTTCTTCTTCTTCTTCTTTTGAATTTCCGGCAGTGTAGTGAAGTGCGGAGGGTATTACTGCCCTCCGCACTTCTTTTGATGATCTCTTTTTCTTCTTCTTCTTCTTCTTTCTTGGCGTATTTCTTCCCTCCTCAGTTCTTATACTACACTAGTGGTGTGCCATCTTTAGGCCTCTTCAACTCACACTTTCTCCTTCTTCTCTGCTCCTCTTGCCTGTCCAATACTAATACATACACTAACGCTATATCCTCTGGTACAACTCTGAAGCATGCAGAAATGTCAGCACTGCCTCTGTGATCAGCTGGTGGTTCTCATTATCCATGCCAAAGAATGATTTAAGAGAGAAGGAAGAGACTCCCAGCTCTACCAGACTTTTATAAAAGATTTCCCTCTCTTTCCTATACCTTTCACATTTTAGGAAGACATGCCTGACAGTTTCAGTCTCTCCACATTCACACACCCCATCTGGATGTTTGCCCACAATGCACAAGCTACTGTTCAACCCACAGTGTCCCAGCCTCAGTCTACACATCTTCACCCTATCACTCCTTGACCCATATCCCTCCACCTTGATCTTGACCCGAGGCTGCAGAGAGAAATAGTGCCTTCCCTTGGTCCCCCTTTCCCACTCATCCTGCCACTCAGCCTCAACTCCTTTCTTTATCTTATCTCTGAGTTCTACTCTTCCCATTGAAATGCCTATCTCTTCCTCCCTTCCCAGGCTCTGTTTGGCAAGGGAGTCAGCCATCTCATTCCCCGCAATCCCAGCGTGCCCCGGGACCCAACAAAACTCCACTGACCAGCCTGCCTTCGCAATCCTATATAAAACCAACATTATTTCCTGAATGAGATCAGGGCGAGCTTTAGACCCACCTGCACTCAGAGCCATCAGTGCAGCAGCCGAGTCAGAGCATATAATCACCTGGCTTGGTCCCACTTCCTCCACCCACCACAATGCCCAGAGGATGGCAAGCAACTCTGTCACAAATACTGAGCTGCCATCGGATATTCTTTGTCCCTTACCGATCCCTAACCGAGGCACCCACCACCCAAATCCTGCCCTCCCACTTTCAGGATCCACAGAGCCATCAGTGTACACCTCCAGAGCCCCTGATTCCAGAAGGAACCTCTCTATTTCTTCCACAATCTCGCCCTTATCCTCCTCCTTCAAGAACCTAAGTTCAATGACTCGATCAGGCACTAGCCAAAATGGCACTGATAGCCACCGAGTGTGCTCCGCCACTCCCCCCTGATGCAATCTCAACATAGCACAAATGTTCTAGAATGTTTGATTATGACATCATACTGTGACATCACAACTGAACATGTTTGAGTGCCATTTGAATAATATAAATAATGTTTGGTAAGGCTGTCCCCGAAGCCTGTTTTTGGGATTCAAACTTCGTCAGGGTTCTTCGAACGGAAGTTCGAACCTTAGTTTTTAATTAAAAAAGTTAAATTTAAAAAAGAAAATGTATTAAAAAAAAAAGTTTATATATATATATTATATCCTCAAACTAAGTCCTCAATTTGAATAAAGTGATTCAAACTTCGTCAGGATTTTTCGAACGGACGTTCGAACCTTCGTTTTTTAATAAAAAAATGTAAAGGGGACCTGCATTGCTATTCCTAGCACTATTTGGGCAACTTTACACAATTCCTGTGAGTCTATGGAAGACATCTGTAAGGTTTATTTTAAAGAAAAATCATTGTTTTATATTTCTAATGGAGTACTCAAAAGCATCATTTTCCAGCCTCAAGATTTCAGCTTGTTATTGGCTGGGCTCCGCCCATAAGCACTTTCAGTGAGAGTCATCCACACAGTCTGCAAGTGGCAGGCAGACAGACAGACAGACAGACAGACAGACAGACAGACAGACAGACAGACAGACGGACAGACAGACAGACAGACGGACGGACGGACGGACAGACGGACGGACGGACGGACGGACGGACGGACGGACGGACGGACGGACGGACGGACGGACAGACAGACAGACAGACAGACAGACAGACAGACAGACAGACAGACAGACAGACAGACAGACAGAGAGAGAGAGAGAGAGAGAGAGGGAGAGGGGGGGAGAGAGAGAGAGAGAGAGCACTGTGTAAACACAGCTGTGTGCGAGATACGCAGGTCCCATTCTCTTTCTCTCTCTCCCTCTCCCGTTTGAGGAAGTCTTCCACTGTGCCGCGCCCTACAGCTATAGACGGGCGTTATGCTCCCGAATCGAGAGAGAGAGAGAGAGATAGAGAGGGGGAGAGAGAGAGACAGACCGAGAGAGACAGACCGAGAGATGACAGCGCGACGCGCGTGTGTGTATGTGTGCTCTGTCGCGAGGGTCTATCTGATTCTCCCTCTCTCTCTCGCTCGCTCTCTGTCAAACCCTGTTTGGTGCGCTACAACCACAGAGCCAATCGGATCACTATCCGCTCCATCCTCGCCACGTGACGTCACCATGCGAGTCAAATCAGAATGATTTTTTCCACCAGGAAATGAATGATGGCAATCCGCCAAAATATGGTATTTAGAGACACAAACACATTGATACTAACTCTTATTACTATAATACAATTCTAGACACTGAAAAAAGACATTTATAATGCATGTCACCTTTAAAGGCCAACTTGCAGGTTAAACCCTACTGATCAATTATGGGTAGTTTACATCATTGGTATATAATTTCATTATTTATTTTTTTCCATTTGACGCCGGAAATGCCACTCAGAAATGGTTAAAAAGGTCCACACACGAATAACATGCACGAGCAAATTAAAAAGCTTATCAGACGCTAGTAGGGCCGTGACGTCACTCGAGGCAACTTATGCCTTATGCCCGTCCGGGCAGGGAGCGAAATTAACTTTTTTACTCACCGGCCAGTGGCGGGTAGATGGGAAGAATCTACCCGCCAAGCATATTTCTTACCTGCCAACTTTTTTTTTTATAAAAAAAAGAATTATTATTATTTTATATAAAAACATTTTTTTTAATAAAATATATATATTATATAATCATACTTGTGATTGTGTTATCTGCGAGACATCGCCACCTCGCTGTCTGCAAACAGCTCCACTGTCTGTGTGTATACTCGAGTGGCCTCCAGCTCCAGCAAGGATTCTCCGGCGCTGCAGCTGGACCCTAAACGCTACATTCAGCATGCAAAAGGATTCTCCTGAGCTACAGCTGGACCCTATTCAGCAGCCCTCACTCATGCGATGTAAGCCAGGGACTCGAATACGCATGTTGTTGTAGGAAATTGATGTCAGGAGCTATCTGTAGCTACTGCTGGATGGCGTTGGGACAACGCCTCAGTGAACTATTTAGTTTACTGCGACATTTCATAGTGACTAGTGAGCTACCTAGCCAACGGAGGTATTATGCACTGGACTATTGCTGGAGCATTTGTTGATGTCGGGAGCTATCAGTAGCTAGCCGGCTGGATAACGTTACACAATGCCTCATGTATTAAACTAAGTGAATAGTTGACTGGGTCATTTTGTAACTGTAGCTAACGTTATCTCACGAAGGTCCCACACTGACTAGACTAACGTCACAGAGACTGTCGGAGGCAATAGCCTCTGTTTACATGCAGGCATACAGAAACAGGTGGGGAGGGGTAGGAGCAGCAGCAGCAGTGCGCGGTGCGCTGCATGTCTGTGCTGAGACAGCGAGTGAGAACTCCGCTAAAGAATTGGATCATGATTTTTGGTTTTCACATGACTATTTGATTGCCCGCCACACGGCTGTCAGACCTCTCAGTGGGAGGCGCCAAACGTAAAAACTGAGCGCCAATGGCGGGTGGCGCTCTCTAGTTTCGGTCCCTGCGTCCGGGTCATAGTACTACTGGATATATGGCGCTGGCTAACGTTAGCATGATGTCTACTGTCGTGAACCATTTTAGATTGGGGCATGTAGAGGAGTTTGGGGAACGAGTAAAATCATGTACAGGTCCTCTTCTCAGACCTGTGTGGCAAAGCACTGCACACGCATCATGCAAGCTACACGTCGCTGCATGTTGATCAATGGTGGCCCACTCGGTGCGTGGGCTACTATTGTGCTAACAACGTGCTGCGGCGTCTGGCTTGTTGGCCGGCATGAGTGCCCGATTTGGGGTGGTTCTCTCCTCTTTTTTTTTTAAACTTAAATTTTTATTGAGACAAACAACACAACATATACAATAACATCAACAACACTATTAATCAGACATAAATAATAAAGAAAAAATGTAATGCCCAAAAGACGAAAAAATAAAAATACTGACTTAAAAAAACATAAAACAATTGTAAAACATTAAGTGTGTGACATGGGTTCAGATACCCTCTTTGAACCTCTTTCCTCTTTTACCCTTCACCCTCTTGTGATGTATTTGGTTCTTCCTCTGTGATGTCGTTTTCGTTCCCCTTGTAATCCTCCCACTTTCCCCATCTTTCTCCAAATTTCTCTTCCTGTAACCTCAGCATGTGTGTTATCCTCTCCATATCCTGTATCTCTTCCACTATTCCTACCCATTGTGCTATTGTCGGTGGGTCTTCTTTGTACCACAGTCTTGTTATTGCTTTTCTGGCCGCTATCAACATTATCTTTATTAAATATTTGTCCCCCCCTTGTATTCCCTCGTGTGTCAGGTCTCCTAAGTAAAGCACCAGTCCTGTTTGTGGTAACCCGTATCCTAATATTCTGATCATTGCCTCCCCTATCTCCTCCCAATACCCCTTCAGCTTCTGACATCCCCAGAATATGTGCGTGTGATTTGCCCCCTCCTTCCCACACATCCTCCAGCATGCTCTTTGTGTTGGTGCATATTTTCCCTTCAGCTCTGGGGTTATAAAGAATCTGATTATGTTTTTCCATCCAAACTCTTTCCATATCCTCGATCCTGTTGTTGAATGTTGCACCTCGCATATGTTCCCCCATTCCTTCCCTGTTATTTCTATCTCTAGTTCTCTCTCCCATTTCTCCCTTATGTAATCGGTCGTGTGTCCCTTGCTGTTCATTATAGCCCAGTATATTGCTGATATTACTCTTCCTTGCCCCCCTTCGTATGCCCATACTATCATCTTGATTATTCCATTCTGTTCTTCGTCTTTGGCCCCCCTTATTTCTTTGTTGTAGTAGTCTCTAACCTGTAGATATCTGAAGTGGTCCCTGTTTTCTAGTCCAAATTTCTCTTTTAATTTTTGTAGTGTCTGCATTTCCCCCTTCTCTATCATTTTGCATATCGCTGTTGCCCCCCCCCCCCCTCTCCCACCTTCTGAATCCATGGTCTAACCTCCCTGGTTTGAATCTCTTGTCATGTGCTACCCATCTCAGAACCCCTGACTGCTTCTCCAATTTGTGTGTTTTTACTACTCTGTTCCATATGGTCAAGGTGCATTTGGTGATTGGATCTAATAGTCCCTCTTTTTCTTTAAATAGTTCCCTATCTCCCACCAGAGCTTGTACCTTGTATCCCTCCCCTTCTTTTTCAATGTCTTTCCATCTTGCCTCATATCTGTCGTTACACCAGCACGTCACTGCTCTCAGTTGTGCTGCATAGTAATAATCTTGTAGGCTGGGTACTGCCATCCCTCCCTCTTCCTTTGGTAGTTGTAGTGTTTTATATCTGACCCGTGGTCTTCTCCCCACCCATATGAACCTCGATATCAGTCTGTCCCACTCCCTGAATTGATTCTGTGGTATTTGTATCGGTAGTGACTGGAATAGGTACAGTAACCTTGATAGTATGTTCATTTTAATGACCTCTATTCTTGAATTGAAGTCCAAGGGCATTACTGTCCATCTCTCTAAGTCTCTCTTGATGTTCTGATTTATCTGTGTATAGTTCGCCTCAAACAGTTTCCCCACCCCTCTCGTGATGTTCACCCCTAAGTATTTAATCTTGTCCATGTCCCATCTTATCCCGTACTGTTCCCTAATTTCCGTCGTTGGGGTATAGTTCCATGCTAAGGTCTGTGTCTTTGTCACGTTTAGTTTGTATCCTGAGTAGTGGCCATATTCCTTCAGTAGATCCATCAGTGCCGGGAAGCTCTTGTCTGGTTGCCTCATGTATACTATCACGTCGTCCGCAAATAGGCCTAGTTTATATTCCGTTCCCTTTATCCTTACTCCCTTAATGTCCTCGGTCTGTCTGATCAGTTGTGCCAGTGGTTCTATGAAAACGGCGAAGAGCGTTGGTGAGAGACAACATCCCTGTCTGGTAGCCCTCTCTAATCTGATTCTATCCGTCAGGCTGCCATTCACCTTAACCCTCGCTGTCGGTTCTTGATATAGCGCCTTGATCATCTTCATCGCCCTCCCGTTCAGTCCGAACCTCATCAATGTTTTATATAAAAATGTCCAGCTCACACTGTCGAATGCTTTTTCTGCATCTAGGCTAATCAGTACCGCGCTACCACCTTGTTTTTGTATCTCCTCTACTATGTGTAATGTCTTTCTCACGTTGTCCTGTGTCTGTCTCCCTTTAATAAATCCAGTTTGATCTTCATCTATAATGTCTGGCATAAACGTCTCAAATCTCTTTGATATTATCGATGTATACATCTTGTAATCCACGTTGAGTATGGACACAGGTCTGAAACTACTACACAATTCTCTATCCTTCCCTTCCTTCGGTATCGTGGTGATTATGGCTTCCTTCCACGAGGGGGGCATTTTGCCCTCCTCCATCGTGTGTCTGAACGCCGCCCCTAACATGGGTGCTAATTCCGTTCTAAATGTCTTGTAGAATTCCGATGGGAATCCGTCGCTCCCCGGAGATTTGTTGTTTTTAGCTCTACTAATTGCCTCTTCCAGTTCTCGTTCCGTAATTATTTTATTTAATTCTTCATTCTGTTCTTTCCCTATCGATGGTAACTCTAGCTTCTCCAGATATGCTTCTATTTCCTCTTCTCCCGCTGCTTTTGGCTGTGTGTATAGTTTCTCATAGTATTCTCTAAATGTCCTCTCTATTTCAGCTGGGTCTCTCAATATTTCATTAGTCTTTGTATCCCTTATTGTGTGTATCGTGTTCAACTTCTGTTGCGTCCTAATTCTCCTAGCCAACAGTCTGGTCGCTTTTGGTCCCCCTTCATAGTACGTTTGTTTCATGAACCTCGCTTTCTTTTCTATTTCCGTCAATAATTCCCTATTTATCCTGGCCTTTACTTCTTTGATTTCTCCGAGCGTTTCCTGTTCTTTTGATATCTGGTGTCTCCCCTCTAGCTTCTTCAGCTTCCCTATCAGATTGTGATATGTCTCCGTTCTGGCCTTCTTCAGCATTGCTGTCTTCTCCATCAATTTCCCCCTTATCACCACCTTCAGTGTGTCCCATAGAATGTTCGGATCTACCGCCCCGTTGTCATTTTCTTCCTTATACCTGGCTATCTCCTCCTTGATCTGACTCACCACCCCCTTGTTATTTAATATTCCTACATTTAGTCTCCAGATCGTGTTCCTCCGTCTCCCTTCTAGATCTACTGTCAGATATATGGCACTGTGATCCGATATGTCCGCTACTCCTATTCTGCTCTCCCGTACCCTGTAACTGTCCCCCGTCGTCATCAAAAAGTAGTCTATTCTCGCATATGTCACGTGCGGGTGTGAGTAATGTGTGTATTCCCTGTCCATGGCGTGCATCCCCCTCCAAACATCTGTAATTCCCATTTCCGTCATCTGAATATTCATATATCTACTGATTGGTGCCCGTCCTTTTCTAGTACTCGTGGTGTCTAGGTCGTGATTCAGTACTACATTAAAATCTCCCGCGCATATCAATATCCCTTCTAGTTCCATCACTATCATATCAAAAATGGTCTCATATAAATCCCTCTCACTCTCTGGGGGTGCATAAACATTCACTAACGTAATCATTTGACCCTCCATTTTTCCCTTCACCAGAACAAACCTTCCCTCCTTGTCTCTTACTTCCTTGATCAATTCAAATTTGACTGTGTTTTTGATTAACGTGATTACTCCTCTCCTCAGGTTCCGTTTAAAGGAACTATAGTATGCATTTTCATATCCAAATCTCTTCAGTTTCTCATGATCCTGTGCTACCAAATGTGTCTCCTGCAGAAAAATCACTTCCATCTCACTTTTTTTACACTTCAACATCACTTTGCCCCTCTTTATCGTATTATTCATTCCATTAACGTTTAATGACATCATTTTTATACCTTTAACCATTGTCATCTTTCTTCTTCTTTCGTCTGTCAACATAAATAAAAAACATAAACTTTACATAAAGTGCTCCCAAGGCGTTCGGGGGGTCCCTGTGTCCCCCCCTGTCCCCTGCTGGTGGGTGAGGAGTAATTGCTCTCCTAGTGAGAGGCCTCCTCCTGACGGCTTGGGGGTTTGAAACCTTTACCCCCAACCGCTCGTCATATTTGTCCAGCCTTCTTACTGTTTTTATTGCTGTCGAGCTCCTGGTCAAAAGCACTCTGTCCTTCATTCTGATCAAAGACCCCCATTTCCTAGGTCCCTCTCAATGTGGCTCATATGTTCCAATGTCCCTCCTTCCTCCCAAACCCGTGTGTGGTGTCTTCTGTGTACCCCTTTTTACTTTCTTTTCCTCCTCTCTATTTTCTATGTGATGTCCATTTATCCCCTTAATCCCTTCCAACTGTGTTACTCGCAGCGTGCGTCTATGTATTTGTTTCAATATGTTCTGTGTTCCGTCTATCATACCTAATTATATTTCCATTTATTTCCTCCATCAGCATGTGTATTATGTGTCCATGTATACGTTATGTTCGTTCCTATATCCTGCCTCTACCTGGGAATGTGTGTTTATGTATATGTTATTTCAGTTTCTATATTTTGTCTCTATTTGGATAGTTTTTTCAATCTCTTGTGCGTGTACTCATCCGTTCGTCTCCTCCCGCCTCCTCTCCTCTCCTTCTCCGTCTCTGGCCTCCTCGTCCGTCTCCGCCTTCGGTCTGTCACGTCTCACCTCGGCCTTCTCCTCTCTCCTCCCTCCTCTCCCGGGTTTCGATCTCCTACTCTGGTCCATCTGTGTGCTTTCTCCAATCTCTGCTGCAGGCTCCGCGTCTGGCCCTCCTGTCCCCTTCCTTCTCCGTCCTCCGCCATCTGCATCCCCCGTCGCCTCATCTCCTCCGCCGCCTCCCGCGCCGTCGCGTACGTCACCGTCCCTTCCTTCCAGTGAATCCATAGCGAGGTCATGGGTGATTGGAATTTCATTCCGTTTTCTTTCAGAATTCTCTTCAGTCCCGCGTAGGACCTGCGTGTTATTGCTACCGCTGTCGAGTAATCGTGATCAAACGACAGTCTTTTCCCCTCGATTTCTATCTTCTTGGTCCACGCGGTTCTGAGTATCAATTCCTTAATCTCAAATCTCAGAAAGTTAATAATCACCGCCCTCGGAGGTCTGTCCGGTTTCGGTCTCGGAGCCAACGCCCTGTGGGCCCTCTGTATCTCCATTTTTTCCAGTCCCGTCTCTTTCAGTTGTTCCTTGATAAGCTTTTCCACATATTGGATCACCGATTCCCCTTCGACTCCTTCTTTCAATCCCCATATTCTGATGTTATTTCTCCGTGACCTCCCCTCCATGTCCGATATCTTTGTCTCCATCTGTTCTTGTTTTTGAATCGCACACGTTAACACCTCGTGTATCTCTGTGTTCCATTCCTCCGTTTGCGCCGTTCTAGTCTGTACCTCTGTTACGTTTCTGTCCTGTTCCGCCATCTTCTCATCCACCCTTTTGAGTTCTGTATTCATTTCACCTCTGAAGTCCTCCTGTTCCTTCCTCAATTCCTCCCGTAACTTCCCAATATCATTTCTTATCGTGTCCGAGTTCAGTTTTATGGTCGCCTGCATCGTGTCCGAGTTCAATTTTATGGTCGCCAATATCCCGGCCTGCATGAGCACGGCCCATCCTGGCATTTCCTTGTCCGTCTCAGCCGAGACTCCCCCTTCCTCCGCCTGCCCCTTCTCGGTCTCGCCTCGGGGGTTCTGCTCCATCGAACTCTCCTCTTCCTGTGAGTCCTCCATTTCTCTTTCCTTCATAATTGTTTTCTCCTCCTTCCTTCTCGTTTGCATCTTCATTTTTAATCACTTTTCGTCACTTTTCGGGTCTTTATTTCTCCGCTTTTCACTCTTTTGACCAGGAGCCTCACTGCATGCGTGCTACCCTTCCGCTCTCATACCGGAAGTCCCGGTTCTCTCCTCTTTGTGTGCCTTTGTCCTTGCGGGTGTTCTGCCAGGGGAGCTTGTGGACGCAACAATAGTGGTGGTTGTAGGGTGTTTGAGCTTGTAGCGTTAGTTAGCTCATAGCTATCGTTAGCTTCTAACGGTGTATACACAATATGTACAACGACACAATGATCAAACACCTTATAACTACTACTATTGTCATGTCCATAAGTTCCCTGGCAGAATACATGTGAGGACAAGGGTATACAAGGAGGAGAGAACCATTTTAAATCAGGCATTCATGCTGGCTAACAAGCTGGGTGTCGGGGTATGTTGTTAGCACAACAATAGCTACCAAGCTAAGCTATCGTTAGCTTCTAACGGTGTATACACAATATGTACAATGACACAATGATCAAACACCTTATAACTACTACTATTGTCATGTCCATAAGTTCCCTGGCAGAATACTTGTGAGGACAAGGGTATACAAGGAGGAGAGAACTGTGGTGTTATGTTAATGTGGTGCGCTATACGCGAGTGTACGGACCACCGTACTAGGGGTGAGGGGGAGTTCGAGAGGAACCTAAGATGGACACCCGTGTAACGTAGCGAGGCTAAGCTAATAAAGATACTTACAACCAAAGCAGAGGACTCACGTATTTGTTACCGTGCAAAGTAACACGACATGGTGTCAGAAGTCCTGCTAGAGTTGTGTATGAGTTCGGTCGGACGTTAAAGTGCCATTTGAGACTTGTTGATGACGAAGAAAAGCAGAAGGAGAAAAAAAAAGATGGTGGATCAGCTGGCTAATAACGCTGTAGCTCCTGTAGCGGCAGCGGTTTCAAGTGCTACGTTTAGCATCCAGCCTCCCGAGTCCTTCGACTTCTCAAAGCCGCAAGAGTGGGCCAAGTGGATACGCAGATTCGAAAGATTTCGGCTGGCAAGTAACCTAAATGCTAGCTCTGAAGATAATCAAGTCAACACGCTAATATATTGTATGGGCGATGAGGCGGACGATATTTTACGTGGATTGAATCTGGCTGTTGATCTACGACGTACGTACCAAGGAGTGCGGGATGGATTGCAAGGTTTCTTCGTGGTCAAGAAGAACGTGATATATGAACGAGCCAAGTTTAACATGCGCAAACAGGGAGAATGTGAAACAGTCGACTCCTTTGTGACGTCATTGTATGCGCTGGCGGAGCATTGTACATACGGAGTGTTGCATAATGAACTTATACGTGACAGGCTTGTCGTCGGTCTGATGGATAAGCGGCTGTCAGAACGCATGCAGCTGGACCCAGACTTAACCTTGGAGAGGGCATTGAACATGGCGAGGCAGAGTGAGGAGGTGAAACGACAGCAATCCTCTCTGCGAGGGGATGCCAGGACAGAGGCAAGTGACATTAAATCGGTGGACAGGGTGTTTAAGAGCAGTAGCAAGAATTATGCTAAGAACAGCCCCCAACAGGCTAACAGCTACCCAGCCAAACCACTCAGTACCCAGTACTCGAGGGGGAGAAGTGTCCAGTGTCATAAATGTGGCAGTTCTCAGCTCCACCCACAGCGCGATTGCCCTGCTAACGAGGTGAAGTGCCATTCATGTGGGAAGATGGGCCATTATAAACGTGTGTGTAAATCTTCCAAAAATGTACATGAGGTTGAAGAAGACTATTCCTGCTCCTGTGATGGGGAGGAGGAGCACATGTTCTTGGGCAGCATCACAACTGATGGGGAGCCATGGATGGTCGACATAGACATCAATGGCAGACGTGTGCCGTTCAAAATAGACACTGGCGCTGATGTTACTGTGATGCCTCACACTGTATTCAGAGAGATATAAAGACACAAAGGATCCACCTACCCTGCAGAAAGCAACAAAACCACTGATGGGACCTGGGAGGAGTCCACTAGATGTTGTGGGCGTCGCCAAGCTGTTGCTGAGGAGAGGAGAGAGAGAGGTGTTGGAGGATGTGTACGTCGCTCGACACCTACACTCAGCGTTGCTGGGGAGACCTGCTATCAGCAAGATGGAGCTTGTGGCACGTCTAGACAGTATCACGATGGAGATGCTCAAGACGACCTACCTGAAGATATGCAGTGGTCTCGGGGAGATGAAACAGCCGTATGCAATCAGGCTGAAACCGGGGGCTCAACCATTCTCACTGAAGACGCCCAGAAGGATTCCATTGCCACTGATGGACAAAGTCAAGCAAGAACTGTCCCGCATGGAAAGCCTCGGAGTGATCAGCCGGATCGAGGAGCCAACCGACTGGTGCGCTGGCATGGTAGTAGTCCCTAAGAAGAAGACAGAGGAGGTACGCATATGTGTCGATCTCACAAACCTCAATGAGTCAGTGTGCCGGGAGAAATACACCCTGCCAACAGTCGAGGAAACACTGGGAATGCTGGCCGGAGCCAGGATATTCAGCAAGTTAGACGCGAACATGGGATTTTGGCAAATACCCCTGACTGAGGAGTCGTCAAAGTATACAACTTTCATCACGCCGTTTGGTCGTTACCACTTCAATCGCCTACCTTTCGGCATCGCCTCCACCCCAGAACACTTCCAAAACAGAATGGTGACTGAGGTCACAGAGGGGCTGGAGGGTGTCGTCTGCCACATGGATGATGTGCTGGTGTGGGGCCGATCACAGGAGGAGCATGACGCTCGTCTGCATGTCGTGCTGGGGAGGATCGAGAAAGCAGGAATCACCCTGAACACAGGCAAGTGCGACCTGTCAAAGGAAGAGGTGACCTTTCTAGGCCATGTGATCTCCAGCAGTGGCATTAACCCCGACCCGAGTAAGACGGATGTCGTGAGGAGGATGGAGGAGCCGACAAATGTCAGTGAGCTGAGAAGCTTTCTCGGCATGGTAAACCAGCTGGGGAAGTTTATCCCGCGGCTGGCGGAGAGAGACAAGCCCCTGCGAGACCTTCTGTCAAAGAAGAACTGCTGGCTGTGGGGCATCGAGCAGGCCAGAGCCTTTCAAGATTTAAAAGATGCACTAATATCTCCACCAGTGTTGGCCATGTACGATAACCACAGGGAGTGCAAGGTCTCAGCGGATGCGTCGTCGTACGGCTTGGGGAGTGTGCTTCTCTAAGAATGGGATGGAGTGTGGAGACCAGTAGCCTATGTGTCGTGGTCTCTCACACAGACTGAGCAGAGATACGCACAGGTTGAGAAGGAGGCCCTGGGCCTGACCTGGGCTTGCGAGAGGTTTAGAAATGTTCTCATCGGCAGACACTTCCAGCTGGAGACGGACCACAAGCCTCTCCTGAGTCTCCTGGGGTCTGATTGATTGATTGATTGAAAAGTTTATTAACAGATTGCAGAATGGGTACAGTACAGTACAGCTCAATACATACAATTGTTAAGGGGATGCAGACCAGAGAAAGACTTTCGTCTTGTTTACATCAGGGTCCCCCATTTTCAATTCATCATAACATATATGACATACATGACATACAGATAGACAGTACTGCTACATCTATACATTTATGACATATCAGATTTGCAAATACAGTACTGTTTGTGATACAAAAGTGTCCAGAAAAAGAGTGTATATACATTTGGCGTAGAAACTGTACATTGGAGGAGGTTGGGTGGGTGGAATGGGGTTGGGTGGGGTGGGTGAGGGCTGTGCATTGGAGGTGGGGGGGGGGGGGGGGGGGGGGGGGTTTGTAGGGGACACACATACATTTTACACTGTACATTGGAATACTGACAAAGCCTTACTTGGTAATCTACTGTACAACTAGGTTAGGACATTTGTAGGGGCCAGTTTCGAATTGCAGTCTCACGTAGGTGTTTTTTGAGAGTGTTTTTGAAAGTGGGTAGTGATTCACATTCCTTTACAGCTTTAGGTAGGGCGTTCCACATTGATGTGGCATAATTGCGAAACGTGTTTAGTCCCTTGTTTGAGCCGAATCTGGGTTTTACATGATTTGTGGAGCTCCCTCTGGTGTTGTGATCGTGGTATTCACTGACCTTTGGGAAGTATTTTGACATGTACATGGGTACCTTGGTCGCGTAGTGTATCTTGTAGACCAGGCCCATTGCAAGTTGCTGTACTCTGTCGTCTACTCTAAGCCATCCTAGGTTGTCAAAGTGGGCAGGGGTGAGGTGGGTTCTAGGAGTTAGGTCAAGCAGTAGTCTGACTAGCTTGTTTTGAGATGTTTGTAATTTGTTTTTTAGTGCCTTTGAGGTGCTTTGGTACCATGAGGTGCAAGCATAGTCGTAGTACCCTTGAATGAGTGCTCCTGCTAGAGTCTTCAGGGTATTCTTGTTTACCAGAGAGGAGATCCGGTACAAGAATCGCGTTCGTTGGATGCCATTTTGTCACAGGAAAGATTAGCCTCTAGGATGGAACCCAGGTAGGTAATTTCATCTTTCCTTGTGATAATATTGTCACCCACTGCAACCGAGAAGCCGTCGGTCTTGCTGAGTTTGTTATTTGAACCGAAGAGAATGGACTCTGTTTTGCCCATGTGTAATGATAGTTTGTTGTCGGCGAGCCATATGCAGATTTTGCCTAGTTCCGAGCTGAGGGCTTTTTCAACCTGTAACTTGTTCTTGTCAGAGACCAGCAGGGCTGAGTCGTCCACAAACAGGAACAAGTTGCAGTCACAAGCTGACGACATGTCATTTGCATAAATTAGGAATAGTAGCGGTCCTAGTATGTTGGATGATCTCAGGCGTTGGATGATCTCCCTCCACGGATTCTGCGCTTCCGGATGCGCCTGATGCGCTATTCCTATTCCATTGCACATGTGCCAGGGAAGAGCCTGTGGACCATAGATATCTATACTGTGGACTGCTGATACGCTCTCACGTGCTCCTGTGAAGAGGAGAGACACCAGAGGAGGAGGAGTTATTTGAGAATACAAATATCTATGTGGACATGGTAATAGAGAACCTGCCAGCGAGCACTGCCTACCTGCACGAGCTGAGAGAGCATTCACTCTACTACGACGCAATGTCTTTTTATCCGTTGGTGGTGAAATCAATTAGTATATCCCTTTGTTTAATTCACAAACATTATACCCTATTTTAACGGAACTCGAATCAATTTGATCCCGGCAATAATAATCTATATGGCTCTTGTGAATGAAATCATAACGATTTTAACGGGTTTTTACAGGCGTGGGTAAACTTATTTCACAATCAAATAGCTGGGTAATTGAGTTTACTCTCCTACTACAACGCTGAATGGCCCAGTGTTGTTTGGTTCCACCACGCTCCTAACTGACATGTACTCCGTACTTTACACTCCATCCCACTCCGGCAGAACGAGCCCAATCTACTGTAGTCAAGGGTGCGATATAACGGCTCTCTACTGCCACCCTGTGCACCAAGGGGGTCACAGCAACTTAAGCACATTTACTATCGGACACAATTCATATTTAGTGAAAAGACAAATCCGTGATCGTGTTGGATTATCTTAAATGTGGACTATATTCACATTCATTCTTTGAAAGTATTTGAACTGTAGATGGAGAATAATCTGTATGGAACTTTCCTCTAATATAAGCAGGAGAATAGGTCTATTTTACTCCCAATGATTACCTACACAAAACACAGCAAATACAATGACAAACTAAACAAATTACCAATTAGAGACAAGTCAAGAAATGAAGAGAATTAAAACACATCTTCATTGTCATTAAAAAAAAAATCACAGCGGGGCTAGCTTTTTGCTTACATTTGGATCACACAGATAAATATGGAAACACAAACTCATGTACAACAAAATCATTTTTATTGAGGAAAAGTACACTGGTATCACAAAAGTTCCAAATCCATTCACACTGGAAAAAGGGGGACATCGTATATTTACAAATATTTATTCGCCCTGCAATAGAGCAGCTACAGCTGGACAATGCTTAATAAATTAACGCCGGCAGGACAGAAAACAACTAAAGCGGTGTTTCTCAACCCATGTCATTCAGTAAGAAGTCAGCTTCCCGACAGAGAAAGCCTATGGACTAACTGATTTTGAGGCTTTTTTTTTTTTTATGGCTAACCAAAGCTGTACCAGGCTCGGCACACAAGTACACATTCAGAAGCTACACACTGCTTGATTTAAGACCATAAAAGAGAAGGGGGGGGGGGGAGAAATGAAATTAAGAATAAAACGAGTGGAAAACAATAAGTCAAGTCATTGGCTTCCCTCCGGAAGGAAACGTATGCTGGTCTTTGAGTGACAGGGTGAGAAACTGTGGTCTAAGGACAGGCGGCAGGGGTGTAACCATACAGAAGATTTGGCTCTATATATCGATTAAAAAAGACCATCTCAAATTTCGCAGACGCAACGCCAACATGTGCCGATTCAGATTGTTACTGCATCAGAAAATAAACCAGCGGTTCAGGAGGTTTCTTGTTTTTTTTTGCTATATTCAAAAGAATGTCGCTTCAGGTTTTTCTGTTCAAGTGCTGAGCGTGACATGTGTTTTGGTTGTATGCAGGTTAACTTGATAAGAACATGATTGTGTTAAGCTGGATCACAAAGTGTGTGGCGTTTGCATGTTCTCCCCATGTTCGCTTGAGTTTCCTCCCTGCGTATAAAAAAAAAAAGCATGCATGCCAAGCAGGGACTCTTGTATGGTAATTAGCTCATTAGCCAACTACGGCACATTTAAACCGAAAAGTTGATTCATGGGCATCGTCCCTGGTAAATAAATACATAATTAAAAAAATCACTGGACCACAATATATCGTATCATATCGATCAACCCACTGAATCAGAAAGCGAAATTTGGACGTCTGCAAATATGGGAATCGTTCGAGAACCCAAATGGTTCTGTATGGAGGTAGAGCCTGAGGTTTACACCCCCTAGCAGGCGGACTGATACAGTCAAAGATATTACACCTCTCCCTGAGAGTCTTCAAGTAAAGGCTGGCCAGTCGAGCCACGCAGATTTTTTTATTTAACCCTTATTTATCCAGGCATATCATGGCGTCAGCGGGCCAGGCTGGGGGGGGGGGTGACTGTTCAGTCTCTTCTGCTGCTACTGCGAGTGCTTTTGCGGAAGCAGGAGAAGAAGGAATGCCGAAGTGCCTGGTCCAGACTGAGGCGCTTGGCCGGGTCGTACTCCATCATCTTCCCTATCAGGTCAAACAGCTGCTGGTGAGCCTCGCTCTGAGACAACATGTATTGCTGTGGAGAGAGAGAGAGAGAGAGAGAGAGAGAGAGAGAGAGAGAGAAGAGTAGGAAGTCAGTCTCTGTGTCCACTACGATTCAAAGAAGTGACCCTTTTCCAGGGGTACCAGGGTTCCCCCCCACAAACATTATTCAATGACTCAAGTACCTTTCTAAGCACTATTTTCCATTTTAAAAAGGGCATTTAAAAGGATACAATTCACTTTTAAATGCCGTTTTTTTATTGAAAAGAAAATCGGATCAAATATTTATGGCTTAAAACCAATTACCGACAATTAGTTATACTTTAGATTAAAACAATTATATTTCTTGATTCAGAACTATTTTATCATGGATGAACAAAACTTTCATTGTGAATGGTTGATTTGAATTTCAATGACTTTTTAAGCACCTTGTTAAAAAATAATTGGCTGTTTAAGGAATTCCAGGCCTAGACTTTTTTTTTTTACAAAAAGCAAGCACTTAAAGCACTTCAAGGACCTTGTGCGAACCCTGGGTGTACGGTGTCCACACGAGAGATTAGAATGTTCAGAATGGAACATTCCGGCGATAACTACAAGTCATTGAAAGCTTAAGAGTTATAGAATCTCTCTATGGCTACAACAATGTAAAAAAAACATTTTACATTGACCCATATCCCCAAAGAAATATGGACATTTACCATTCTATTTTACCCCCAAACACCTGAGACACAGACAATAGAATTGTCTCAAAGCACGGTTTGCTGGCGGAGGGTCCTTTAGATCTTACCTTGAGAGGTTTGCAGTGTTTTCTAACGTATCTCCCTGAGGACCCGTTTCCGTCCCAGTCCAGCTTGCAGTGGTGGACATAGCGCCGTTTCCTAATGGGAGACAAAGCAGTCAGTCACCAGAACTCAATGTATAAATCATTAACAAGCACACCGTATGGAACTCAATAATCTAATGATGGCTCCACTAAGATCTGTAGAAGGAACTCAGAATCTAATGATAACTCCACTAAGATCTCTAGAAGGAACTCAGAATCTAATGATAACGCCCAATAAGATCTCTAGAAGGAACTCAGAATCTAATCATAGCTCCACTAAGATCTCTAGAAGGAACTCAGAATCTAATGACAGCTCCACTAAGATCTCTAGAAGGAACTCAGAATCTAATGATAACGCCCACTAAGATCTCTAGAAGGAACTCAGCATCTAATGATAACGCCCACTAAGATCTCTAGAAGGAACTCAGCATCTAATGATAACGCCCACTAAGATCTCTAGAAGGAACTCAATCTAATCATAGCTCCACTAAGATCTCTAGAAGGAACTCAGAATCTAATGACAGCTCCACTAAGATCTCTAGAAGGAACTCAGAATCTAATGATAACGCCCACTAAGATCTCTAGAAGGAACTCAGCATCTAATGATAACGCCCACTAAGATCTCTAGAAGGAACTCAGCATCTAATGATAACGCCCACTAAGATCTCTAGAAGGAACTCAGCATCTAATGATAACGCCCACTAAGATCTCTAGAAGGAACTCAGCATCTAATGATAACGCCCACTAAGATCTCTAGAAGGAACTCAGCATCTAATGATAACGCGCACTAAGATCTCTAGAAGGAACTCAGCATCTAATGATAACGCGCACTAAGATCTCTAGAAGGGACACGTGAACGACGGAGCTAGACAGCATGGACGTGCCTGGTTTTCTGCATGAGGGTGGAGGGGATAGGGCCCAGGACTCGCTCCATCATAGCAAGGTGCTCCTTACTGTCATGAGTCTGATGAGGGAAAATATCAAAAGATTAATTCATCTCACAGAAATCTCAGGTGAATTTGAGCAAGAGAAAGGAAAAGAAAAATCTTGGGTTGTGCCCTGCTGCAACCTACCTGGAAGAGAGTGCACCCTAGATAGTACTCGATGAGGATGCATCCCAGACTCCACGTGTCACACGAATGGTCCCAGCCCAGATCTGAACGAGACAATTAGGTCACTTAACAAAACAAAAAACCACACACAATACAAATGAAAAAAATAAAAGAAATCAAAGGAATGAACGCAGTGTCACAAGCGAGATTCTTACCCAGAATGACCTCTGGAGCGCGGTAGTGCCGTGTGGACACCACAGAGGTGTGGTGCTCGTGGTCGTAGGTGGCGTTGCCGAAGTCCACCACTTTCACGTCTGGATTTTTCAACGTGCGTTCGTCTCGCCTCTGAGAGAAAATAAAAAATAAAACTTAAGTTTAACCGAGGCATCAAAACAACATACTTAAAAGATCAGAGCAGGCACGATGACCTCCCGCCTGGGAGAGCAAGCGTCAAGCTTAATTCAGTACGTACCAGTTGGCTATTGTACTTGATGTCGTACTTGGAGTCTATGAAGAGAATGTTCTCAGGCTTCAGGTCTGTGTGAGTCAGCTTGTTTTTATGTAGAACTGCAATGAGAGCAGAGAGGGCGATGAATGAATACAGGCCACATGAAGAACCGTAACTAAAAACAAGTTGCACATCCCAGGCTTTGATCTGTGGTGTGTGTGTGTGTGTGTGTGTGTGTGTATGTGTGTGTTCCTCACATTGGAGAGCTCCGATGATCTGATAGGCCATGTGTCGGATGTGTTCTATGGGGAAAGGCTGGAAGCTGTTCTCTTTCAGGAAGTCGTAGGTGCTCAGGCCCAGCAGCTCAAAGACTATACACACATGGCCATGGTGGTCGAACCAGTCCAGCATGCGGACACACGCACTGAGGGAGAGAGGGAGAGGGAGAGAGAGGGAGAAGGAGAGGGAGAGAGAGAGGGAGAGGTGAGATAAAAAAGGCACAGGCTTCTTTCATTTTTTTTTAAAGATTTATTTTAGCATTTTTACAGCTTCCATTTTTTATGGCCATACAGGACCGACAGAGGAGAGGGAGAACGGGAGAGGACATGCAACAAATCATCTCCGGGAGCGGGAGGCGAACCCGGGCCGGCCGCGTAGGTGTGCGAGGCACTATGGCGGTGCGCCACGAGGGCGCCCCACTCCGCCCCAGGCTTCTTTCATTTGATGAATTATCTGATGGCTTCTATAAAAGGGAGCATGCTTTTCTACGGTGCATCATTCCTTATTAGGGGAGGGAGTCACCAGGGGAGGGGGTGCATTATTTGATTACAAATATTAGTGGTATGATTATCAAATAATTCTTAATAATATACATGATATTTTTTTTTGTCTATCCCATTCTTTACATTGCGTTTGTAATAAAAATAAAATCTCTCTTCCCCCCCCCCCCGGCAGTTCACGGCATAATACATCCAAGTAACGTGGTCACACATACGTTTGTTATTTCAGCAGCTGTGCAAAGAGGGTTTAACCCTTTCACTACCAAAGGGTTAACCCTTTCACAAGCACATACAGAAGGTTAACCCTTTCACTACCAGATGACAAAGGGTTAACCCTTTCACAATCACAACACAGAAGGTTAACCCTTCCACTACCACACCACAGAAGGTTAACCCCTTCACTACCACACTACAGACGGTTAACCGTCTAGTGGGTCAGTGAAAGGTTAACCCTCTGTAGTGTGGTAGTGACGCCTCCTACAGCAGTGCTTACTGTTTGCGATCAGCATCCAGGGAGTTCATCTGGTCGAGGATCTCCACCTCAGACATCGCCGCCTCGCGGTAGCGGTCTATGTTTTTAATGATCTTCAGAGCCACGCGAGCTCCGTCTCTGGCAGAGAGAGAGAAACCACAGAAGAGACATTTTATAAAAAAGGAGGACAAAGAACAACGGTCACAGAAAAGACCTTCCAATCACCCGTCTCACATATTAGACATCTGTACGCATCCCTTACCTACGGTTACTAGTTACGCTGCTGGCCAGTGTGACTTACTACCTGTATCATTAATACTACAACTCTACATACATCCGATTAGCACTATACTCAGTTGTACTCATTTATATATTTTATACCCAGTTTAATCACCTGTACATTATATATCACTATTGCACTTTACCGTTTCATTTGCACTCTGGTTGGATGCCAAACGTATTTCCGTTGCACTGTGCTTGTGCTGTATGATGACAATACATTTGAATCCAATGTAATATTTCTCAATAGACTTACTTAGAATGATCAATGCATTCGACGACCTTCCCAAAGGCACCTTCTCCTAGAGTAGACACAACCTCATCTAACAGGGAATAAAGAGGTATAGTTAGGACCACAGGAATGACGGGAGTAAAGAAAATATCTGCCCCCCTTGCTGACCATCTCACTATTAGAAACAGCTCCGTTCGGCTGCGGCACGACCACAGGCTTCTGAACCGGAGGCCGCTGGCATACAGCGCAAGATTCCATTTACGTTGTTACAACACCGCCAGAGCGGTAATCTAACTCTACAAATTACGTTATTGTTACTCAAAAATATATATTTTTTTTAACAAAACAATCCAAAAACAAACAATAGAGAGAGAGGGTAAGTGTGAGAGAGAGAGATAGTAGAGTGAACAACAGTAGAAAAAGGTATATATTCTATACATCTCGCTCTCAGCATGTCTCCTCTGCGATAGATTAGGTGACCCTCGTCATCATCCTCAACACTCGTGGTTCTTTTCCGTCGTCGTTGGCTCCTCCTCTGCACGCCACCATCACATCAACAACCCAGCATCATCAGTCAGTCAGTCAGCACCAGGCCGCCCACAACCGCGACACCATCGTCAGTCAATCAATCAACCCGGGGCCGAAGAGGGGGGGAGGAGGTGGTGTGGGGTAGCGGATACAATCGGAGCCCCGTTCAGTAACGCCGCGCCAGGTGAGTGGACGGACGAAGCGGCAAATTCAAATTCAGCCCACCAGAGAAAGGCAATTGGGCGCCAGCCACCATAGTGTGTGTTACAGAAGAAAAACATGGCAACAAGATTTTCATGAGAGACTTTCTCAGAGCAAATACAGGAAAAAAATAAAGGTAGATCACAATCTTTTCGATATATACTTTGATCATTCCCCCCCCCCCCCCCCCCCGTTACATCTTTAATGCTTCCTACCAAGCCCCATAAGCCCACTACGATTTCAGGCTAAAATAATGGATCCACTTTCTCGAGCAAATTACTCATCAACAACACTCACTATCCATTCATTCTTTAGCTGCTATCAAGTCCCCCCTGTTTGCAATTACCCGGCACCTATACTTAATACTGAGGGGTACGGCACACACAGATACAGATACACAAGGGGGGGGGGGGGGGGGGGGAAGGTGTCGAGCTCTGACTGGACACCCGTAATAACGACCACTTTCGCTTTGGTGGCTCAGAAAGGTATGAGAGAGGGGGAGAGGTGGGTGTCGGGGGGTGGGGTTCATACCGAGTGGGAGCTGTGGTGAGAAGGGCTCTGCCGGCGCCCTCTGTCCCGGCGCCTGCGAGAGGGGCTCGGCCTGCTAGGCCTGCTGCGGCCGCTCCGACCCGACGACCTGCTGTAGTGGTTCCAGTCCTTGTGGCAGGCGGTCACGCGGCTGTCCTCGCCGTACGCCTGGTCATCCGCTGTCTCCTGCGGCCGCCTTTCTCTCGTGGCCAGATTCTGGTTCAGACTACGGCTTTCCAGGTAATGCCTACAGCCACAGGTGAAGATGATAAACAGAGTCAGAGACGGGGAGTGGAGAGGCTTGACCCCTGCTATAGAATGACTCTGGAACCGACGGGAGGGGCCTGATGGGTCATCTCTGCAGCCGGACACCTTATCCTTCAGCCTTTTATGTAAAAATGTTTATTTTGAAAACTGCCCTCCGATTCATCACTAAGGCCCTTGTTACAGTGTTTTTGTGCTCGTTTTTATACGTTTTTGAATACGTTTGCTGTCCCTATTACATAGAAATGCCGTTTTTGCTGGATACGCTGTGGCCCTACTGAAAACGCTAAATTGTGTTTCCGTTTTGGAGTAGCGCCAAAAACTCGCCGACAACATAACGTAATCTGCGCGGAGCCGTTGTTGCTCAACGCCCATGCGCAGTAGATACCATCTGCGTGCCCTTCCGGTGACAACAGAGCTGTCCCAAATAGCTGCAGCTACCATGTGTTGTCAAGTTATTGTTATAAGGACCCCAGTCCAAGCTGCAACAGTCTGCATTCCCTTAACAATTGTTTGTATTGAGCCGTATTGTATTGTACCCATTATGCAATATGTTAAATAAAGTTTACATCCATTCATTCTGCTAGCATTACCGATTGCATGAGCACTGCCGCTGGCTAACGTGAGCTAGCGTTAGCTATCAGACCCTGTTAGCTCAAGCTCCTCTTTCAATCTTAACAAGCATTAAACAAAATGGCCCAGTCATCTATTCACCTTTGTTTAATACACACAGCGTTGTCTCTAATGTTATCTAGCTACTGATAGCTCCCGATATCATCAGTTTGGTGCTGGCTGGTTAACGTGAGCTAGCGTTAGCTTCTAGCCACAATGCTATACTGTTATACTGGCATATTCCATTCACGTTAGCATGTAGCTAACAATGTAGCTAACAACATTGCCGATCCTTTTTGAGACTAAACTATCCGCTCTTGGTGGTCACTTGTGTTGATGTTAGTTTTGTTTCATCAACAAATGAGAGGCAGAACACAGTGAATGTATCCGTTTTGTTTATTGCACTTTTATTACACTTTGCTGAAAAATAAGTGCTGCATTGGGTAAATAGGCATTTAAAGATGGCGGCGCCTTGTTGACATTTTCTTTGCAGGAAGAGTATTGACACATTCAAGCCTTCATGTTCGCCATCTACTGCCACCTACTGCTTTGGCAGTGTACTACATCACTGTACTCGGGTTGCAAAAAAAATTCTCACTCGGCTACCGCTACGTTGCGACCTGGAAAAAGTGAAACTCATCTGAAAACGAAACGAAGGTGTAACCGCAGCCTAATGATAAGATAAGAAACTCATCACCATCCTTTATGAGAAGGTTGGTTGGTACTCGCTGATGGAGGCGCAACACTGGTAACATAGGCCCTTGGTAAGCTACCTCCTTATACTACATCATTATTATTGGTAAGCTACCTCCTTATACTACATCATTATTATTGGTAAGCTACCTCCTTATACTACATCATTATTATTGGTAAGCTACCTCCTTATACTACATCATTATTATTGGTAAGCTACCTCCTTATACTACATCATTATTATTGGTAAGCTACCTCCTTATACTACATCATTATTATTGGTAAGCTACCTCCTTATACCACATCATTATTATTGGTAAGCTACCTCCTTATACTACATCATTATTATTGGTAAGCTACCTCCTTATACTACATCATTATTGGTAAGCTACCTCCTTATACTACATCATTATTATTGGTAAGCTACCTCCTTATACTACATCATTATTATTGGTAAGCTACCTCCTTATACTACATCATTATTATTGGTAAGCTACCTCCTTATACTACATCATTATTATTGGTAAGCTACCTCCTTATACTACATCATTATTATTGGTAAGCTACCTCCTTATACTACATCATTATTATTGGTAAGCTACCTCCTTATACTACATCATTATTATTGGTAAGCTACCTCCTTATACTACATCATTATTGGTAAGCTACCTCCTTATACTACATCATTATTATTGGTAAGCTACCTCCTTATACTACATCATTATTGGTAAGCTACCTTCTTATACTACATCATTATTATTGGTAAGCTACCTCCTTATACTACATCATTATTGGTAAGCTACCTCCTTATACTACATCATTATTATTGGTAAGCTACCTCCTTATACTACATCATTATTGGAATGGAACCTATGGAAACTGTTCTAGTGACTAGATGGTCCCTCGAGTTTGCTCGGAACAGGGTAAATCTGCATTTAGCTATAATGCCTCTAGCTCATGGAATGAACTCTTAAGTTCTCCAACAGTCCTTAAAGCTTGAGATTCTCCTTGATATCCAACCATTGTCAATCAAGTTGCACATATCTTAATTGATTGTTATCCTTAATTGTCTTATTGTTATTTTATATGCCCTTTCTTTTTTTTTTGCTTACCTCTGTATGTACACTCGACGTGTCTGTAAATGAGGGAAATCTCAGTTGCCTTTCGAGTTTAAATAAAGGTTTGAAATTAAATTAAATTTACAGCCAGGAAACATGGCCATGCCTCAATCAATATACGCACACAGTTGCAGTTATGCAGATTTTTATAAATCGCCATTATCCGTATCCAAATGTTTTGCCTTGGAAACAGTTAAAGCTTTTTTTTTTTAGGGACACACCCGTAGCACCTCACTCTTCTCAAAGCCTACCTTCCGCCAAACACATACATGCGCACCCTGACTCACTGGCATCATGTGAGGGATTAAAGGCTTTATAGTCTGCTAGTGGGTGAATGTATCTAGGCTTCTACACCTAGTACAGAGCCCCATATTGTTT
Organism: Notolepis coatsorum; assembly: GCF_963971535.1. NCBI lineage: Eukaryota > Metazoa > Chordata > Actinopteri > Aulopiformes > Paralepididae > Notolepis > Notolepis coatsorum. Next base: position 15,611,036 of record NC_140180.1, on the reverse strand, counting down.
AACCTCAAATCATTAGGCAGCCAATTTAAGATTGTTTTGGTCTGCCTAAATCAAAATCTAAACATTCAATGCCAAAAATAGTCTTTCTATTCAGCGCATGAACTCCAATAGCACCGTTCCCCTGCATAAAGACATCTGAATTGTATTCTAATAACGTTTGCACCTCAGTATGTGCTCTCAAAGTACCCATGAACTACATATGACAACAACCCCCTTCGCCAACTAAGCATCCATAAAAGCCTCAGAAGTGTATAGAGGCCAGGCACCCAGTGGGTGTCGGTTGTCTACCAAGAATAACCCTAGCTGTCTTGAGAGTAACTTATTATTAGAGTAGAAGTGGGCACCTTTAGCTTAATCTGAGAAGATCCTGGTTACTGGACAAAACTCTCTTTTTTGGGCAATAATTTGGGGTATTTTATCCCCTTCCAGGGTTTCCCTAGTATAATCCACAAACCCTGAATGTTGTATCGGCTAATATCATTCCATGATATAAAAAGAAAACTAGGGGTGTGCGATTTGTGAAACCTTGCGATTCTATTTAGATTCTTGGAGTCACGATTGGATTCAAAATGTATTCATAAATCCAATTCTTGATTCAGTACATGCAGAGATTTGATTCTAGATTGTCATTTTGAGTTACTTTTCCCATTTGACTGTGGTCAACACTCCTGAATCATTTCAACAGAAACGTGTTACTGATACGTTTTCTGCTATAAACAAACAATGGCAAAAACATAAAGAAAATAAAAAATTTGTAAATACATTTGATTTTTACATGCAAAGGAAAGGGTGGTCTAAGAAAGATCTGCAAGTAATTTGTGAAGGAGAGGAGCGATGTGTACGACAATACATTTGGTGGAATGTGTAAGAGGACTGCTCAAAGAGGTGTTGGGTGTGACGGGTGGTAACTAGAATGACGTTTACCCCTCATAGGTTTTGTAGTGATGTTGAAGCCTTCGGGACTTGTTCTCCCTCTCGCTGCTGTGCGAGTCTCGTTTCCTTCTCTTGCGGTTCTCGACCCTCTCCTCCCAGCTGCACTCGTTCAGCCATGCGCCCGGAGAACGCATTCGTTTTGACTGCCGCATCTGAAAAGACAAACACTTTATGTTAAAGACAGTAGCAGCACGGGGGAGGGGAGGTGCAGGTATAGGCAGGGTAATAAGTCATAAAGACAAGAAAGACATAAATATAGGCAATACAATTCGATTTGAATATAAAGACAAGGGAAAAATGTTCTCAAAACTATAGGTCAGAAAGAAATGGTTGGCGCTTAATTAATACAATGCCAAATGAAAAGAATACAATACCAAGTAATCAAATGTCATGGCAACCGAAATTCTAATTTGGTTACAGTGAATATTGCGTTTTGAATCTGTATTTGTACTGAACTAATTATAAAACAATCTGTATATATATACACACAGTATTACACACACATATGCGTCCTGCTATAACCTTAGCAGCAACAACATAACCACACGTCAGCAGGGTGGAGCAATAGACTAAGGCTGAGGTTACACCTTTCGTATCATCTTCGTATTGTTTTCTTATACGCATCGCCGCGTATCGCCGCGACGTCATGCGCCTCGAGTCACACTTTCGTTTTTTTTTCGTTTTTGTCAGCCAAGCACACTGATGTAGTACACTGCCAAAGCAGTAGGTGGCAGTAGGTGGCAAACATGAAGGCAATTTCAACCAATCAGAACGAATGTGCCAATACACTTCCTGGAAGCTCCAGCAAAGAAAATGTCAACAAGGCAGGCGCCTATGCCGCGCCACCATCTTGCTCAATGCAGCAATTCTTTTTTCAGCAAAGCCTAATAAAAGTGCAATAAACAAAACGGATACATTCACTGTGTGTTCTGCCTGTCATTTGTTGATGAAACAAAACTAACATCAACACAAGTGACCACCAAGAGCGGATAGTTTAGGCTAAAAAACGATCGGTAGCATTGTAGCATTGTTAGCTCACGCTACTTAGCCAGCATCAAAACTGATGATATCGCGAGCTATCAGTAGTTAGATAACATTAGAGACAACGCTGTGTGTATTAAACAAAGGTGAATAGATGACTGGGCCATTTTGTTTAATGCTTGTTAAGTTGAAAGAGGAACTCTGAGCTAACAGGGTCTGAATCCTGATAGCTCACGTTAGCCAGCTCATGCAATCGGTAATGCCAGCAGAATGAATGGATGTAAACTTTATTTAACATATTGCATATGGGTACAATACAATACGGCTCAATACAAACAATTGTTAAGGGAATGCAGACTGTTGTAGCTTGGACTGGGGTCCTTATAACAATAACTTGACAACACACGGAGCTCTGTCCCAAACACACACACACTGTACACAGGAAGGGCACGCAGATGGTATCTACTGCGCATGGGCGTTTTCGCAACAACTGCTCCGTGCTGACTACACGCTGTATTCCTGGCGTTTTTTTTGCGTATCTCCAAACGCAAACACAATTTTGCGTTTCAGCCGTATCCACAAAAAAACGCCAAAAAACGCGTTTCTGTGTAGATAGGACATGATACGTCGTCAAAAACGTATAAAAAAACGCCAGGAATACACTAGTCTAACCTCAGCCTAAAACAGCTGGGGGGGGGAGGGGGTGTAGACCGGAAAAACACGGTTGACAAACATTAAGAATTGTGAAGACATTTTGTTGAGAAAACTAACTATTACGTTTTACATTTACGCATTCTATTTTGTGAAAATGGAATTTGTCTAAACTCGCACTATAATTATTAACATTCATTGGAAATAAGGCTGCTTTCTAATCATCAATACAGTATGTTCGTCACATCGCAGTGCAGCCCCAGTATGCTTGCCTACTAGCCTGACTGTCCTTATTGTGATTATGTGGTTATATGATTATGTATGTGTGCGCATGTGTGATTATCATATGGTGTGCCTGTCTATACAGTGTTTATACATCTATAGCTTTGATTTGTCCCTGTACACCGTTTTTATTTTTATTATATATATTTTTTTATAGATGCACAAAATGCCTAGAGAGTGAATGTACAGAATATGTTTTAAACTGTTTTTATATTATTAGCTTTAATATCCTTCTATTTTTTTCCCCAATTTTTCTGTTTATTTTGTGGCTTAAACATCTAGCCCAGGCCCAGGGACTACACCTGAAAACTAGCAACCCTGCTAATGTTGGCATTATTTAGTTTTTTTGTATTAATTTATAAATGTATACTGTTGATTAATATGCACCTCAAATAAACTGTAAACTAAACTGTGTTCGGTTAGCTCCTAACATGTAAAAGCAAGCAAATCGCACATTTATGTAGTGAAACAGCAGTAACGTTAGCCTTGGCCCTTTGCTATAGTGTTCACCAGGGTGGTGAGGCCTGGTGTCAAGACGAGGCAGAGGGGCCTAGCAACGTAAACAACACGTTACCTAAACTTCACCGTAACGCCAGTTGACGTTAGATAAACACGACTCATCGTTAGCTATACCCAAAGTAGATACGGACTGAGGCTTAAACAAATACACACATAATAATAATAATACAAATACAAATAAATAACTACAAACATCCATTTCCAGCCACGTTCAGTTAACACGATGTGAAACTTCGGCGAAGCTAACTGACGTTAGCGAGCTGAGCTAACTTTAGTCAAATTGAAAATATCCATCGTTATATACAACCGTTAACTATCGTTTATGTTCCTCGACGAGACGTTAAAATAATGCTTCTTCTCACCATCCGTAAAGAGTAACGTGCCTCAAAATAGATTTCAATTGTTGTTAAGTCGCTGAAATCACCCAAATGTTGACAAAGACCGTACGCGCTACACCTCTTCAAAGATGGCGATTTGTGCTGGAATCTGATAGAAGAAGGTTCTCTTTCCAAATACGTTACGTCACGGACCACGTACCAAAAAAACAGACACGCCCTTACGCACGGCACGTCGTCCAAGCGTCCATTGGTTCAACTCTATAGGCACTTCCGCGTTACATGGAGCTCATGAGGGGGGTGAAATGGGGACATCGTCCAAGCGTCCATTAGTTCAATTCTATAAACCATGGCACTTCCGCGTTACATGGAGCTCGTGAGGGGGGGGGGGGGGTGAAATGGGGACGTCGTCCAAGCGTCCATTGGTTCAATTCTATAGACCAGTGATTCCCAACATGGGGTCCGCGGACCGGGGGTCCGCCAGGGGGCGCAGGGGGTCCGCCAAACCACAGATGATTTGACTGGTATGTCATAAATGTATAGATGTAGCAGTACTGACTATCTGTATGTCATGTATGTCATATATGTCTATATGAATTGAAAATGGGGGACCCTGATGGAAACAAGACAAACGTCTTTCTCAGGTCTGCATCCCCTTAACAATTGTATGTATTGAGCCGTACTGTATTGTACCCATTCTGCAATCTGTTAAATAAAGTTTTCATTCATTCATTCATTCAGGTTTTTTTTTTTTTTTTTTTTTTTTTTGAAGCATCTGTGGTGAATAGTCTCTCCACTACAATAAAAAATAAAGATAAATAAATAAACATCTAGACATGATTTTTGAACGTTAACAGTAGGCTACCGGGTAGCCGCTAAAACGCGAATCAGTTGACTGTATCACTTTCTGTAGCTAGCCTAGCACGCTAGTTAACTTTCTCGGCTCGTCTGCAGTCAGCCGCCAGAGGCGAAAATGTGTGACAAACGAAAAGGAGATGACGGCAGCTCATCTGCAAAAAAAGTTAGGACCTACAGCAATCGCGAAAATTACATCACCATTTGCTTCACTGAGGGACCAGACAAAACGACCTGAGTGTGTGATTTGTGGAGAAAAGTTGGCAAACTCGAGCCTGAAGCCCAGCAAGCTGAAGAGACATCAGGCGTCTAAGCACCCAGAAACCGTTGGGAAGGATCCAGACTTTTTTCGGAGGAAAGAACAGTCTCTCAAGGCGAACAAGCCTGTTGATGTTAGAGTAGCGTGGAGCAGGGGTGGCAGTGATTTACAGAAGGCTACCGAAGCCTCCTTTGAGTGTTCGCTTTTAATTGCAAAAACAAAGAAACCGCACAATATTGGCGAGCAGCTCATCAAACCAGCCTGCATCAAAATGGTTTAGAAACTGTGCGGCCCACAGGTGGCGGATAAACTAAAATCAGTACCACTCTCGAACAATGTAGTGAAAGACCGAATTGATAAGATGTCAAGTGATTGCGAGCAGCAGCTGTCAGAAAAGCTTAGAAAGGGTCCATTTGCCATACAACTTGATGAAACTACAACTGTCGCAGACGAGGCTGTGCTCATCGTTTATGTGCAATATATTGAAAATGAGGATCTGAAGCAGGACATTCTCATGTCAGTCAACCTTACTACCACCACTCGAGGTGAGGATATTTTTACTGCAGTGGATTCTTACTTCATTCAACATAAATGCAAACCGTTCACCATTAGGGCCTGATTTGAGAGGATGAATACAGGATTTGAATATTGGCCAACATTTTGAAATACATATGGTGCAAGATTAGATTTGTTGATTGAAGGCACAAGTCAAAGAAGCATAGTGGGTCTAATTATGATGCATATGCCTGTGTATAAGCAGTTTGTTATTAAAATGACAAAAAAAAGGTATTAAACCCAGCTAGGACAGATTCTCTCTGCTACTGATTGGAATTTCCTGTCTCATATTTAGTTTAATTTGTTGCATTGATTTGTTCCATAAATGCAAACCGTTCACCATTAGGGACTGATTTGAGAGGATGAATACAGGATTTGAATATTGGCCAAACATTTTGAAATGCATATGGTGCAAGATGAGATTTGTTGATTGAAGGCACAAGTTAAAGAAGCATAGTGGGTCTAATTGTGATGCATATGCCTGTGTATAAGCAGTTTGTTATTAAAATGACGAAAAAAAAAGGTATTAAACCCAGCTAGGACAGATTCTCTCTGCTACTGATTGGAATTTCCTGTCTCATATTTAGTTTAATTTGTTGCATTGATTTGTTCCATAAATGCAAACCGTTCACCATTAGGGCCTGATTTGAGAGGATAAATACAGCATTTGAATATTGGCCAAACATTTTGAAATGCATATGGTGCAAGATGAGATTTGTTGATTGAAGGCACAAGTCAAAGAAGCATAGTGGGTCTAATTGTGATGCATATGCCTGTGTATAAGCAGTTTGTTATTAAAATGAAAAAATAAAAGTATTTTATGGTATCTTATTAGGAGGGGGTCCGCGAATTTCATCAGAGATGTTTGGGGGTCCCTGGGGGGAAAAAGGTTGGGAACCACTGCTATAGACCATGGCACTTCCGCGTTACATGGAGCTCGTGAGGGGGAGGGGGTATAATGAATGCATGTTGTTTAGAGCGCGTGGGGATACAATGAATGAATGTTTTGATTGAGTCTTGATTGATTGATTGATTGAAAAGTTTATTAACAGATTGCAGAATGGGTAAGTAAGTGGTACTTGACGTAAGTAAGTGGTACAACCACGGCTCTAATCAACATTCATTCAACCACGGCTCTAATAATCAACATTCATTCACGCGCTACCTTTACCCCTCCTCCCCCACTCTCTCCTATGAGCTCAAAATACCGGAAATATGTATCGCGGTGGTATATATATATATTCTCGAAGTCAACTTCCTGCCTGTTGTTGCTAGGCAACTGCAGCGTGGGGGGTAACTGCCCCGCCTCGTACATTGTGTACGGTTCATTTAGTGCAGAAACGGATCGTTAAAGCGTCAAATTAAAGACTATCAAGCGGAATTTTCTTCAGTCCTTCACAATGCCAAAGAGCTGCTGTGTTACGCGTTGTACTAATGACAAAAACAGAAATCCAAATCGCAAGTTTTATACCATTACGGAGGAAAAAGTGGCTGGTGGCTAACGTTCGGCTAACTCGCTCTGTGTTGTGGTCGTGGTAGCTACATGCTAAGCTAACATTAATTACATAATATCGAACCGATAGGAGCTTATCTTATCTAATCTTACGTGGATGTTTGATCGGGTAGTGGCACACGTGGTACCCTAGAGTTTGGAATCAGGGTTGGTGGTCTATCCAGTGTTGCGTTCCTCATATCAACACTGGTTGCACGCACGGCAATGACGGCGCATGCTCCCAGGCGGTGTTCCCTCGTTGTTCCCTCGCTTAAGCACAGACTAAAGACAGTGCCTAATTGCCTCTACGAATGGAATGTAACACATTTCATTCACAAGTTCTGTGTGAATGTATCTGAGAACGTATTTAACACACCTGACGACCAGCGCTATTGATATGCAAAGTAGCCCAGGTGGGTACTTAGCGAGTTGGCGAGTGCAGCGCATTCCTGTGTGCACGCGCGTGCCGTGCACATCCGTGAGTGTGCGTGCACGCGCTTCTGCTCACAAAACTTTGGCTGCACTGCGTGCAACCCTGTCCCATGAGGAACGCATCACTGGGTCTATCGCCCCGCTCTAAAGATAAACTCTAAGCATAACCGACTTTGAAAGAGGGCCTAAGAATAGAATAGATATTTATTTGTCATTGTTGGTACAATGAAATTTGTTAGGAACATCACCACTGGCATACAACATAAAAATAGCATGTGCAAAATAATAATGTCAATAATAATAGTAATATAGTAATATAGTAATAAAGTATCACTGTCCCAATGTTCTCAATATATAACATACCATCATTGTCCCAAGTGCATTTAGTGCTAGTGCAAATAAATTAATAAATATAAATATTTCAGTCCAGTGAGTTGATGGAAGGAGGGGGGGGGGGCGTTGACTTGCAAAGGATGAAGTATTGTATAGTGCAGCAATGCAAGTCCGGTTCACAGTTATTGTTGTAATGTGGGAGTGGGAGTTATGTCACCGGGGGTGGGATGCGGGGGGGGCAAGTTGATGTTCGTCGTTGAGCAGCCTGACAGCCCGTGGGTAGAGGCTGTTGGTCAGTCTGCTGGTTCCGGACTGGATGGATCTGTACCTTCGACCAGAGGGCAGCAGTTGAAAGAGATGGTTTGCTGGGTGGTACTGGTCTAGTAAGATGTTATTTATACGCCGTAGGCAGCGGGAGGTAAAGACTGTGGAGATATCTGGGAGGCTAGCTCCAGTGATCCTCCTCGCAGCCTTGACCACTCTGTGGAGGGCCTCCTTCTCTGCCCTGGTGCAGCCAGTAAACCACACCAGTAGTCCGTACGTGAGTACACTCTCTACTGCGCAGTGGTAGAAGTTGGCCAGCATAACCAGTTCGAAACAAGGCGGACATTAATACAATTTTCAATCAATCAGGGGCGGTTCTAGCATCAGACCTTTAGGGGGGCTCAGCCCCTAGAGCAGTAGCATCATTTCACTAAATGCCATGGTCAGGCATTGATACTAACCCCCCCTTGGTGGATTTTTTTTGTCAAATCAGTTGTGCAATAGTCAATTTTGGTGAGTTGTTTCTATATAATTAACTTATGACATTTAGGTAACATTAATGAACAACTACAGTATTAAAGTGGAGATGAAGCAGTGAGCAATGTGATCCTAGTTTGTTTGTTGTGTACCTTGTGTAAGACAGGGTTCTATAATCAAATGTGAAATCTATCTTATTTGTCTGAAAAATATAATATAATATCCCTGTTTTCAACATGGGCGCCGCCATTTTGTTGCTGACGTCATGGCTGACGTCATACCGTGGCTTGGGTGTATACACTCTGGTTAGCTGCCTATATTGAATGGGTCAGTCAGCAGATAAAATGTTGCCTACAAAACAACGGGACCGCGGTGGTTCTGTTTGTATTGCTCCTGGCTGTTCAAACTAATTTTACCATGTGAGAGAGAGGAAAGTTGGTTAATTTCCACAAACTACCAGTGAAAAAAACAGTGTTGTTGACATGTTGGCTCGGGCTGCCTGCACCCAGACGGCGCGACCAGCCTGTTGGACAGGGAAGGAGGATCTGCAGCGAACACTTCATTGCCTCGGATTATGTTGTTGGGGTGGGATGTTTGTCCAGAAGACCACTAATCAGCTGAAGCCGGACGCGGTTCCCTCGGTCTTCGACAGACAGACCGGCGTTAGCTCTCGGGGCCCGGCGTTAGCTCTCGCTAGCTAGCGTTAGCAACCGGAGCGTCGCGGAGCATTCAGCCTGCTGGCTACACAGCTTGTGTAGCCAGCAGGCTGAATGCTCCGCGACGCTGGTTGAAGTGGGTCTAGGTAGCCAGCAGGCTGAATGCTCCGCGACGCTGGTTGAAGTGGGTCTAGGTAGCCAGCAGGCTGAATGCTCCGCGACGCTCCGGTTGCTAACGCTAGCTAGCGAGAGCTAACGCCTGGCCCCGGCTGGTGCCAACTAGCTAGCGATCGCTCCCGAGAGCTAACGCCGGTCTGTCTGTCGAAGACCGAGGGAACCGCGTCCGGCTTCAGCTGATTAGTGGTCTTCTGGACAAACATCCCACCCCAACAACATAATCCGAGGCAATGAAGTGTTCGCTGCAGATCCTCCTTCCCTGTCCAACAGGCTGGTCGCGCCGTCTGGGTGCAGGCAGCCCGAGCCAACATGTCAACAACACTGTTTTTTTCACTGGTAGTTTGTGGAAATTAACCAACTTTCCTCTCTCTCACATGGTAAAATTAGTTTGAACAGCCAGGAGCAATACAAACAGAACCACCGCGGTCCCGTTGTTTTGTAGGCAACATTTTATTTGCTGACTGACCCATTCAATATAGGCAGCTAACCAGAGTGTATACACCCAAGCCACGGTATGACGTCAGCAACAAAATGGCCGCGCCCATAATGCTAAATGCTTCAGAAATGTACACAACAAATCGTTTTTTCTTAGAAACTGCTTATTTTTATAACGTGACTTCTTCTGTGGCTTATCTAAATACTAATGTGATGCTATGAATATGTATTTATCGCACTGCTTCATCTTCCCTTTAAGGAGACAACTACAGTATGTAAGTAGTAAACCTATTATTATAATTTTTTATTCCCGTCGATCATAATGATCATGATCATATTACGGAGCGCTCACTGCGTTCGAGAGAGAGGGAGAGAAAGAGAGGGAGAGAGAGACTCACATTTTCGTGACATTACACACACTTCTGCAGTCCCTCCCGCCATCTCTCTCTCTATCTATCTATCTCTCTCCCTCTCTCCCTCCCTCCCTCTGCTTGCTAGTTCTCTGCCTGTCAAACCCTGTTTGAGGAAGTGTCAGGTTACACTATGCCTACGCCCCAGACACACACGCAGTCAAGTTTGTGTGTGTGTGTCCGACGAGGGAGAGATATGGCGCACACACATTACACACACTTCTGCATTCCCTCCCGCCGTCCCTCTCTCTCTCTCTCTCTCTCTCTCTCTCTCTCTCTCTCTCTCTCTCTCTCTCTCTCTCTCTCTCTCTCTCTCTCTCTCTCTCTCCTCTCGCTCGTTCTCTGCCTGTGAAAACCTGTTTGAGGAAGTGTCGGGTTACACTGCACTACGCGTGATTACGAAACCAAGCCGCATTTCTCTGAGACGCTCTCTGATTGGCCGACGCCTGTTTTTACACTGGTTAAGCTTAGGCACTCTTCGAAGTTTTAGTTAAGGTTAGAGTTTGTCTTAGAGCATGGCGATAGAACGCCAGGTAGTTTGCAGGCTGTTTAGCGTGGAAATGGGCAAAGACACAGCTCGTCACGGATTGGGCAAACGCGTCAGTGGCCAATCAGAGAGCATCTCAGAGAAATGCGGCTTGGTTTCGTAAGCACGCCTGCACTACATATGTCGACGTCACAGAAACCGTCAAATCAGAACAGTTTAGTTGAGTGAGGGAAGATCTTGTGAACTCGAGACTAGACTGATGAGTCAATATGGTAATTAGAGACACAGACCCATTGATACTAACCTGTATTACTATAAAACCATGCTAAACACAGAAAAAAGGCATTTATAATGCATGTCCCCTTTAAATCAACTTTCCAGCCCCCTGTCAACTGTCAAATGATGTCAACTGTCAACCTGAATTAACATTCAGTATTCAATATGGTCTGATATTAACATTCAGTATTCAAGTAGCACAGCTAGCTAGCCGCTGTGGACACTCACCTTTCCACAGCAAAATAAATAAACAAACAAACAAACACAGCAAAACGGTAGGCAAAGCATCTTGGTTGAGAAATGCAGGCTTCACTCTATGTTGTTTAGTCTATCTGTTCAGTACTGTTGAGTACTGTTCAAAGATGCACAATGAGACCTTCTGAGAGAATTGTTGAAAAGATACACAAATGTTCTAGAATGTTTGATTATGACATCATACCGAGACATCACAAATGTTCTAGAATGTTTGATTATGACATCATACCGTGCCATCACAAATGTTCTAGAATGTTCTATTATGACATCATACTGTGACACAAATGTTCTAGAATGTTTGATTATGACATCATACTGTGACCACTAATGTTCTAGAATGTCCTATTATGACATCATACTGTGACATCACAAATGTTCTAGAATGTTCTATTATGACATCATACTGTGACATCACAACGGAACATGTTTGAGTTCCATTTGAATAATATAAATAATATGTTTGGTAAGGCTGTCCCCGAAGCCTGTTTTTGGGATTCAAACTTTGTCAGGGTTCTTCGAACGGACGTTCGAACCTTCGTTTTTAATAAAAAAAATAATAATTATTATTATATCCTCAAACTAAATCCTCAATTTGAATAAAGTGATTCAAACTTCGTCAGGGTTTTTTGAACGGACGTTCGAACCTTCGTTTTTAATTAAAAAATGTAACTAATATTTTTTTATATATATATATATCCTCAAACTAAATCCTCAATTTGAATAAAGTGATTCAAACTTCGTCAGGGTTTTTCGAACGGACGTTCGAACCTTCGTTTTTAATAATGAAAAAAATAATAAAAAAAATTTTATCCTCAAACTAAATCCTCAATTTGAATAAAGTGATTAATCTGATTAAATTAGTCTTTTTTCTTTTATTATTTTGTTAGTGATGTAATCAAAAATAACACTTGGAACAAAAAAAACCGATAATATATGATTGGTAAACACTCTGATTAACCAAAACACTTAAAAGAAAACTGGATGAATTATTATAATAATATGTGGTTGGCACTTCTTTATCGTTGCTATTGTAGTTATATTATCGTACTTGGCCATCGCGTCCCGCTCTTAAGCCTATCGAGATATACCTCATCTCATGTACCTACTGTACTCCATCAACGAAAACAAAAATACGCCCATCACCTGCCGGGCCCCGCCCCTATAGAGGCGTACTCTATAAGATACTCGGCATGGTCACCAAACACTCTTCCTCTATTTTCGTTTCCATCATAACGGTCGCAAGACGCCTTATGTAACTAGTGCTATGAAAAGATTAGAGAAATTGCGTAATGTTGAAAGTTTACCGGAGGTTTGCTTACCCCTGGAATCTTTGGGGCATGTTTCAGCGACACGTCTGGCCTATTCTGATGTTTCCTCGTCTGGTGGCAGCAGGACAAGGAGCAGCGTGCAAGGTTTGGCTATCGAGCCGGCTTGTACACAGGTAGGCCCTGTGTCATCAGGCATTGATGTTGGTGTTAGTATGCTGTGGAGTGTGTTTCGGCGCCAGGGGCGGGGTGGCTTGGTGAACGTTCCACTGCAGTGGACGATTTCCTGGCTATCCTGGAGCATGCTGCTTACACTAATGCTACTAATGCTACTGCTAATGCTAATGTTGATGCTGAAATGGGTCGTTGTTCTAATATTCCCCACCGCGGGACGTTGCCGCTTTTCCCTCCTCTTGCCCGGTTCATTGATGAAGGTCAGTCGGTTGCTAATGTGGGGGGTTTCGCTGAGTCTTATTTACCTTTTTTACGGGTAAAAGGGCTAACAACAGGGTGCAGGCCGGGTGTACCGTGGCTACGTAGCCAGGTAGCTTTGATCCTGTGCCCCGGCGGGGATGAACGATGTCCCACCCGGCCGATGCTTGAGAGCGAATCGGCTCGGAGGGTGGCAGTATGGACGGATGAGTGGTATACTGCTGCAGGATGGTTTGTAGCGGCGGCCAGTGTTATGGCTCAGCTGTCTATTTTCCTATCCACATTGGCGTCGGGTAGTGGGGCTATGGGTCCAGCCGACATTGTAAACATGTTGCATGTTTGTGGTGTTATAGAGATCTTGACTCAGTCGCAAGCTATAACTGCGGGGAGGATTAGGATGCTATCAACGTTTGTTATTAGGCATGTCTGGTTGGAGCACTCTCCTCTTGGGGAAGAGGATAGGTTTTCTCTCCTCACGACTCCTTTTTCCACGGAAGGACTTTTTGGTCGTTCTGTGGAGGCGCAGGCGGTTGTTGATCTGGGTCCCACACCGCCTCACGCTGTGCAGCCAGAGGTTGGAGCACGGCCTCGTTAACGACTGTGGCGAGGCCCTCGACAGGCGGCCATGTTTCCCCCGCCAGTGGTACCCTGGGCGGAGAGTCAACGGGGATCCACAAGGCCGACAGCCTTGGCGGCCGAGGGATCGGCCATTTTGGGTGTATTCGGCTTGGATAAAACAAGCCGTCGTCATTCTGCCGCGAGCAGCCCGCTCCCCGTTCAATCCTCTCTCCGTTACCCACGGAAGCGGGGCTCTGAACGTTTTCCTTTGGCTGCGGGCCGTGAACCTTCTTTGAAGCGCATGCGGCCCCACTTTTCACTTCTCATGGGGACAGGGGCTGACACCCAGTTGATGGCTGAGCCTGGGTCTGTCCGTGAGAATGTTGTGCTGTCGCGTGGCTCCTGCACCACACGTTGTGTGATGGGTGAGCCTGGTGTTACGGCTGCCACTAGCTACAGTGGTCAGCAGGGGGACTCGAGGCCTCTTCTGTTGAATGCACAGCAAGGGTTACCCCGGCCTCGCCTTCGCCAGGTGGGGTGTCACGCTGACGCCTCCCACTCCCGTGAGAGCGGCAGTGGTCTGCAAAGAAGAGGCGAGTGTGATTTGGGTGATAGCAATATCACTGCAGGGCTACGGCGTGTAGGAGCCCATGGGGTCCTCATGCCTTGCGTGTCTAGCTGTAGAACAACTCCTCAGCATGCGCTAGAGGGGTGTTCAGGGGGGGGTGTGTGTGTGTCAACCAGTTTGATGACAGCTTCTCCCGTATCAAACCGGCCCTTTCTGTCGGGGTCCCCCCTTGGGTGCGTCGCACAAGAGGAGGGACCGGGCCAACTATCTACTGTTCCTTGCGGCCCAGCGTCAGTTGACGGCGGGTGCGCTGTGGGATTATTTTCACATATGGCGACAAGAATGCCGTTTGGAGGGGTGGATAGAGAGAACGTTGAGGGAGGGGCTTGTTTTGCAGTTCGCACAACCCCACCCTCCGTTCTCAGGTTTGGTGCCGACCCTATTGTCAGGGTCAGAAGCAGTGACAGCCCTGGCCGACGAGATCCAATCTCTGTTGGCGAAGCAGGCCGTAGTCGTGGTCCCGAGAGAGGACGCGATGTCAGGCGTCTACTCCCGTTATTTTCTGGTGCCCAAGAAAAAGGGGGGTGTCAGACCTATACTGGATCTGTCCGCGTTCAATCGGTTGATTGTAGCGAGACCATTCAGGATGTTGACCGTCAAACTCCTTCTGCTTGTTGTCAGAAGGGGAGACTGGTTCACCTCCATAGACCTGAAGGATGCGTATTTTCACATCCCGATTATCCCTCCTCACAGGAAGTTCCTGCGGTTCCTGTTTCAGGGTGTAGCGTACGAGTACCAGAGGTTGCCGTTCGGCTATTCTCTGGCTCCCCGCACATTCACCAAGTGCGTAGCGACTGCGCTGGAGCCTCTACGTCGTCGGGGAATACGGGTTCTATTCTATCTCGACGACATTCTACTCCTCAGTCGTTCGGAGGAGGTTGCCAGGTCTCATACCAGGCTGGTGGTGGAATTCCTCACCAGGCTGGGTTTTGCTGTGAACTGGAAGAAGAGTACGCCTCTTCCCAGTCAACAGGTGGAGTACTTGGGCTTGACGCTGAGGTCAAGGCCCATGGTTGTAACCCTCTCGGAGCAGCGGCGGGTGTCTATCCTTCACACGCTCGGGGGTTTCCGTCTGGGAGGGACGGTCACGGCGCTGCAAGTGATGCGCCTGCTCGGTATGATGGCATCTGCTCACACGGTGGTTCCTCTTGGCCTCCGCTTCATGAGGAGGATACAGAGGTGGTTTTTCTCTATGGGAATAGATCCGGTGAGGGACAAATGGAAACGGTTGACGGTTCCTTTATCGATATGGGGAGATCTCGCCCATTGGAGGAGGCTGGGTATCCTCACCATTGGGGTCCCCATGGGCAGCAGGCGCTCACACGTCACGGTCTTCACCGACGCCTCTCTCACGGGTTGGGGAGGGACGTGTCGGACCAACGCAGTGGGGGGCAGCTGGACGAAGGTCCATGCTGGCCCGTCTACCCCGCACATCAATGTGTTGGAATTGAAGGCGGTCCTCCTGGTCCTCAAACGGTTCGACCACCTGGTGGTAGGCGAGCACGTTCTGGTCAGAACGGACAGTATGACGGCAGCGGCGTATATCAACAGGCAGGGTGGGACTTGTTCCATCCGCCTGCACCGGGCGGCGGTCGAACTTTGGCTATGGGCATCTCGCAGGCTGCGTAGTCTGAGGGCGCTCCACATCCCTGGTGCAGAGAATGTGGGCGCGGATATGATGTCTCGGGGCGGTCCTCGCTACGACGAGTGGGAACTCCGCCCAGACATAGTCAGGCAGATCTGGGATCGCTTCGGGGAGGCCTCGGTAGATCTGTTTGCGAGCCCACGCTCTCACAAGTGCCCCTTGTGGTTCTCGGTCAGTCGAGCAGATCATCCCCCCTTGGGGGTGGATGCCTTCTCGATCTTTCCATGGACGCCCGGTCTTCTGTACGCCTTTCCTCCTGTACAGCTATTGGGTCAGCTGTTGGAGCGGATACGGAGGGAGCGCAGGACGGTGATCCTGGTCGCGCCGGACCGGGGCACGGCAGTGTGGTTCCCGGTCTTGATCCAGCTACTGGTCGCTCCGCCTTGGGTTATTCCTTGGTCGGCGACGGTCCTCTCTCAGCAACACGGGTCGCTGTTCCAGTACCCGGTGTTGAGCCAATGCCTGTTGGTGTGGCTGGTGGGAGGGTAAGTCTGGAGAGGATGGACCCTTCTGTGGTTAATACCATCCGGAATGCGCATGCTCCCTCCACTGTCGCGCTTTACGCGGGCAGATGGCGTATGTTCCAAGAGTGGTGTAAGGTGGCGGGCCGGGACCCAGTCTCCTGCCCCCTGGATGCTGTCCTTGGTTACCTCCAGTCTCTCCTTGGTAGACTGTCGGCTTCGACGGTGAGGGTATATGCAGCAGCTATATCCTCCTATCATGAGGGGTTTGAGGGGGATGTCTTGTTCAGCCACCCTCCTGTGAAGCGTTTCCTGCTTGGCGCTCGACGCGTTAAGCCGGTGCAACGCTCTTTGGCTCTGAGTTGGGATCTTCAATTGGTCCTCGGTCGGTTGTCCTTGGCCCCGTTTGAGCCGATTGAGCAAGCGCCGTTGGGACGGCTGTCTTTCAAGACCGCGTTCTTGCTGGCTGTCACCTCCGCTAAACGCGTGGTTGAGCTCTGTGCTCTTTCGGTACATCCAGAGTGCCTGTCTTTTCGTTCCGATTGCGGTGCCACTCTGCGGCCTAATCCTGGTTTCGTGCCTAAAAATATCCGGAGTTCCTTCCGCTCCAGGGATATTGTGGTTCAGGCGTTTCATCCGCCTCCTCACGCTAGTGAGTTAGATGCGGGCCTTCACCTGTCATGTCCGGTCCGTGCTTTGGGAATTTACCTCAGCCGTACTCAGGGTTACCGATCAGCTTTTTGTCTGTCACGGTGGTTCTCGTGCCGGTAAGGCACTATCGAAACAGCGCCTGTCCCATTGGTTGTGCGAGGGCATTGCCCTCTGCTACACGTTGGCCGGGCTGGATCCCCCTGGGGGCGTCAGGGCGCACTCCACTCGTGGGGTGGCTGCCTCTGCCGCTCTGCTGGGTGGGGCCTCGGTGGAGGACATCTGTGCTGCAGCTTCATGGTCCTCCCCGGGCCCGTTTGTAAGGTTTTACCTCATGGACATGACCGGGGGTTCTGTCTCCCAGGCGGTTCTGGGGTCTGTGGCCTTTCCTGCTTCCTGTCCTTTGGTAGGGTAGCAGGAGTGTGTGGGTATGGGCCACAGTGTGTTGGGTCACACGTGGTTCCGCCTGTGCTGTGTGTTCAAGGGGTTCTAGTTCCCTCTTGCTCGCACTCGGGTGGAGTTGACTGCGCCCCCCCTTCATTAGGAAGGATGGGGTGACGGGACTCCCCAACCCCTTGATGTGGGCTTACGGGTCCTCAGGGGGTACATCTGTCGGGCCTCGCGTCCGCTCTACCCCATATCTCGATAGGCTTAAGAGCGGGACGCGATGGTCAAATACGGTAATATAACGACAGGTTATGTATATAACCTAGTTATATAAGTACTGGCTAAGCATCCCGCTCTTAAGCGGCCCTGAGTTCCCTTGGGAAATCTTTTCCTGGAAACGGGTTTTTTGCGAGGAAGAGTGTTTGGTGACCATGCCGAGTATCTTATAGAGTACGCCTCTATAGGGGCGGGGCCCGGCAGGTGATGGGCGTATTTTTGTTTTCGTTGATGGAGTACAGTAGGTACATGAGATGAGGTATATCTCGATAGGCTTAAGAGCGGGACGCTTAGCCAGTACTCATATAACTAGGTTATATACATAACCTGTCGATAACTGTGGCAATTCTAGAGTTAATACATTGTGTTAATTGATAACCCAAAAAAAACATTATCTACTTGACGAGAGAATGTGTATATCTGTGTTTTTAACTTTGTGTGCACACACTTGCCGCCCATAATGGGAGTAGGTATGCGTTACTCATAAATTGTTTCTGCTTGGGGAGAAGTCTTGGTTTTGGGGAGAGTAATAATAATAATAATAATAATAATAATACATCTATTTTATATAGCGCTTTTCCAGGTGCTCAAATACGCTTTACATGGGCAGGAGAGACAAACTATGGCAAAACAAAAAACAGAACAAAACAGAACAAAATAATACATGACAAAATAAAATAAAATAAAACCGACAGAATTAGAGGTCAAAAGCAAGATTGAAAAGGTGAGTTTTGAGGGCTGAATACTCAGGGTTTCCAACCTGCTCTACTTCTAGAGACAAAACAGTGAACAAAATGTGTATTTTAGCAGCTTTAGGGGCTACAGGCGTGTAGTTCACCAGTTTGATAAGAATCTATTATTTGGGAAACAGAAAACACTCTGTTACACTATAACCACTTGTAGGGCTGGGCCATATGGCCAAAAATGATATTGCGATAACGATATCGATAACAATATCATATCACGCGATATCCATAATTATCGATATTGTTATAAGTATTAAAGGCCAACTTGCAGGTTGTATTTTTGTTCAATAAACAATGTGGACTAGGCCAACGGTGACTTTCATGAAGAAGGGAAAAAAATGTATTGAAATTGACCCAGTTTTAGCGTTTTTATCAAACATTTGTCTGCCCAACACAATCACCACGCACGTGGATATTTTAATCAATGGTTCATAACGTGCGCGTGTAATCGAAATGATGTCGTCACGGCAGGTACAGGCACCAGGGGGCTGAGAGTCACACACAGCTAGTGGCAGGCAGAGAGCCTTGCTACTACTAGCCGAGTGATGAATGAAAATGTATCTGTTTCACCTAACAACACTATTGCTCCGTGATCATAGCCATCCATCTCTAAAGCTAACCACTATTTGTAAAAGCCACAACCACGTTACCATTATGTAATAATGTAAATCATTGTGTCGTTGTACATATTGTGTATACACAGTTAGAAGCTAACGATAGCTTAGCTTGGTAGCTATTGTTGTGCTAACAACATACCCCGACACCCAGCTTGTTAGCCAGCATGAATGCCCGATTTAAAATGGTTCTCTCCTCCTTGTATACCCTTGTCCTCACACGTATTCTGCCAGGGAACTTATGGACATGACAATAGTAGTAGTTATAAGGTGTTTGATCATTGTGTCGTTGTACATATTGTGTATACACTGTTAGAAGCTAACGATAGCTATGAGCTAACTAACGCTACAAGCTCAAACACCCTACAACCACCACTATTGTTGCGTCCACAAGCTCCCCCGGCAGAACACCCGCGAGGACAAAGGCACACAAAGAGGAGAGAACCACCCCAAATCGGGCACTCATGCCGGCCAACAAGCCAGACGCCGCAGCACGTTGTTAGCACAATAGTAGCCCACGCACCGAGTGGGCCACCATTGATCAACATGCAGCAACGTGTAGCTTGCATGATGCGTGTGCAGTGCTTTGCCACACAGGTCTGAGAAGAGGACCTGTACGCCTATTGCTTAATAACAGCGGAGCAGTGCTGCTTTTGCTTCCGCGTTTTCCCTGATTGGCTGCGACACGCCCCGCGGCAGGCGCGGCAACCGCAGAGCGGCAGAGCTTGCGGAATTATGTAACCGCCCTAATCCGCCATGATTTTCATTCGGCGCTTCAGCTCACCTGGCAGAGCAGCGGTCCTGCGGTCCTGCGGTCCGTTGTTGACGAGTTCGAATCCCATCAAATTTTTTTTTTTAACGTGATTTTTTTTTAACGTGTATTCTTTCGCCGGTTAAGGTTAGGCATGGTTAAGGTTAAGGTTAGGCATTGTTTCGGAGTTGGTTAAGGTTAGAACGGTTAAGTTTAGGCGCTGTTAAGGAGCTGGTTAAGGTTAGAGTTTGTCTTAGAGAATGGCAATATTCTTTCTATGGTTAAGGTTAGGCATGGTTAAGGTTACGGTTAAGGTTAGGCCTTGTTTCGGAGGGACGGTACCGACCCCTTTTTGACATTATTATCATATATTAATATTTTTATGAGTGATGCAATAAATTAACGTTTTTAAAATCAAACGTTTTCAAGTATTATTATCACTACTATGTCACAAATACATGTAGAATGTAAAACGTTAGGTTGGCAATAGTTTAGCAATAGGTTAAAAGTGAGTTTATATCATTTTAAGTTTTTATTTTTCACTCGCGTTTTTGACGCGGAAGCGGAACAACATTTCTCAAAACTACACTTCCTGTGGTCCGCTATGGTCGTTCAAAGTTCGGCGTTCTGAATGAATCATATCAATAATTGTTATGATTCGCGATAATAAGCTACAAAAGGTAACGTTTTTGACAAATATTGAAACGCAGTCAGTTTCTCCACACTATTGTAATCATGTAGGAATAATTAGATCTGAAATTAGTTACAAAATGATTACACTGTGGGAGAAATAAAAAAGTACAGTCGATTACATTAAATATCTGTATATGTTATTATGCATGCCTGGTGATACTATATCCAAATTGAACTCAGCCATTTGAAAGATACTATATGTATATATATATAAATGTGCGAATTGGCTATAATAAGGTAATGTATAAGCATATATTCTATATTCTATAATAATATTTCAAATTGCATTGGTCCGGATGGGAGAATTCAGTACTGTATATACAAAACCTTCAATTTTATCATCTTCCCTTTATTAATTTCCTTAGATCTTTTGTACACATGATCTCAAGAGGGTACTGACTTAGCTCAGTGGCAGTTTTTTAAGTTTGGTCATTATTATCATGGTTTTATTCACTGTCAAAGATGAAAAGAAAAATCATAATTCATATTTTCCTTTGTTTCATCAGAATTTAAGCAAGCCTAGTAATAGACACAATATTTCTGACACTGAGAATACATTCATTGAGGTCCATAGATGTTCCTAGATACCAAGAATATGCAAATAGCCCTTGTAGAAGTGGAGCAATATTCCATTTACCTAGGTATACATTTTATGCAGATTTCACCTGGGGTGGAACAGGTTACGTTTAGGCGCTGTTAAGGAGCTGGTTAAGGTTAGAGTTTGTCTTAGAGACAGCCTATTTCCGCACTGCCGCTCTCCCGCGTTGCCGCGGTCACATGGTCAAATTGTCACATTCTTGCACTGCTCCGCTGTTAAAAAGCAACACGCGACCTGTACATGATTTTACTCGTTCCCCAAACTCCTCTACATGCCCGATCTAAAATGGTTCACGACAGTAGACATCATGCTAACGTTAGCCAGCGCCATATATCCAGTAGTACTATGACCCGGACGGGCATAAGGCATAAGTTGCCTCGAGTGACGTCACGGCCCTACTAGCGTCTGATAAGCTTTTTAATTTGCTCGTGCATGTTATTCGTGCATGGACCTTTTTAACCATTTCTGAGTGGCATTTCCGGCGTCAAATGGAAAAAAATTAATAATGAAATGATATACCAATGATGTAAACTACCCATAATTGATCAGTAGGGTTTAACCTGCAAGTTGGCCTTTAAAGGTGACATACATTATAAATGTCTTTTTTCAGTGTCTAGCATTGTATTATAGTAATAAGAGTTAGTATCAATGTGTTTGTGTCTCTAAATACCATATTGGCGGATTGCCGTCATTCAGGTCATTCATTTCCTGGTGAAAAAAATCATTCTGATTTGACTCGCATGGTGACGTCACGTGGCGAGGATGGAGCTGATAGTGATCCGATTGGCTCTGTGGTTGTAACGCACCAAACAGGGTTTGACAGAGAGCGAGCGAGAGAGAGAAGGAGAATCAGATAGACCCTCGCAACAGAGCACACATACACACACGCAGGGCCGCCTGGGAGAAATGCGAGGCCCTGTGCGAGATTTAACGCGAGGCCCCCCCCCCCCCCCCCCCCCCCAAAGGTAAAAAAAAATATATATTTTTTTTTTTTTTTTTTTTTTTTATACAGTCAACATATTCTTAAATAATAGCGCTGCCCGAGGCGGGGCATGATACAGTCAACATATAGCAAAAGAGAGAGCGAGAGAGAGCTCCCGTTCTACAGTCAATATACAGTGTACAGAGAGAGAGAGAGAGAGACACATTGGAAAGAAATTGAAATGCTATTTGGCCCTAAACAGAGAGTACACAGTGGCAGAATACCTGAGCACTGTGACTGAAGATCCTTGAGCACAGCCTAGCCATCGAGAAAGGCCGCCATAGGCAGACTGTGTGTGTTAGAAAGAGAGAGAGAGAGAGAGAGAGAACATGTGTGTTTGTCATGTGTGTGTGTGTTAGAGAGAGACTATAGCATGTATGAGAGATTCAAAAGGACAAAGATCAACACTTAAATCCAACAAGAAGAGGGTCTATACCAGAGAAACCAAAGCAGCAAGGAGCCAATGGCCGACATCAGCTAAATAGGCTAGCCAGGTACTGTGACACCAGGCCACGTGACACACAGCTTTGGCCAACGGCCCAACGCTACCCAAACGACCATTCACACACAGCACATGTCGTATCTCCAAATGTTGTGAAGTAGCATATGTTTTGCCTGGGAAAAAACATCGTTATTAACAAAACATTCGGGAGGGGAAGGAAGGAAGAGTGGGGTAATGTCATGACATCGTACCTGCACGAGGAACGCAGGGCGAAAGGCCGCAACACAGGTCTCCACGTTGACAAAAGGCCTCTCGCTGTCGGGACAAAGCTATGGCCAGAGCCTTGTCATGGTGCAGGCCCGACTACATCTTCTGTCAAAGATGATGTCGTAGTCAGAGTGCCAGGGCCTGCTATTCTCAAGGCTAACTGATAGCATCAAACGAACGTTCCCAGCTGACGCTAAACAGCTAACTGGCTAACAGTTAGCTCAATCAGGCACCTGGCTGTATGTAGTAGCCGCATACTAACAAGCTATGCGGCTACTGTCTACATACAGCCAGGTGCTCTCACCAGGCACACACAGTTAGCTACTAGTAGTACTATATATTAGCTAGTCGACCAGTTTGGCTCCAGAGAGAGAGAAAGATAGATAGGTCAGGTCCACGGCGGGTATATAATCATAGGTTGACTCACCATAACGCAGTATCAATGAATGCGGCGCGGCGGCGCCAATGGTAAAGTTGGAAGGAGACTTGGCCCACGGTGTAATTTCTTCTTCTTCTTCTTCTTATTCGAGTACTTTCCGGCAGACTGGACACCTTTCGGCGTATTGCTGCCTAACAGATTTATCTGCTCACAAGTTCTCTTCTCCTTCTTTTGAAAAGACATCCACTCGCCTCGCTCCTCTGAATAGCGCTGAATTAGATAATCCCTGTACCTCGTGTAGCCTTTAGCTAAGCTAGCTACTAGCCGACATCATCATGGCTATATCCCGACTGAACCACACGTTAGCACTCAATATTATAACGTAGCTAAAGCTAACTAGCTGTCCCTGTCTTTAGCTGGGATGGCTAGCCTGACTGAACTGTCTAACATGCAACAACTTTCATCTTCAGTCCATCTGCCGAACAATGTCCTCTTCATCTTGGCTGGCATAACCTCCAATGCTGCACGCGCGAAATAGTCAGACTCTACCTTACCTGTAACCCCTCCCCTCATTGAAACCAATTCTGCTGCAAGCCTCAGAGCTGCCTCCAATAGTGTATCTGCAGAGCCAATAGTGTATCTGCAGAGCCGCAGAGCCAGGAACAAGTCAGACACATTCTACAAACGTGTCTAATGTGAAATATATAAGCATATAAGCAAAACTAGATTTTAGGTCTGTGATGAAAAAGGGCCTCGCGGGAAGGGGGGCCTCGCAAAAAAAAAAAAAAAAAAAAAAAAAAAATTAGTTTTTATTTTGCGAGGCCCCCCTTCCCGCGAGGCCCTGTGCGACCGCACTGCTCGCACACCCCCTGAGGCGGCCCTGCACACACGCGCGTCGCGCTGTCGTCTCTCGTCTGTCTCTCTCGGTCTGTCTCTCTCTCTCCCCCTCTCTATCTCTCTCTCTCTCGATTCGGGAGCATAACGCCCGTCTATAGCTGTAGCGCGCGGCACAGTGGAAGACTTCCTCAAACAGGAGAGGGAGAGAGAGAAAGAGAATGGGACCTGCGTATCTCGCACGCAGCTGTTTACACAGTGCTCTCTCTCTCTCTCTCCCCCCCTCTCCCTCTCTCTCTCTCTCTCTCTCTCTCTCTCTCTCTCTCTCTCTCTCTCCCCCTCTGTCTGTCTGTCTGTCTGTCTGTCTGTCTGTCTGTCTGTCTGTCTGTCTGTCTGTCTGTCTGTCTGTCTGTCTGTCTGTCTGTCTGTCTGTCTGTCTGTCTGTCTGTCTGTCTGTCTGTCTGTCTGTCTGTCTGTCTGTCTGTCTGTCCCTTGCAGACTGTGTGGATGACTGTCACTGAAAGTGCTTATGGGCGGAGCCCAGCCAATAACAGGCTGAAATCTTGAGGCTGGAAAATGATGCTTTTGAGTACTCCATTAGAAATATAAAACAATGATTTTTTTTTTAAATAAACCTTACAGATGTCTTCCATAGACTCACAGGAATTGTGTAAAGTTGCCCAAATAGTGCTAAGAATAGCAATGCAGGTCCCCTTTAAATTTTTTAATTAAAAACGAAAAACCCTGACGAAGTTTGAATCCCAAAAACAGGCTTCGGGGACAGCCTTACCAAACATTATTTATATTATTCAAATGGCACTCAAACTAGGTATTGTGGCCTTCGTGGCAGGGGTAGTTACTGGTATGGCAGAGGCTAAGGGTAGAACAGAGATGGTGAAGATGATAGTTAGGATAGCGGTTCAACATCTGGGATTGGAAGGTCTGGACTGGAAGGAGGTGTATAGTGAATTGGCTGAGGGGGCTGCGAGGGACAAGGCTGCGAGGGACAAAGCAGCCCAGGATAAGATAGCAGGGGGCAAGGAGGGTCCCGCGGAGGGGGGCTCAGGCAAGAAGTAGCAGCAGTAGCTGCACTCCAATGGACAATGTAGTTGATGACGGGGTCCAGTAGTAGAAGAAAAAGAAGGTGAAGAAGGAGAAGAAGGAGAAGAAGAAGAGCCCATAAAAAGAATTGCGGAGGGCAGTAATACGCCACGATGCGTCTACTCTGCCGGAAATTCAAATAAGAAGAAGAAGAAGAAGAAGGTCTCATTGTGCATCTTGAGACAGGACTGAACAGTAGGCTACTGAACAGATAGACTAAACAACATAGATTGAAGCCTGCATTTCTCAACCAACAACCAAGGTGCCTTGCCTACCGTTTTCCTGTGGAAAGGTGAGTGTCCACAACGGCTAGCCAGCTGTTCTACTTGAATACTGAATGTTAATATTGAATCAGACAATATTGAATACTGAATGTTAATTCAGGTTGACAGTTGACAGGGGTCTGGAAAGTTGATTTAATAAAAGAAAAAACTCACTTAATCAGATTAATCATTTTATTCAAATTGAGGATTTAGTTTGAGGATATACATTTTTTTTTAATTATTAAAAAAACATGAGAATACATTTATTTATTTTAATGTTTTTATTAAAAACGAAGGTTCGAACGTCCGTTCGAAAAACCCTGACGAAGTTTGAATCCCAAAAACAGGCTTCGGGGACAGCCTTACCAAACATATTATTTATACTATTCAAATTGAACTCAAACATGTTCCGTTGTGATGTCATGTCACAGTATGATGTCATAATAGTACATTCTAGAACATTTGCGATGGCACAGTATGATGTCATAATCAAACATTCTAGAACATTTGTGTTCTATATATATTCAACAATTCGCTGTGGAAAGCTGTGGAAAGAGGTGGAAAGCTGTGGAAAGATGGATTTTGAGAGGTGCGCAGAGTGGCGGCGTCTGCGTCCGCCGGAACGGTGCAACGAAGACATGTGCAGGGGTAGTGGTCGGTGGTGGGAGGCGAGCGGAGTAGATATGGAGGATCGGAAACAGGGAAGACCTCGCGATTGGTGGCCCCGGCCTGTGAGCGGCTGTCCAGGGTATTGGGAGGATGGTGATGGAAGTAAATGGTGTGATGGAAGTAAATGGTGTGAGAAGGGCGAGGAAGATAGCGAAAGGGAACAGGCAGATATGGAGCTAACGACCGATAACGGAGAGGGAAGTGAGAAGGAGGCCTCGGAGATGGTGGAAGACAAAGGGAAGGAGTCGGATGGTGTAAAGAAGAAGAAGAAGGAAGAGGAAGAACGGGAGAGGGAGGAGGAGGGGTGGGATACGGTGAGGAAGAAGAGGAAGAAGCGGACGGAGAGGAACGACAGCGATGGGGATAGTGAGAGTAGGGGGGAGGAGAGGGGGGGAGAAGGGGGGAAGAGGAAGAAAGGGGGGGACGATAGCTCAAGTGGTCCGGGAGACGAGGGTGCAGGAAAAGATGTGGCAAAAGCGGAAGTGATCCATATAGTGGTCAGGCTTGAGGGGGAGAGGGATGAGAGGAAAGTAGGTAGGCTCGAGTGGCCCAAACTCATTGCCGAGCAATTAGGAGAGGTAAAGTACGTGAACGTTTTGTGGGATGGGAATCTGGCCGTAGGGTGTGGTAGTGAGGGGCAGGTGGAGGTGGCTAGGAAGATGCAGAGCATTGGGGGGGTGGGTATAAGTAAGGTGGCGAGAGTAGGGGAGAAGAGGGGGGGGGGATGTAAGGGGGTGATAGTTGGGGTACCGGTCGAGGTTACAGTAGAGCAGCTGGTGGAAGAGCTAAAGGAGGACAGGCGTAATGGCATAGTTAAGAGTGCAGCAAGGATGAAGAGGGGAGCGGAGAGGGCAGTGACGGGGACGGTAGTGATTACGTTTGAGGGTGGGGTTGTTCCTAGCGAGGTATTAGTAGGGCGTAGGATGTATAGGGTTAGGGAATTTGTTCATAATCCTCTTAGGTGCTATAGGTGCCAGGGGTTTGGCCATATAGCTACCACGTGTATGAAGGGGATGAGGTGCGCTAGGTGTGGCGGGGAACATGAATATGGGAAATGTGGAGAGGGAGTGAAGCCGAGGTGCTGTAGTTGTGGTGGGGAGCACAGTGTAGCGTTTCGGGGGTGCGAGGTGATGATGAAGCAGGTCGCGGATCGGAGAGAGAGAAGGGAGGGTAAGTTGACGTATGCTGGGGCGGTTAGCAGGGCAGGACAGGGGAGCCAAGAAAGGGTGCAGGGGGTTGAAGGAGGGCATTTGGCAGTGAGGGTAGAGCAGGTGGAAAGAGACAGGGGAAGGGAGGAGAAATTAGGTATTGTGGCCTTCGTGGCAGGGGTAGTTACTGGTATGGCAGAGGTTACGGGTAGAACAGAGATGGTGAAGATGATTGTTAGGATAGCGGTTCAACATCTGGGATTGGAAGGTCTGGACTGGAGGGAGGTGTGTGAAGAGTTGGCTGAGGGGGCTGCGAGGGACAGGGCTGCGAGGGACAAAGCGGCCCAGGATAAGATAGCAGGGGGCAAGGAGGGTCCCGCGGAGGGGGGCTCAGACAGGAAGTAGCAGCAGTAGAGGCACTCCAATGGACAATGTAGTTGATGACGGGGTCCAGTAGAAGAAGAAAAAGAAGGTGAAGAAGGAGAAGAAGGAGAAGAAGAAGAGCCCATAAAAAGAATTGCGGAGGGCAGTAATACGCCTCGATGCGTCTACTCTGCCGGAAATTCAAATAAGAAGAAGAAGAAGAGCCTGGGAAGGGAGGAAGAGATAGGTATTTCAATGGGAAGAGTAGAACTCAGAGATAAGATAAAGAAAGGAGTTGAGGCTGAGTGGCAGGATGAGTGGGAAAGGGGGACCAAGGGAAGGCACTATTTCTCTCTGCAGCCTCGGGTCAAGATCAAGGTGGAGGGATATGGGTCAAGGAGTGATAGGGTGAAGATGTGTAGACTGAGGCTGGGGCACTGTGGGTTGAACAGTAGCTTGTTCATTGTGGGCAAACATCCAGATGGGGTGTGTGAATGTGGAGAGACTGAAACTGTCGGGCATGTCTTCCTAAAATGTGAAAGGTATAGGAAAGAGAGGGAAATCTTTTATAAAAGTCTGGTAGAACTGGGAGTATCTTCCTTCTCTCTTAAATCATTCTTTGGCATGGATAATGAGAACCACCAGTTGATCACAGAGGCAGTGCTGACATTTCTGCATGCTTCAGAGTTGTACCAGAGGATATAGCGTTAGTGTATGTATTAGTATTGGACAGGCAAGAGGAGCAGAGAAGAAGGAGAAAGTGTGAGTTGAAGAGGCCTAAAGATGGAACACCACTAGTGTAGTATAAGAAATCCCGCGGAGGGGGGCTCAGACAGGAAGTAGCAGCAGTAGCTGCACTCCAATGGACAATGTAGGTGATGACGGGGTCCAGTAGAAGAAGAAAAAGAAGGAGAAGAAGGAGAAGAAGAAGAGCCCATAAAAAGAATTGCGGAGGGCAGTAATACGCCTCGATGCGTCTACTCTGCCGGAAATTCAAATAAGAAGAAGAAGAAGAAGAAGATCTCATTGTTGAAACGGGACTCAACAGTACTGAACAGATAGACTAAACAACATAGATTGAAGCCTGCATTTCTCAACCAACAACTCAAACACTCACGTTTTTCTGTGGAAAGGTGAGTGTCCACAACGGCTAGCTAGCTGTTCTACTTGAATACTGAACGTTAATATTGAATCCGACAATATTGAATACTGAATGTTAATTCAGGTTGACAGTTGACAGGGGGCTGGAAAGTTGATTTAATAAAAGAAAAAAGACTAATTTAATCAGATTAATCACTTTATTCAAATTGAGGATTTAGTTTGAGGATAAAAAAAATAAAAAAAGATTATAAAAAAATGAGAATAATTTTATTAAATTTATTTTATTAAAAACGAAGGTTCGAACGTCCGTTCGAAAAACCCTGGCGAAGTTTGAATCCCAAAAACAGGCTTCGGGGACAGCCTTACCAAACATATTATTTATACTATTCAAATTGAACTCAAACATGTTCCGTTGTGATAATAGAACATTCTAGAACATTTGTCATGCCACAGTATGATGTCATAATAGACATTCTAGAACATTTATGATGTCACATTATGATGTCATAATAGACATTCTAGAACATTTGTGATGTCACAGTATGATGTCATAATCAAACATTCTAGAACATTTGTGATGTCACAGTATGATCTCATAATAGATCATTCTAGAACATTTATGATGTCAGATTATGATGTCATAATAGACATTCTAGAACATTTGTGATGTCTATATTGTGATGTTATACTATTCAAATTGAACTCAAACATGTTCCATTGTGATGTCATGTCACAGTATGATGTCATAATAGTACATTCTAGAACATTTGCAAAATGTCACAGTATGATGTCATAATCAAACATTCTAGAACATTTGTGTTCTATATATATTCAACAATTCTCAGAGTAGGGGAGAAGAGGGGGGGGGGGGTGTAAGGGGGTGATAGTTGGGGTACCGGTCGAGGTTACAGTAGAGCAGCTGGTGGAAGAGCTAAAGGAGGACAGGCGTAATGGCATAGTTAAGAGTGCAGCAAGGATGAAGAGGGGAGCGGAGAGGGCAGTGACGGGGACGGTAGTGATTACGTTTGAGGGTGGGGTTGTTCCTAGGGAGGTATTAGTAGGGCGTAGGATGTATAGGGTTAGGGAATTTGTTCATAATCCTCTTAGGTGCTATAGGTGCCAGGGGTTTGGCCATATAGCTACCACGTGTATGAAGGGGATGAGGTGCGCTAGGTGTGGCGGGGAACATGAATATGGGAAATGTGGAGAGGGAGTGAAGCCGAGGTGCTGTAGTTGTGGTGGGGAGCACAGTGTAGCGTTTCGGGGGTGCGAGGTGATGATGAAGCAGGTCGCGGATCGGAGAGAGAGAAGGGAGGGTAAGTTGACGTATGCTGGGGCGGTTAGCAGGGCAGGACAGGGGAGCCAAGAAAGGGTGCAGGGGGTTGAAGGAGGGCATTTGGCAGTGAGGGTAGAGCAGGTGGAAAGAGACAGGGGAAGGGAGGAGAAATTAGGTATTGTGGCCTTCGTGGCAGGGGTAGTTACTGGTATGGCAGAGGTTACGGGTAGAACAGAGATGGTGAAGATGATTGTTAGGATAGCGGTTCAACATCTGGGATTGGAAGGTCTGGACTGGAAGGAGGTGTGTGAAGAGTTGGCTGAGGGGGCTGCGAGGGACAAGGCTGCGAGGGACAAAGCAGCCCAGGATAAGATAGCAGGGGGCAAGGAGGGTCCCGCGGAGGGGGGCTCAGACAGGAAGTAGCAGCAGTAGCTGCACTCCAATGGACAATGTAGTTGAGGACGGGGTCCAGTAGAAGAAGAAAAAGAAGGTGAAGAAGGAGAAGAAGGAGAAGAAGAAGAGCCCATAAAAAGAATTGCGGAGGGCAGTAATACGCCTCGATGCGTCTACTCTGCCGGAAATTCAAATAAGAAGAAGAAGAAGAAGATCTCATTGTGCATCTTTGAACAGTACTGAACAGATAGACTAAACAACATAGATTGAAGCCTGCATTTCTCAACCAACAACTCAAACAATCACGTTTTTCTGTGGAAAGGTGAGTGTCCACAACGGCTAGCTAGCTGTTCTACTTGAATACTGAATGTTAATATTGAATCAGACAATATTGAATACTGAATGTTAATTCAGGTTGACAGTTGACAGGGGGCTGGAAAGTTGATTTAATAAAAGAAAAAAGACTAATTTAATCAGATTAATCACTTTATTCAAATTGAGGATTTAGTTTGAGGATAAAAAAAAAAAAAAAAAAATTAGAATAATGATTTTTTTTAATTTTTTTTATTAAAAACGAAGGTTTGAACGTCGGTTCGAAAAACCCTGACGAAGTTTGAATCCCAAAAACAGGCTTCGGGGACAGCCGTACCAAACATATTATTTATACTATTCAAATTGAACTCAAACATGTTACGTTGTGATAATAGAACATTCTAGAACATTTGTGATGGCACAGTATGATGTCATAATAGACATTCTAGAACATTTATGATGTCACATTATGATGTCATAATAGACATTCTAGAACATTTGTCATGTCACAGTATGATGTCATAATATATCATTCTAGAACATTTGCGATATCACAGTATGATGTCATAATAGAACATTCTAGAACATTTGTGATGTCTATATTGTGATGTTATACTATTCAAATTGAACTCAAACATGTTCCATTGTGATGTCATGTCACAGTATGATGTCATAATAGTACATTCTAGAACATTTGCAAAATGTCACAGTATGATGTCATAATCAAACATTCTAGAACATTTGTGTTCTATATATATTCAACAATTGTTCATAATCCTCTTAGGTGCTATAGGTGCCAGGGGTTTGGCCATATAGCTACCACGTGTATGAAGGGGATGAGGTGCGCTAGGTGTGGCGGGGAACATGAATATGGGAAATGTGGAGAGGGAGTGAAGCCGAGGTGCTGTAGTTGTGGTGGGGAGCACAGTGTAGCGTTTCGGGGGTGCGAGGTGATGATGAAGCAGGTCGCGGATCGGAGAGAGAGAAGGGAGGGTAAGTTGACGTATGCTGGGGCGGTTAGCAGGGCAGGACAGGGGAGCCAAGAAAGGGTGCAGGGGGTTGAAGGAGGGCATTTGGCAGTGAGGGTAGAGCAGGTGGAAAGAGACAGGGGAAGGGAGGAGAAATTAGGTATTGTGGCCTTCGTGGCAGGGGTAGTTACTGGTATGGCAGAGGTTACGGGTAGAACAGAGATGGTGAAGATGATTGTTAGGATAGCGGTTCAACATCTGGGATTGGAAGGTCTGGACTGGAAGGAGGTGTGTAAAGAATTGGCTGAGGGGGCTGCGAGGGACAAGGCTGCGAGGGACAAAGCAGCCCAGGATAAGATAGCAGGGGGCAAGGAGGGTCCCGCGGAGGGGGGCTCAGACAGGAAGTAGCAGCAGTAGATGCACTCCAATGGACAATGTAGTTGATGACGGGGTCCAGTAGAAGAAGAAAAAGAAGGTGAAGAAGGATAAGAAGGAGAAGAAGAAGAGCCCATAAAAAGAATTGCGGAGGGCAGTAATACGCCTCGATGCGTCTACTCTGCCGGAAATTCAAATAAGAAGAAGAAGAAGTACTGAACAGATAGACTAAACAACATAGATTGAAGCCTGCATTTCTCAACCAACAACTCAAACAATCACGTTTTTCTGTGGAAAGGTGAGTGTCCACAACGGCTAGCTAGCTGTTCTACTTGAATACTGAATGTTAATATTGAATCAGACAATATTGAATACTGAATGTTAATTCAGGTTGACAGTTGACAGGGGGCTGGAAAGTTGATTTAATAAAAGAAAAAAGACTAATTTAATCAGATTAATCACTTTATTCAAATTGAGGATTTAGTTTGAGGATACAAAAAAAAAAAAAAAAATTAGAATAATGATTTTTTTTTATTTTTTTATTAAAAACGAAGGTTCGAACGTCGGTTCGAAAAACCCTGACGAAGTTTGAATCCCAAAAACAGGCTTCGGGGACAGCCGTACCAAACATATTATTTATACTATTCAAATTGAACTCAAACATGTTACGTTGTGATAATAGAACATTCTAGAACATTTGTGATGGCACAGTATGATGTCATAATAGACATTCTAGAACATTTATGATGTCACATTATGATGTCATAATAGACATTCTAGAACATTTGTCATGTCACAGTATGATGTCATAATATATCATTCTAGAACATTTGCGATATCACAGTATGATGTCATAATAGAACATTCTAGAACATTTGTGATGTCTATATTGTGATGTTATACTATTCAAATTGAACTCAAACATGTTCCATTGTGATGTCATGTCACAGTATGATGTCATAATAGTACATTCTAGAACATTTGCAAAATGTCACAGTATGATGTCATAATCAAACATTCTAGAACATTTGTGTTCTATATATATTCAACAATTCTCTCAGTACTGAACAGATAGACTAAACAACATAGATTGAAGCCTGCATTTCTCAACCAACAACTCAAACAATCACGTTTTTCTGTGGAAAGGTGAGTGTCCACAACGGCTAGCTAGCTGTTCTACTTGAATACTGAATGTTAATATTGAATCAGACAATATTGAATACTGAATGTTAATTCAGGTTGACAGTTGACAGGGGGCTGGAAAGTTGATTTAATAAAAGAAAAAATACTAATTTAATCAGATTAATCACTTTATTCAAATTGAGGATTTAGTTTGAGGATAAAAAAAAAAAAAAAAAAAAATTAGAATAATGATTTTTTTTTATTTTTTTATTAAAAACGAAGGTTCGAACGTCGGTTCGAAAAACCCTGACGAAGTTTGAATCCCAAAAACAGGCTTCGGGGACAGCCGTACCAAACATATTATTTATACTATTCAAATTGAACTCAAACATGTTACGTTGTGATAATAGAACATTCTAGAACATTTGTGATGGCACAGTATGATGTCATAATAGACATTCTAGAACATTTATGATGTCACATTATGATGTCATAATAGACATTCTAGAACATTTGTCATGTCACAGTATGATGTCATAATATATCATTCTAGAACATTTGCGATATCACAGTATGATGTCATAATAGAACATTCTAGAACATTTGTGATGTCTATATTGTGATGTTATACTATTCAAATTGAACTCAAACATGTTCCATTGTGATGTCATGTCACAGTATGATGTCATAATAGTACATTCTAGAACATTTGCAAAATGTCACAGTATGATGTCATAATCAAACATTCTAGAACATTTGTGTTCTATATATATTCAACAATTCTCTCAGTACTGAACAGATAGACTAAACAACATAGATTGAAGCCTGCATTTCTCAACCAACAACTCAAACAATCACGTTTTTCTGTGGAAAGGTGAGTGTCCACAACGGCTAGCTAGCTGTTCTACTTGAATACTGAATGTTAATATTGAATCAGACAATATTGAATACTGAATGTTAATTCAGGTTGACAGTTGACAGGGGGCTGGAAAGTTGATTTAATAAAAGAAAAAAGACTAATTTAATCAGATTAATCACTTTATTCAAATTGAGGATTTAGTTTGAGGATACAAAAAAAAAAAAAAAAATTAGAATAATTTTTTTTATTTATTTTTTTATTAAAAACGAAGGTTCGAACGTCGGTTCGAAAAACCCTGACGAAGTTTGAATCCCAAAAACAGGCTTCGGGGACAGCCGTACCAAACATATTATTTATACTATTCAAATTGAACTCAAACATGTTACGTTGTGATAATAGAACATTCTAGAACATTTGTGATGGCACAGTATGATGTCATAATAGACATTCTAGAACATTTATGATGTCACATTATGATGTCATAATAGACATTCTAGAACATTTGTCATGTCACAGTATGATGTCATAATATATCATTCTAGAACATTTGCGATATCACAGTATGATGTCATAATAGAACATTCTAGAACATTTGTGATGTCTATATTGTGATGTTATACTATTCAAATTGAACTCAAACATGTTCCATTGTGATGTCATGTCACAGTATGATGTCATAATAGTACATTCTAGAACATTTGCAAAATGTCACAGTATGATGTCATAATCAAACATTCTAGAGCATTTGTGTTCTATATATATTCAAGCTGTGGAAAGATGGATTTTGAGAGGTGCGCAGAGTGGCGGCGTGGTCAGGCTTGAGGGGGAGAGGGGTGAGAGGAAAGTAGGTAGGCTCGAGTGGCCCAAACTCATTGCCGAGCAATTAGGGGAGGTAAAGTACGCGAGAGTTTTGTGGGATGGGAATCTGGCCGTAGGGTGTGGTAGTGAGGGGCAGGTGGAGGTGGCTAGGAAGATGCGGAGCATTGGGGGGGTGGGTATAAGTAAGGTGGCGAGAGTAGGGGAGAAGAGGGGGGGGGGATGTAAGGGGGTGATAGTTGGGGTACCGGTCGAGGTTACAGTAGAGCAGCTGGTGGAAGAGCTAAAGGAGGACAGGCGTAATGGCATAGTTAAGAGTGCAGCAAGGATGAAGAGGGGAGCGGAGAGGGCAGTGACGGGGACGGTAGTGATTACGTTTGAGGGTGGGGTTGTTCCTAGCGAGGTATTAGTAGGGCGTAGGATGTATAGGGTTAGGGAATTTGTTCATAATCCTCTTAGGTGCTATAGGTGCCAGGGGTTTGGCCATATAGCTACCACGTGTATGAAGGGGATGAGGTGCGCTAGGTGTGGCGGGGAACATGAATATGGGAAATGTGGAGAGGGAGTGAAGCCGAGGTGCTGTAGTTGTGGTGGGGAGCACAGTGTAGCGTTTCGGGGGTGCGAGGTGATGATGAAGCAGGTCGCGGATCGGAGAGAGAGAAGGGAGGGTAAGTTGACGTATGCTGGGGCGGTTAGCAGGGCAGGACAGGGGAGCCAAGAAAGGGTGCAGGGGGTTGAAGGAGGGCATTTGGCAGTGAGGGTAGAGCAGGTGGAAAGAGACAGGGGAAGGGAGGAGAAATTAGGTATTGTGGCCTTCGTGGCAGGGGTAGTTACTGGTATGGCAGAGGTTACGGGTAGAACAGAGATGGTGAAGATGATTGTTAGGATAGCGGTTCAACATCTGGGATTGGAAGGTCTGGACTGGAGGGAGGTGTGTGAAGAGTTGGCTGAGGGGGCTGCGAGGGACAGGGCTGCGAGGGACAAAGCGGCCCAGGATAAGATAGCAGGGGGCAAGGAGGGTCCCGCGGAGGGGGGCTCAGACAGGAAGTAGCAGCAGTAGAGGCACTCCAATGGACAATGTAGTTGATGACGGGGTCCAGTAGAAGAAGAAAAAGAAGGTGAAGAAGGATAAGAAGGAGAAGAAGAAGAGCCCATAAAAAGAATTGCGGAGGGCAGTAATACGCCTCGATGCGTCTACTCTGCCGGAAATTCAAATAAGAAGAAGAAGAAGTACTGAACAGATAGACTAAACAACATAGATTGAAGCCTGCATTTCTCAACCAACAACTCAAACAATCACGTTTTTCTGTGGAAAGGTGAGTGTCCACAACGGCTAGCTAGCTGTTCTACTTGAATACTGAATGTTAATATTGAATCAGACAATATTGAATACTGAATGTTAATTCAGGTTGACAGTTGACAGGGGGCTGGAAAGTTGATTTAATAAAAGAAAAAAGACTAATTTAATCAGATTAATCACTTTATTCAAATTGAGGATTTAGTTTGAGGATAAAAAAAAAAAAAAAAAAATTAGAATAATTTTTTTTATTTATTTTTTTATTAAAAACGAAGGTTCGAACGTCGGTTCGAAAAACCCTGACGAAGTTTGAATCCCAAAAACAGGCTTCGGGGACAGCCGTACCAAACATATTATTTATACTATTCAAATTGAACTCAAACATGTTACGTTGTGATAATAGAACATTCTAGAACATTTGTGATGGCACAGTATGATGTCATAATAGACATTCTAGAACATTTATGATGTCACATTATGATGTCATAATAGACATTCTAGAACATTTGTCATGTCACAGTATGATGTCATAATATATCATTCTAGAACATTTGCGATATCACAGTATGATGTCATAATAGAACATTCTAGAACATTTGTGATGTCACATTATGATGTCATAATAGACATTCTAGAACATTTGTGATGTCTATATTGTGATGTTATACTATTCAAATTGAACTCAAACATGTTCCATTGTGATGTCATGTCACAGTATGATGTCATAATAGTACATTCTAGAACATTTGCAATGTCACAGTATGATGTAATAATCAAACATTCTAGAACATTTGTGTTCTATATATATTCAACAATTCTCTTTTGTTGGGTCCCGGGACACGCTGGGATTGCGGGGAATGAGATGGCTGACTCCCTTGCCAAACAGAGCCTGGGAAGGGAGGAAGAGATAGGTATTTCAATGGGAAGAGTAGAACTCAGAGATAAGATAAAGAAAGGAGTTGAGGCTGAGTGGCAGGATGAGTGGGAAAGGGGGACCAAGGGAAGGCACTATTTCTCTCTGCAGCCTCGGGTCAAGATCAAGGTGGAGGGATATGGGTCAAGGAGTGATAGGGTGAAGATGTGTAGACTGAGGCTGGGGCACTGTGGGTTGAACAGTAGCTTGTTCATTGTGGGCAAACATCCAGATGGGGTGTGTGAATGTGGAGAGACTGAAACTGTCGGGCATGTCTTCCTAGAATGTGAAAG
The DNA here is from genome assembly GCF_963971535.1 of Notolepis coatsorum. Lineage (NCBI taxonomy): Eukaryota > Metazoa > Chordata > Actinopteri > Aulopiformes > Paralepididae > Notolepis > Notolepis coatsorum. The sequence goes on along the minus strand of NC_140180.1, from coordinate 15,574,097 downwards.
GTATAGGAAAGAGAGGGAAATCTTTTATAAAAGTCTGGTAGAGCTGGGAGTATCTTCCTTCTCTCTTAAATCATTCTTTGGCATGGATAATGAGAACCACCAGTTGATCACAGAGGCAGTGCTGACATTTTTGCATGCTTCAGAGTTGTACCAGAGGATATAGCGTTAGTGTATGTATTAGTATTGGACAGGCAAGAGGAGCAGAGAAGAAGGAGAAAGTGTGAGTTGAAGAGGTCTAAAGATGGAACACCACTAGTGTAGTATAAGAAATCCCGCGGAGGGGGGCTCAGACAGGAAGTAGCAGCAGTAGCTGCACTCCAATGGACAATGTAGGTGATGACGGGGTCCAGTAGAAGAAGAAAAAGAAGGAGAAGAAGGAGAAGAAGAAGAGCCCATAAAAAGAATTGCGGAGGGCAGTAATACGCCTCGATGCGTCTACTCTGCCGGAAATTCAAATAAGAAGAAGAAGAAGAAGATCTCATTGTGCATCTTGAAACAGTACTGAACAGATAGACTAAACAACATAGATTGAAGCCTGCATTTCTCAACCAACAACTCAAACACTCACGTTTTTCTGTGGAAAGGTGAGTGTCCACAACGGCTAGCTAGCTGTTCTACTTGAATACTGAATGTTAATATTGAATCAGACAATATTGAATACTGAATGTTAATTCAGGTTGACAGTTGACAGGGGGCTGGAAAGTTGATTTAATAAAAGAAAAAAGACTAATTTAATCAGATTAATCACTTTATTCAAATTGAGGATTTAGTTTGAGGATAAAAAAAAAAAAAAAAAAAATTGAATAATTTTTTTTATTTATTTTTTTATTAAAAACGAAGGTTCGAACGTCGGTTCGAAAAACCCTGACGAAGTTTGAATCCCAAAAACAGGCTTCGGGGACAGCCGTACCAAACATATTATTTATACTATTCAAATTGAACTCAAACATGTTACGTTGTGATAATAGAACATTCTAGAACATTTGTGATGGCACAGTATGATGTCATAATAGACATTCTAGAACATTTATGATGTCACATTATGATGTCATAATAGACATTCTAGAACATTTGTCATGTCTCAGTATGATGTCATAATATATCATTCTAGAACATTTGCGATATCACAGTATGATGTCATAATAGAACATTCTAGAACATTTGTGATGTCTATATTGTGATGTTATACTATTCAAATTGAACTCAAACATGTTCCATTGTGATGTCATGTCACAGTATGATGTCATAATAGTACATTCTAGAACATTTGCAAAATGTCACAGTATGATGTCATAATCAAACATTCTAGAACATTTGTGTTCTATATATATTCAACAATTCTCTCAGTACTGAACAGATAGACTAAACAACATAGATTGAAGCCTGCATTTCTCAACCAACAACTCAAACAATCACGTTTTTCTGTGGAAAGGTGAGTGTCCACAACGGCTAGCTAGCTGTTCTACTTGAATACTGAATGTTAATATTGAATCAGACAATATTGAATACTGAATGTTAATTCAGGTTGACAGTTGACAGGGGGCTGGAAAGTTGATTTAATAAAAGAAAAAAGACTAATTTAATCAGATTAATCACTTTATTCAAATTGAGGATTTAGTTTGAGGATAAAAAAAAAAAAAAAAAATTAGAATAAATTTTTTTATTTATTTTTTTATTAAAAACGAAGGTTCGAACGTCGGTTCGAAAAACCCTGACGAAGTTTGAATCCCAAAAACAGGCTTCGGGGACAGCCGTACCAAACATATTATTTATACTATTCAAATTGAACTCAAACATGTTACGTTGTGATAATAGAACATTCTAGAACATTTGTGATGGCACAGTATGATGTCATAATAGACATTCTAGAACATTTATGATGTCACATTATGATGTCATAATAGACATTCTAGAACATTTGTCATGTCACAGTATGATGTCATAATATATCATTCTAGAACATTTGCGATATCACAGTATGATGTCATAATAGAACATTCTAGAACATTTGTGATGTCACATTATGATGTCATAATAGACATTCTAGAACATTTGTGATGTCTATATTGTGATGTTATACTATTCAAATTGAACTCAAACATGTTCCATTGTGATGTCATGTCACAGTATGATGTCATAATAGTACATTCTAGAACATTTGCAATGTCACAGTATGATGTCATAATCAAACATTCTAGAACATTTGTGTTCTATATATATTCAACAATTCTCTCAGAACTGGGGCACTGTGGGTTGAACAGTAGCTTGTTCATTGTGGGCAAACATCCAGATGGGGTGTGTGAATGTGGAGAGACTGAAACTGTCGGGCATGTCTTCCTAGAATGTGAAAGGTATAGGAAAGAGAGGGAAATCTTTTATAAAAGTCTGGTAGAGCTGGGAGTATCTTCCTTCTCTCTTAAATCATTCTTTGGCATGGATAATGAGAACCACCAGTTGATCACAGAGGCAGTGCTGACATTTCTGCATGCTTCAGAGTTGTACCAGAGGATATAGCGTTAGTGTATGTATTAGTATTGGACAGGCAAGAGGAGCAGAGAAGAAGGAGAAAGTGTGAGTTGAAGAGGTCTAAAGATGGAACACCACTAGTGTAGTATAAGAAATCCCGCGGAGGGGGGCTCAGACAGGAAGTAGCAGCAGTAGCTGCACTCCAATGGACAATGTAGGTGATGACGGGGTCCAGTAGAAGAAGAAAAAGAAGGAGAAGAAGGAGAAGAAGAAGAGCCCATAAAAAGAATTGCGGAGGGCAGTAATACGCCTCGATGCGTCTACTCTGCCGGAAATTCAAATAAGAAGAAGAAGAAGAAGATCTCATTGTGCATCTTGAAACAGTACTGAACAGATAGACTAAACAACATAGATTGAAGCCTGCATTTCTCAACCAACAACTCAAACACTCACGTTTTTCTGTGGAAAGGTGAGTGTCCACAACGGCTAGCTAGCTGTTCTACTTGAATACTGAATGTTAATATTGAATCAGACAATATTGAATACTGAATGTTAATTCAGGTTGACAGTTGACGGGGGTGGAAAGTTGATTTAATAAAAGAAAAAAGACTAATTTAATCAGATTAATCACTTTATTCACCGTTTTGCTGTGGTTTTGCTGTGGAAAGAGACAATAGAGAGACAATACAGACCCTCTCCCGGTGGCTGGCGGTGCACAGGCATCACCCACACTTTCACAATTTCCCAGCGCGGAATTGTCTAGTCTAGATTACTATACACCTTACAAATATTGTATTTGTCATGAGTCATTCTCCTCTGCTAATCTTTGCCATCTGTTGGATTTAGCCAGGTATATCTTAGTTCTTGGCTCATGATAGTCAAAGCCATATCACAACACTAAAAATAGATTTTTTGATTATCTTTAATTTATCTTAGAAAATAGAATCAATTATCAGCCCCCCCACCCACCCTAGTACTGCTAGCTGTAAGATAATGCTATTTGAGATTATGACTAGGTTTGCAGTGGGCTTGCCTGAAATGTATGCTTGATTTGTGGATCTATATAACGTGTTGCACTTTTTTTTCTTTTTTCTTTTTACTGTACAGGTGCAGAGATGCAGATCTTCGTGAAGACCCTCACCGGCAAAACCATCACCCTAGAGGTTGAGCCAAGTGATGCTATTGAGAATGTCAAGGCCAAGATCCAGGACAAAGAAGGAATTCCCCCAGACCAGCAGAGGCTGATCTTTGCCGGCAAGCAGCTGGAAGACGGTCGCACCTTGTCCGACTACAACATCCAGAAAGAATCCACTCTCCACCTTGTCCTGCGTCTGAGGGGAGGCATGCAGATCTTTGTGAAGACCCTCACCGGCAAAACCATCACCCTAGAGGTTGAGCCAAGTGATGCTATTGAGAATGTCAAGGCCAAGATCCAGGACAAAGAAGGAATTCCCCCAGACCAGCAGAGGCTGATCTTTGCCGGCAAGCAGCTGGAAGACGGCCGCACCTTGTCCGACTACAACATCCAGAAAGAATCCACTCTCCACCTTGTCCTGCGTCTGAGGGGAGGCATGCAGATCTTTGTGAAGACCCTCACCGGCAAAACCATTACCCTAGAGGTCGAGCCAAGTGATGCTATTGAGAATGTCAAGGCCAAGATCCAGGACAAAGAAGGAATTCCCCCAGACCAGCAGAGGCTGATCTTTGCCGGCAAGCAGCTGGAAGACGGCCGCACCTTTTCCGACTACAACATCCAAAAAGAATCCACTCTCCACCTTGTCCTGCGTCTGAGGGGAGGCATGCAGATCTTTGTGAAGACCCTCACCGGCAAAACCATCACCCTAGAGGTTGAGCCAAGTGATGCTATTGAGAATGTCAAGGCCAAGATCCAGGACAAAGAAGGAATTCCCCCAGACCAGCAGAGGCTGATCTTTGCCGGCAAGCAGCTGGAAGACGGCCGCACCTTGTCCGACTACAACATCCAGAAAGAATCCACTCTCCACCTTGTCCTGCGTCTGAGGGGAGGCATGCAGATCTTTGTGAAGACCCTCACCGGCAAAACCATCACCCTAGAGGTTGAGCCAAGTGATGCTATTGAGAATGTCAAGGCCAAGATCCAGGACAAAGAAGGAATTCCCCCAGACCAGCAGAGGCTGATCTTTGCCGGCAAGCAGCTGGAAGACGGCCGCACCTTGTCCGACTACAACATCCAGAAAGAATCCACTCTCCACCTTGTCCTGCGTCTGAGGGGAGGCATGCAGATCTTTGTGAAGACCCTCACCGGCAAAACCATCACCCTAGAGGTTGAGCCAAGTGATGCTATTGAGAATGTCAAGGCCAAGATCCAGGACAAAGAAGGAATTCCCCCAGACCAGCAGAGGCTGATCTTTGCCGGCAAGCAGCTGGAAGACGGCCGCACCTTGTCCGACTACAACATCCAGAAAGAATCCACTCTCCACCTTGTCCTGCGTCTGAGGGGAGGCATGCAGATCTTTGTGAAGACCCTCACCGGCAAAACCATCACCCTAGAGGTTGAGCCAAGTGATGCTATTGAGAATGTCAAGGCCAAGATCCAGGACAAAGAAGGAATTCCCCCAGACCAGCAGAGGCTGATCTTTGCCGGCAAGCAGCTGGAAGGCGGTCGCACCTTGTCCGACTACAACATCCAGAAAGAATCCACTCTCCACCTTGTCCTGCGTCTGAGGGGAGGCATGCAGATCTTTGTGAAGACCCTCACCGGCAAAACCATCACCCTAGATGTTGAGCCAAGTGATGCTATTGAGAATGTCAAGGCCAAGATCCAGGACAAAGAAGGAATTCCCCCAGACCAGCAGAGGCTGATCTTTGCCGGCAAGCAGCTGGAAGACGGCCGCACCTTGTCCGACTACAACATCCAGAAAGAATCCACTCTCCACCTTGTCCTGCGTCTGAGGGGAGGCATGCAGATCTTTGTGAAGACCCTCACCGGCAAAACCATCACCCTAGAGGTTGAGCCAAGTGATGCTATTGAGAATGTCAAGGCCAAGATCCAGGACAAAGAAGGAATTCCCCCAGACCAGCAGAGGCTGATCTTTGCCGGCAAGCAGCTGGAAGACGGCCGCACCTTGTCCGACTACAACATCCAGAAAGAATCCACTCTCCACCTTGTCCTGCGTCTGAGGGGAGGCATGCAGATCTTTGTGAAGACCCTCACCGGCAAAACCATCACCCTAGAGGTCGAGCCAAGTGATGCTATTGAGAATGTCAAGGCCAAGATCCAGGACAAAGAAGGAATTCCCCCAGACCAGCAGAGGCTGATCTTTGCCGGCAAGCAGCTGGAAGACGGCCGCACCTTGTCCGACTACAACATCCAGAAAGAATCCACTCTCCACCTTGTCCTGCGTCTGAGGGGAGGCATGCAGATCTTTGTGAAGACCCTCACCGGCAAAACCATCACCCTAGAGGTTGAGCCAAGTGATGCTATTGAGAATGTCAAGGCCAAGATCCAGGACAAAGAAGGAATTCCCCCAGACCAGCAGAGGCTGATCTTTGCCGGCAAGCAGCTGGAAGACGGCCGCACCTTGTCCGACTACAACATCCAGAAAGAATCCACTCTCCACCTTGTCCTGCGTCTGAGGGGAGGCATGCAGATCTTTGTGAAGACCCTCACCGGCAAAACCATCACCCTAGAGGTTGAGCCAAGTGATGCTATTGAGAATGTCAAGGCCAAGATCCAGGACAAAGAAGGAATTCCCCCAGACCAGCAGAGGCTGATCTTTGCCGGCAAGCAGCTGGAAGATGGCCGCACCTTGTCCGACTACAACATCCAGAAAGAATCCACTCTCCATCTTGTCCTGCGTCTGAGGGGAGGCATGCAGATCTTTGTGAAGACCCTCACCGGCAAAACCATCACCCTAGAGGTTGAGCCAAGTGATGCTATTGAGAATGTCAAGGCCAAGATCCAGGACAAAGAAGGAATTCCCCCAGACCAGCAGAGGCTGATCTTTGCCGGCAAGCAGCTGGAAGACGGCCGCACCTTGTCCGACTACAACATCCAGAAAGAATCCACTCTCCACCTTGTCCTGCGTCTGAGGGGAGGCATGCAGATCTTTGTGAAGACCCTCACCGGCAAAACCATCACCCTAGAGGTTGAGCCAAGTGATGCTATTGAGAATGTCAAGGCCAAGATCCAGGACAAAGAAGGAATTCCCCCAGACCAGCAGAGGCTGATCTTTGCCGGCAAGCAGCTGGAAGACGGCCGCACCTTGTCCGACTACAACATCCAGAAAGAATCCACTCTCCACCTTGTCCTGCGTCTGAGGGGAGGCATGCAGATCTTTGTGAAGACCCTCACCGGCAAAACCATCACCCTAGAGGTTGAGCCAAGTGATGCTATTGAGAATGTCAAGGCCAAGATCCAGGACAAAGAAGGAATTCCCCCAGACCAGCAGAGGCTGATCTTTGCCGGCAAGCAGCTGGAAGACGGCCGCACCTTGTCCGACTACAACATCCAGAAAGAATCCACTCTCCACCTTGTCCTGCGTCTGAGGGGAGGCATGCAGATCTTTGTGAAGACCCTCACCGGCAAAACCATCACCCTAGAGGTTGAGCCAAGTGATGCTATTGAGAATGTCAAGGCCAAGATCCAGGACAAAGAAGGAATTCCCCCAGACCAGCAGAGGCTGATCTTTGCCGGCAAGCAGCTGGAAGACGGCCGCACCTTGTCCGACTACAACATCCAGAAAGAATCCACTCTCCACCTTGTCCTGCGTCTGAGGGGAGGCATGCAGATCTTTGTGAAGACCCTCACCGGCAAAACCATCACCCTAGAGGTTGAGCCAAGTGATGCTATTGAGAATGTCAAGGCCAAGATCCAGGACAAAGAAGGAATTCCCCCAGACCAGCAGAGGCTGATCTTTGCCGGCAAGCAGCTGGAAGACGGCCGCACCTTGTCCGACTACAACATCCAGAAAGAATCCACTCTCCACCTTGTCCTGCGTCTGAGGGGAGGCATGCAGATCTTTGTGAAGACCCTCACCGGCAAAACCATCACCCTAGAGGTTGAGCCAAGTGATGCTATTGAGAATGTCAAGGCCAAGATCCAGGACAAAGAAGGAATTCCCCCAGACCAGCAGAGGCTGATCTTTGCCGGCAAGCAGCTGGAAGACGGCCGCACCTTGTCCGACTACAACATCCAGAAAGAATCCACTCTCCACCTTGTCCTGCGTCTGAGGGGAGGCATGCAGATCTTTGTGAAGACCCTCACCGGCAAAACCATCACCCTAGAGGTTGAGCCAAGTGATGCTATTGAGAATGTCAAGGCCAAGATCCAGGACAAAGAAGGAATTCCCCCAGACCAGCAGAGGCTGATCTTTGCCGGCAAGCAGCTGGAAGACGGCCGCACCTTGTCCGACTACAACATCCAGAAAGAATCCACTCTCCACCTTGTCCTGCGTCTGAGGGGAGGCATGCAGATCTTTGTGAAGACCCTCACCGGCAAAACCATCACCCTAGAGGTTGAGCCAAGTGATGCTATTGAGAATGTCAAGGCCAAGATCCAGGACAAAGAAGGAATTCCCCCAGACCAGCAGAGGCTGATCTTTGCCGGCAAGCAGCTGGAAGACGGCCGCACCTTGTCCGACTACAACATCCAGAAAGAATCCACTCTCCACCTTGTCCTGCGTCTGAGGGGAGGCATGCAGATCTTTGTGAAGACCCTCACCGGCAAAACCATCACCCTAGAGGTTGAGCCAAGTGATGCTATTGAGAATGTCAAGGCCAAGATCCAGGACAAAGAAGGAATTCCCCCAGACCAGCAGAGGCTGATCTTTGCCGGCAAGCAGCTGGAAGACGGCCGCACCTTGTCCGACTACAACATCCAGAAAGAATCCACTCTCCACCTTGTCCTGCGTCTGAGGGGAGGCATGCAGATCTTTGTGAAGACCCTCACCGGCAAAACCATCACCCTAGAGGTTGAGCCAAGTGATGCTATTGAGAATGTCAAGGCCAAGATCCAGGACAAAGAAGGAATTCCCCCAGACCAGCAGAGGCTGATCTTTGCCGGCAAGCAGCTGGAAGACGGCCGCACCTTGTCCGACTACAACATCCAGAAAGAATCCACTCTCCACCTTGTCCTGCGTCTGAGGGGAGGCATGCAGATCTTTGTGAAGACCCTCACCGGCAAAACCATCACCCTAGAGGTTGAGCCAAGTGATGCTATTGAGAATGTCAAGGCCAAGATCCAGGACAAAGAAGGAATTCCCCCAGACCAGCAGAGGCTGATCTTTGCCGGCAAGCAGCTGGAAGACGGCCGCACCTTGTCCGACTACAACATCCAGAAAGAATCCACTCTCCACCTTGTCCTGCGTCTGAGGGGAGGCATGCAGATCTTTGTGAAGACCCTCACCGGCAAAACCATCACCCTAGAGGTTGAGCCAAGTGATGCTATTGAGAATGTCAAGGCCAAGATCCAGGACAAAGAAGGAATTCCCCCAGACCAGCAGAGGCTGATCTTTGCCGGCAAGCAGCTGGAAGACGGCCGCACCTTGTCCGACTACAACATCCAGAAAGAATCCACTCTCCACCTTGTCCTGCGTCTGAGGGGAGGCATGCAGATCTTTGTGAAGACCCTCACCGGCAAAACCATCACCCTAGAGGTTGAGCCAAGTGATGCTATTGAGAATGTCAAGGCCAAGATCCAGGACAAAGAAGGAATTCCCCCAGACCAGCAGAGGCTGATCTTTGCCGGCAAGCAGCTGGAAGACGGCCGCACCTTGTCCGACTACAACATCCAGAAAGAATCCACTCTCCACCTTGTCCTGCGTCTGAGGGGAGGCATGCAGATCTTTGTGAAGACCCTCACCGGCAAAACCATCACCCTAGAGGTTGAGCCAAGTGATGCTATTGAGAATGTCAAGGCCAAGATCCAGGACAAAGAAGGAATTCCCCCAGACCAGCAGAGGCTGATCTTTGCCGGCAAGCAGCTGGAATACGGCCGCACCTTGTCCGACTACAACATCCAGAAAGAATCCACTCTCCACCTTGTCCTGCGTCTGAGGTGAGTCATGCAGATCTTTGTGAAGACCCTCACCGGCAAAACCATCACCCTAGAGGTTGAGCCAAGTGATGCTATTGAGAATGTCAAGGCCAAGATCCAGGACAAAGAAGGAATTCCCCCAGACCAACAGAGGCTGATCTTTGCCGGCAAGCAGCTGGAAGACGGCCGCACCTTGTCCGACTACAACATCCAGAAAGAATCCACTCTCCACCTTGTCCTGCGTCTGAGGGGAGGGCATGAAAGAAAGGTCTACACACTGTAAGGGTCCCATTGCAGTATATTTATTGGCACCAACCTGAGTAATAACTTTTTTTTTAATGGGGCAGTAAATGATTCCATTTTCTTGACTACTTGTCCTTGTTTTTACAATGATTGTTTGCTTATGAATATTCCAGATACTAGCCAATATCCAGTTACAGTCTTGGATAGGATATGGTGTTTATGTTAATCTCCTGATTACCAATTTGCCAGTATACATGAGTAAAATATCAGCAGTATTACCGTGGTAAGAGATTATTTTTGTTTTTGTTACTGGTCATGACCCAATAAAATAAATTGGACCATTGCATTTCAAATTTTTGGCATTATTAAAATATGGATAATGTATTTACTACTTTTATGGATCTACTAACGGTATATGCAACATTTCACATCCGCATCAAGTAAACTGGCAAAATACTGTTTCAGATAGGCGGGAAGTGACATTTCTAATATGGCAGATACAGTGGCGGAAGAGATCTAATGTCATAAGACATTTTACTCGGGTGTATTGAATCAACACTGAATACATTTTCTTAAACCGTAAAATTAACCAGTGAAGGCTCTTAAATGTGTTGCTCTGGCTGTGCTTTCACTTGCAAATGGAGGCCTGTATTCTAGATAATTAGAATCCAGACCACCATTTGCAAGTGAAAGCACAGCCAGGGTCTACTGTATATAAATGTATGGGACTCATTTAATTAGTTACTCTTGGGAAAGCATTTTGCATACAATATTATACATTATTTTCATTAACCATGGTATTGTATGCAAAATGTTGTCTTTCCCCAGAGTAAATGTCCAATACATTTGTATAAAGTAGACCCAACATTTGAAGCCTTACAATAAACCATACAAGACTTTTTGTGTGTGAACATGCTGTTGTAATTTAATCTAGAGTGTGAATGTTTTATGTCTTGGAAGTACACAACCTCTACAGTCTAAATCTGAATAAACTAAGGTATTTAGATAAGGTTATTTGGCAATATCACTAATCTGAAAACAATATTCTTCATCTGAATGTTTAACTTGGAAGCTGAAAGGATAACCTCTCCAAAATATTAATACTTATACAATTGGTTGTCATTGCTACCTACTGTACTCGTAAGTGTCTTCTAGGCTCACATTTGGTTCATAGTGCCTCAAAATTATTTCGTTTTCGGTATGTATAGTAAATGGGTGTAAAGAGTATTAACAAATAAATTCAGCAAGATAAATACGATAAATGTAGATTCAATTGTGTTGTACTTTGGAATATACGGTACTATTGGATACCACCAAATGACGTATTGGGTCTCGTATAAATACTGTATCCATCGCAATATCAGGCATATTTTCATAGAAGAAAGAAGACATAAACCTGTGGAGAAAAAAACTCAAAACAAAAAAATGGCATAGCGCAAAACTGGGATATGTTTAAATTGAGAATTCAACTTCCTTACACAAGCAGAAGATGATAGATGCATTGGCCACAGCCATAACACATTCCTCTGAAGCCTGTTTTATTTATGGGTGCAGATAGTTGCAGACCTATTTCTGGTGGTTCGCAGATGGCAACAATAATAAGAATATTTAAATATTCTGTTTAATAAGAATAATAGATTCTTATCAAACAGTGTCGGTTCTAGACCCTTTTTAGGGGGGCTGAAGCAACCCAAGGCTGTGGCTAAGGAGTCAACATCAGGGAGACCAAATCTACACCCCGCCCCTAGATGTGCACTCGTGCACAGTGCACGCACACACACACACACACACAGATGTTTTTTTTTTTTACTAACATCTTAGTGCCTCATTAGCCTAGCGATTAAGGATACATGAAGTATTAACTACACCATAATAATATTGAGGTTTTGATCCATAGAAAGGTCTGTGCTACACAATTTCAGTTAGATTAGATTTATTGTCCTTTAATTTTGCACTCATGACATTAGTTGCTTGCCGTTTAATCAACATCGAAAGACCCCCCCACTTCCTCCCAGACTTTGACTTGAATGAATGCCCATTCTTTCTCTAGAACAATACAGATTGACAAACGTTTCATTATGCACTATACAACTAAGGTTAATAAGTTATAATTAAGATATCAATTGTATAAGATTTATTTAGGATAACTAAAGACAGGACTTTACTAAAGGTTGACACTCACAGTCATTTCTTCCAGAACAAGCTTAAAATAGCAAAGGATATATGGTTGATCATGTGTCTGTCTATATCGTGTCTCTCTCTCTCTCTCTCTCTCTCTCTCTCTCTCTCTCTCTCTCTCTCTCTCTCTCTCTCTCTCTCTCTCTCTCTCTCTCTCTCTCTCACACCTTTGTAAAACACTCATGAGACCAAAATAAATGCCTTTGAAAACAATATGTAAAGATATATAAGATGGTATATATACACATATTGTTCACACTATGGTGAGCCATGAGACATGGTGTTTACACATTCAAGTGGTTAGGGCTGGGCGATATAACGATAACGATAATTATCGCGATATATTTTAATAATCGAAAAATATCGAAAAAATAAATATATCCGATTTTTTTTTAAACCCAGAGACAGTGGGACAGACTTGTCTTTCTTGCCTGCAACTTAAAGTAATGGCTTTGCTTGTCCAAATGACAATACTGACCAAATTGAGATTTATTTTTGTCTTGTCCATTTATTTTGTTTGCTTTCTAATGTAAAATACAGTTTGAAACCGTCTGTACACAGTAGGCTATGTGTGCTAGCAGAGCTAGTCTCCAGTCACGAGTCACGGTGCACATGTGCGGTGGTTTGTCCACCAAAAAAGCGCCAACAGAAAAGAAACTAGCAGAGCCAGAACTGTTCAACTCCCCTGGAGCCACAGCCAGCAGAGAAGCCTGTTTACTTTCGCTTTCAAACCAGCTGCAGCCTGAGAACTGGAGTTGGAGGGGCTGTAACACTAAAGATGGCGGCAACAACAAAGAATTGCTGCAAAATAAACATACATCTGTTGTTTAAAATTTTTTTATATATATATATATTTTTTTTTAATACTTATAACAATATCGCTAATTACGGATATTGCGTGATATGATATTCTTATCGATATCGTTATCGCAATATAAGTTTTGGCCATATCGCCCAGCCCTACAAGTGGTTATAGTGTAACAGAGTATTTTCTGTTTCCCAAATAATAGATTCTTATCAAACTGGTGAACTACATGCCTGTAGCCCCTAAAGCTGCTAAAATACACATTTTGTTCACTGTTTTGTTTCTAGAAGTAGAGCAGGTTGGAAACCCTAAGTATTACTCTCCCCAAAACCAAGACTTCTCCCCAAGCAGAAACTAATATAAGTTTTGGCCATATCGCCCAGCCCTACAAGTGGTTATAGTGTAACAGAGTATTTTCTGTTTCCCAAATAATAGATTCTTATCAAACTGGTGAACTACATGCCTGTAGCCCCTAAAGCTGCTAAAATACACATTTTGTTCACTGTTTTGTTTCTAGAGCAGGTTGGAAACCCTAAGTATTACTCTCCCCAAAACCAAGACTTCTCCCCAAGCAGAAACTATTTATGAGTAACGCATACCTACTCCCATTATGGGCGGTAAGTGTGTACACAAAGTTAAAACACAGATATACACATTCTCTCCTCAAGTAGATAATGTTTTTTTTTGGGTTATCAATGAATACAATTTTTTATGTATTTTTATGTATTAACTCTAGAATTGCCACAGTTATCTACAATAGCAACGATAAAGAAGTGCCAACCACATATAATTATAATAATTCATCCAGTTTTCTTTTAAGTGTTTTGGTTAATCAGAGTGTTTACCAATCGTATATTATCGTTTTTTTTGTTCCAAGTGTTATTTTACACTTTACAATTTATATTTATGAAAAAATTAAGAGATTCTGGTTCCGGGTCGAAGATGTAGAAGTCGCACTCTGCTACGCTGCTACTCCCTTTTTTTATATTTAACTTTAAAAGCCTCTTTTTATACTCTCATGTTACGATCCAAGGGCCGGTCCTGCTGACCGGCAGGAGAATAACATTGGACATTGCTCTCCTCCTGACATTGGTCTCCTACCCTCTAGTGGCAGACTAGCCTGTTGGTACAGGTGGCCATTCTACTGTGGTTCCAAGTAATAGATATAGTGTCTAATTGTTTATTGTCTTGGGCCACCCCTGTCTATGTGTGATGTTACTCCCCTGTTGTGTTGTTGTGTGTCATTGCCGTAGTGTCTAGTTGTTGTTTAGTTTGTCATTGCTTTACTGTCGTTGTGTTGTGATTCTGTGTTGGCCAGGTGTTGTTGATTATTAATTGATTCGGGTATTTAGGTGTCTGTCTGTCCTCCCTTCCTTGTGGCGACATTCCTCCAGTATCCTGTGTGTTCCCCGTGTCGTGCCTGCCTTCCCCGTTGATGTCTAGTGAGTCCTTGCCTGTATACTTCGTTCGTTTTCTTGTTTTCCTTCGTTGTGTTATTAGTAGTGTTGTTTTGTATTTACATTGGATAAGAAGTAAACACCCTTCTTCAAGCATCGCTCCTCGTCTCTGCCTACGTTCCTTCTCCCTTGTCTGCAAACTGTGCTCTCAACTTCATTAGCACACCAAGCGTTAGACTCTCAACTCGGTTAAACCTTTATGTATACATCACCTTAGGTTTCCTACTAACTATTTTGACTGAAAGAACCACAATGACAACGAAGAAAACAACGAGAAGTAGGGATGCTCGATATTGGCTTTTTTACCGATACCGATATACCGATATTGTCCAACTCTTAATTTCCGATACCGATATCAACCGATATCAACCAATACCGATATATGCAGGGTCCCCCCCCCCCCCCCGCCCCAAAAATGGAATAATTTCAGGTAATTAACATTATATCTCTTGTTGTGGAATTAACACAACATTATGCATACTTTTGACAATAAATAAAATCAGAATTTGTTCTTACTTGCTTGCCTGGGTAAATAAAGGTTATAGAAATGTAAAAATAAAAAAATAAATAAAAATAAAAATGAAAACCGATACCGATATTTTCCGATATCACATTTTAATGATATGATCGCCATTGCTAGGCTAATTGAAGAGCTCAGGCAATCCTTAAAGGACGGTGTACAAACCTTAACCAACCAGGCAAACGACTTAACAAAGGGTTATGTATATAACCCAGTTCTATGAGTTAAATGGTGCGCTCAGCACCTGTTCTGCACTGTACTTCACTTCGTGCACGAGCACTGAATAAAAAATTCCACCATGTACCTTTACATCCCAACATCCGTCTGACCACACCCCCTTCCGCTTACCTTCATAAGCAGGTGTGTGGTCACCTACTCGCCTCCTTCCCAAACTTTCACCACAAGGCGAGATCAAGGGCCACAGCGGCGTCCAGGTGCTGAGCACACCATTTAACTCATAGAACTGGGTTATATACATAACCCTTCGTTCTATGTCGTTAATGGCTTGCTCAGCACCTGTTCTGCAACGGGCTGAGCGGGAGCCATAGCCCGACCAATGTACCCCGCTGAGGCCCCCCACAACCATCAGACCGGGGAGGACCGAGCCCCCCCGACCCTCCCTAATGGAGGATACCCCCCCTATTGGAGGTTCACGGGAGGGCGACGGATCCAACCGTGCGAAGAGGCACTCAAGCAACCCAACGCACAGGGTGAGCAGACCGTGGCTTGACCTCACGACTACACACACGCACAACCCGCATGCCACCCGGGAACGAACGAGGGAACAACCACGTTACTGCCCCCAAAATCACAGGGTCAAGAGCAAACCCAACCCCGTGGCAAGGCCGTAGCAGCGGAGCGCGAAGGAAGACCCAGACCCACTGAAGGGACTGGATCCCCTGGAAAAAGGGGGCCCGGAGAGGTCAATGACGCCAGGCATCAAGACCCCACCAGGTGGTCACTTAGTAACACCGCCCCCCACATCGCCAGCGTATTCGGATAAGGCCCCTCCAAGAGCGGGCCCTTACCCCCCAATAGCACACCGCCCGGCATACTGACCCTGTAGAACAGGCAGTCAGCATGGCCGTAAGCACTCAAAAGGTTAACCAACGGAAGCAGGCAGCGTACCGGGGAAACCAGGCAACAGGCTGTAACCCGAGCCTGGAGCACTGTGGACGAGACAGGCGCCAAAGGAGTCAGCTGGAAAACAGCCCTCCCGGCGGAAGGCGCGGACGCTGGCGTTGTTGACCACCATGACGAAGCCTCCATTAAAAAAAAACCACCCAGAGGGGTCGAGGCAGAGAAGGCTGACACGATTGGCAGACGTCATGAACGTGCAGAGGCACACTCAACCGGGTAACCCGGGAGTTGACTCTGCTCCAACACACCAGGGAACCAACCACCCTGTCGTTACCAGATGCAGTGGTTGTTCCTATAACCCCTCAAGAAAAAAGGGTTATCCCAGGTCTACGGTATCAACAAAACTTTACTTCGGACCGGGCCCGGCGGCCCGGGAAGCACACAGGGTTACCAGAGGAGGTCCAGAAGACCACCCCAACAGCCCCCTCTCCGCCATGCGTGAGAGAGGTGCGGAAAAGAGAACCAGCCCCTTATGATAGTGCCAGGTACAAAGTACCCAACAAGGGTCTCTATAACGCCTAACCTTGTGACGCCCCGGGCCGACCCGGCCTTTTTCCCCCCTGGAAAAAAGCCCAAGTCCCTCAGGGTACCAGAACAGCAGATCTGCATCCCCGGCGGACAAACGGATTAACTGACCTGGACCAGCGTGACCAGAACCAGTCCTGTGCCCTAACCACGCCGACATGCCTACTCCAGGAGAAGGGGCAGATATGCGTGTTGATCTAAAACATGAAAAGAGGGCGCCACCCAGACGGGCCGGTGTGAACCGCGCTCGGTGGCCCACCCCAAGGGCGTGCCCCTCTACATATGTTCAGATCCATTCCGTTATCATCCCCCAGATATGAACGAGAATCCGTTGAGAACCAATAACAGGTTGTCGGAAGAGGAAAAAACCTCCATCCCAGTTGCTTTATAAAAACGCTGTTTTAACCACAAGCAACCAAGGCGTACTAGCTACCCGCATGATCCTTAACAGAACACCCTGAGCTAGCACTAAGCGTGCGTCGGGACACAACCACATCAATGAACAGGCTATTTAGACCTTTCAGTGAATCCCCAAGGCGCCCAGGGGAAATGACAAGAGGGGTGTGGCACTTCCTATACTCCAACTCTTTTTATTAAAAAGAAGGAAGCACCAACAGACATGAATCCCATTTTACACAGCCGAGGGTAAAAACTGTTTACATTTTTACATCCAGTCACCCCTATCACAGAGGACTTCAGACTGAAATTCCCCAGAGAGCCTTCCCACGTGAGTCGTAGAATGAAAAAGCCATGGTAACTACGAGTCATGTGACCAACTGACTCAAGTTACACATAAAATCGAACGTAGTGGACCCGTAAGTCCTACGCTCTATCCCGACACTTTGACACAACAGATCGTACATAAAGATCCAACTCACGGAAGCTATCGTCATAGCAACGTGCGTAGTGACGTATGCCATGACGGGGGGAAACCCAACACTCAACGCCTGTTTTTAATA
Organism: Notolepis coatsorum; assembly: GCF_963971535.1. Lineage (NCBI taxonomy): Eukaryota > Metazoa > Chordata > Actinopteri > Aulopiformes > Paralepididae > Notolepis > Notolepis coatsorum. The sequence goes on along the minus strand of NC_140180.1, from coordinate 15,556,789 downwards.
GGAGCAGAGACAGGGCAACCCTCCCCCCCCCCCCCTCCCTGCCAAGTCGCCTAACGGCTTGGCCCCGACCGGCCTAACAGGAGATGAGTAAACCCCCCTGACCAATCAGAAGAGGGAAGGAGGGGTTTATTCAACACCCCCTCACAAACCCTTCCCCCTGCACACAATAACAACTGTAGCATATGATACCTTTGGTAAAATGCTAATGAAATAGCGCAAGCTAATACAATGCACGCTACCCACAGATAACTGTGAACAGGGTTTACAACAAAACCAAGTCGCGTGTGTGTGTGAATCCTACACCTGCATCCTATGTTGTACATAGAAAAACACCAATAGAGAGAGTGAACGGCTGGGCTGTGGAACGTGTGTATACGAGCATTACTGCAACAGTGTTGTAGCTCAACATTACTTGTGTAAGCAACAGACCATACAACTAGCCTCTACCTGCATGTGGAGTGTCAGGCCGAGGTAGAAACCATTCTATAACCGAGTGTAGGCTGCAGACCTTGCTTAAGCTCATAACACGAACGCAACCCTTCTATCAATGTATACTAGTGAAGATTCACACTTTGCAACCTCATCATATGTTTTGGTGAAGAAACACACAGTTTGTTAACAAAAAATACAGTCCCCCTTTAGAGGGGACTTTTTATTGTCGAACAAAATTATATGAGAGGCCGGGGAGGGGATTAACAGAGGGGACCACAGGGGAAAAAAGTCACTGGGCCTAGCGGCGCCTGCCGCCTCGAGCCGCTCGGGATTTGCCACCCCGGGAAGCCCCGGAGGGACGGTAGACAATCGGCGGCTGGTCACGGCGATCCCTACCGTCTCCTCCAGGCGCAGATGGGCCGGTTGCAGCGGCGGCGCCCTCTCTCCTCCTGGCCTTCTTCGAAGGGCCAGCAGTGGCGGAGGAAGCTCGACGACGTGGCAGCCGTCTGATTCCACCAGCGATGTCGGGAGGGGGAAAATGAGGTTGAAGCACGGAGCGCTCCTCCTGCATTTCTCTGCACGTCGAGGTCATCAAGTGCAGGGCCTTCCCGAACAGTCCAGCATCGGAGAGGGTGGCCGTTAGAAGAGGACCTCTCTACTTCTCCGGCACACGGGCCTGCTCCAGCCAAAGGTGGTGCTGGGTTAGAGTCGCCAGGGCTCGCACTTTCCCAGCGGCTATGGCCTGCAGCTGAGTTAGATGCAGGACAGCTCCTGCCGCCTGGGTGAGCTGGTCATGTTGGACATCACTCAGCTCCATGCCGCCCGTCAATATCCCGGATATGAATCTTGCCAGCTGCGCGACGTTAGACGCGGCAGCCAGAGATTGTGTTCCAGAGATGAATGACTGGTCGCTCCAATAAGCCAACCGCCTCGCCGATTTTCCTTGAGGAACCGGCTTGCGTAACGGCTCCCACACCACCTCCGGACAGAGGAGAGCGGCCATCGGCCTATCAAGCCGTGGCACGCCCTCTCTCATACCTTTGACCAAACCCGCCACCCGCGTAACTTGTACGTAGGCGGGGGTGAGGCCAATGATGTGGGACACCACCTGGCCCCGACGAACATAGGCCCCCATTGAGGGGAAAATGGGTAGACAATGTCCACCCCTCTCACCGGGCGACGCTGCCAGAGATGACCTATTAGATCATCAGGGACAGGAACAGGCAGTGGCTGCGGCAGCGGCACGCCGTTTGCAACGGCCGCCACCGCCATAAGCTCGGGAAACAAAGCCTGCAGTTCCCCCTGCAGACTTTCCTCCACCGAGCCCGCATCCCTCACATGCAGCAGGCTACGACTGGTCAAGGAGCCACATTCCGATGTGGCTGATAGTAGGGCATCCTGCCGACGAGTCAGAGGGTCTTCCCCGACGTCTTCAAACAAGGCGCCCCAAAGAGACATTTCACCCCCCTCCAGTGTTACCTGGACGGGCGGGATACATGTCTCCACCGGGCCTTCAAATAAGAACCCGTCTGCCTCTACCATGTAATCCTCTGTTTCCATCGGGCAGGTAGAGACCGACGCATCCTCACTGGGCTCCAGCAATTCACCAAACCCAGGCCGTTCGCGTCTGCAAGCCACCATTTTGCGACGGGAGCGAGCAGACGCAAAAATTTTGCATCTCAAATCCTCTGGAACCAAAGGAACCGGCCGCTCAACAGCGGACGATTCCCCGGAAGCAGAGGAACCAGAGCCATGACCAGGCCATCGCAGAGGCGACGGCACCGGTGCACCAGCTCCTTGGAGAGGCAAACTACCCATCGGACGCCTACCGGGCGTGGCTGTCAACCACGAGAGAGGCAACAGCCCCGCACCAGAACGCACGACGGAGGCGGAAATGGAGAACCGCTGGTGGAGAGTGGCTCTGCGACTCTCCGAAGTAGACATTATGACTTAGATTTTTCTATCGAATATTTGTGAGAGAAGAAAAAAATAAGCACAATGTAAACACGTCTCAACTTTCTTCAGCTAACAACCTCGTCAAGTGGGGATCTACCGAAGGCACTTCCTTGTGGTGAAAGTGAAGAAGGAGGCGAGTAGGTGACCACACACCTGCTTATGAAGGTAAGCGGAAGGGGGTGTGGTCAGACGGATGTTGGGATGTAAAGGTACATGGTGGAATTTTTTATTCAGTGCTCGTGCACGAAGTGAAGTACAGTGCAGAACAGGTGCTGAGCAAGCCATTAACGACATAGAACCAAAGAATTCAGATTGTCAGCTACATCTATCGAAACCAAACTCGACAGCCTCTGGGCTGCGGTTGGTGAACATGCCGGGCGTCTGACCTCTGTGGAAGCCGGCTTGAATACTTGGACTGTTTTTGAGCAGTTAGCACTTTGTTATGGCTTAAACGCTGAGCGGCGTCATATAATTTCTATATATGTTTTTATAAATAGGTTAACTATGTGACGCTGGGTATCGACTAGATACTTTATTTAAATGTTTCGCTACATCTGATATAAGGGGGGTTTGGTCGGTTTTATTTTGTATAACCATTGCATGATTTTTTTATACGTCCACTATATGCTGGGGAGATAAGCGATAGCGATATCGGCCCGAATAGACAGGCACTCAGGCCGCACCGAGAGAGCACACAGCTCACCCACGCGTTTAGCGGAGGTGATGGCCAAAAGGAACGCGGTCTTAAAGGACAGCCGATCTAATGGCGCCTGCTCAAGAGGCTCAAATGGGGTCTCGGACAACCGGCCCAGGACCAGTTGGAGGTCCCAACTCGGAGACAGAGAACGTTCCACAGGCTTGAGACGCAGAGCGCCAAGCAGGAAACGTTTCACGAGAGGGTGGCTGAACATCGTACCGCCCTCAAAACCCACGTGACAAGAGGATATAGCCGCGGCGTATTCAGGATAGACTGGAGGAAGGAAAGAACAGAGTCCAGGGGGCAGGACACTGGGTCCAGGCCCCCAACTTCACACCACTCTTGAAATGCCTGAGAGAGGACCCGCGGCGACCATGGAACAGGCCACGGCGGGGCTACCAAGAGCTGGATCAGGACCGGGAACCACACAGCCGTGCCCCGGTCCTGCGCGATCAGGAACAAAGTCCTGCGCTCCCGACGTACCCACTCCAACAGCTCAGCTATCAGGTGTATGGGGGGGAACGTATACAGAATCCCGGGCGGCCACGGATACATCGAGAAGGCATCCACCCCCCGAGGGGGGTTGTCCGTCCGACTGACCGAGAACCACAAGGGGCACTGGTGGGACTGTCTGCTCGCAAACAGGTCCACCGTGGCCTTCCCGAATCTGTCCCAGACCCACCTGACTATGTCGGGACGTAGTCCTCACTCGTCGGGATAAGGACCGCCCCGTGTGCACCCACATTCTCCCTGCCAGGGATGTGGAGAGCCCTCAGGCTGTGCAGATTGAGAGACGTCCATAGTCAGAGCTCGACCGCCGCCCGGTGCAGACGGGGGGAGCGTACTCCTCCCTGTCTGTTGATATACGACGCCGACGTCGTGTTGTCCGTCCTGATCAAAACATGCTCGCCCAGTTTTTGGTGGCCGAGCCGCTTGAGGACCAGAAGGACCGCCTTCAATTCCAACACATTGATATGTAGCGCAGACCGGGCAGCATGGTCTTGCCAGCTGCCCCCTACTGTGTCGGCTTGACACGTCCCCCCCATCCCGTGAGGGAGGCGTCGGTGAAGACCGTGACGTGTGATAGCCTGCTGCCCATGGAGATCCCGCTGGTGAGGGCACCAGGCCTCCCCCAGTGGTCGAGATCCCCCAGTACTGACACGGGAACCTTCAGTCGCTTCCACTTTCCACTCACCGGGTCTATTTTCATACTGAAAAACCACTTCTGTATCCTCCTCATGAAGAGGAGGCCAAGAGGGACCACAGGTTGAGCAGATGCCATCATACCGAGCAGGCGCATCACGGACAGCGCCGTAACCGTCCTGCCAGGACGGAACCTCCTGAGCGCGCTGAGAATATCCTCTCGCCGCCGAGAATATCCTCTCGCCGCCGCTCTGAGAGGGTTGCGCTCATGGGCCTTGAGCTTAGAACCAAGCAACCAAGTACTCCACCTGTTGACTGGGAAGAGGAGTACTCTTCTCCCAGTTTACAGCAAAACCTAGACTGGTGAGGAATTCCACCACCAGCCTGGTATGAGACCTGGCGATCTCATCTGACCGGCTGAGGAGCAGAATGTCGTCGAGGTAGAATATAATTTGTATCCCCTGACGACGCAGAGGTCCCAGCGCGGTCTCCACGCACTTGGTGAATGTGCAAGGGGCCAGAGAGTAGCCGAACGGCAGCCTCTGGTATTCGTACGCTATGCCCTGAAAGAGGAAGGGAAGGAATTTCCTGTGAGGAGGGAAGATCGGGATGTGAAAGTACTCATCCTTCAGGTCTATGGAGGTGAACCAGTCTCCCACTCTGACAGCGCTTAGCAGGTGTTTGACGGTCAACATTCTGAACCGTCTCGCCACAATCAGCCGATTGAACGCGGACAGGTCCAGTATAGGTCTGACACCTCCCGATTTCTTGGGCACCAGTAAATACCGGGAGTAAACGCCACACATCGCGTCCTCCCTTGGGACCACGACGATGGCCTGCTTCGCCAACAGAGATTGGATCTCGTCGGCCAGAGCTGTCACCGCTGCGGACCCTGACAAAAGGGTCTGTACCAAACCCAAAAACGGAGGGTGGGGTTGTGCAAACTGCAACACAAGCCCCCGCCTCAGCGTTCTCTCCATCCACCTCGACATATGGCACTCCTGTAACCATACGTGATGATAATCCCAAAGCGCACCCGCCGCCAACTGGCGCTGGTCCGCCAGGAACCGTAGATAGGAGGCCCGGTCCCACCCGCTGTGTGTTGCCAACCCTGGACTCGCCAACCGCGCGAGCAGGGTGTCTCGCGGAGCCGGGATATCGCACCCTGAATCTACCAACGAGGCAATCGCACCCAAGGGGGGACCCCGACAGAAAGGGCCGGTCTGACATTAGCTTGATAGCTAACTAGCGAATAGCATCAGCTAGCTAACATTAGCTAATGTTCTTTGACACTATTATTACACCCAGGCATGCGTTGCTGATTGGCTGACTGGCTGCACTGTGTTTTAATGACGCCACGTGCATGCGCACTCCCGGGGCGCATGCGCGCGCTCCCGCACGTGCGCATTAATTTCCCCTCGCGTTTGCACAGACTAAAGACAATGCCTAATTGCCTCTACGAATGGAATGTAACACATTTCATTCACAAGTTTTGTGTGAATGTATCTGAGAACGTATTTGAACACACTTGACGACCTGAGCTATTGTTATGCAAGGTAGCCAGGTGGGTACTTAGCGAGTTGGCGCATCAGTCGAGTGCAGCGCATTCCTCAGGTTTGGTGTGAACGATGGTCTGACTCAGACAGAGCACCGTTCACACCAAACCTGTGAATGTGATTGCCATGAATTGTTATGCTTATGCAAGGTAGCCAGGTACACGCGACGAGTGCAGCGCGTTCAACACCATGGAACTAATGACCAATTTGACAACATTCTCTGTCAGAATAGTCAGTAATTTTATATAGTGCTAGCTAACGTTTCAACATACTTGTCTTGTTGCCCATCAGCACTGGCAAATGCACTATTACTAAACTAGTTACAGTAGGTAGCTAGCTACATCTGCTTCCACGTCTTATGTTGAATGTCGGACTGGGACTTGACATGACATTACCAACGTCTTTGACATTTTTTAAGGGGCTTCAGCCCCCCTAAAAAGGGTCTAGAACCGCCACTGCAATTAATCAATCCAATAACACACGCTCACTTAAAGGAAAACTCCAACATTTTGGGAAATTCGCTTATTTGGCATCTACCCTGGAGTTAGACAAGAAGATACCCTTTTTCTTCTCTGTGCATGCAGTAGGAGTAGGAAGACACGCACCGTTAGCCTAGCTTAGCGTCAGTCACTGGAAGTAGGTTCCTCCATTAGCCTAGTTCCCAACGTCTTCCTACTCCTACTGCATGCACAGAGAAGAAAAAGGTATGCATCTTCTTGTCTAACTCCAGGGTTCCCAAAATGTTGGAGTGTTTTAAGATACATACCTTTTTCTTCTCTGTGCATGCAGTAGGAGTAGGAAGACGCGCACCGTTAGCCTAGCTTAGCGTCTGTCACTGGAGTTCAAGTTCAAGTTTCAAGTTTCTTTAATAGTTGTCATACAGAAGTGCAGAATACTTTTATACAAAATGCTTCTTACTGTTACGCTCCAGAGACTGTGCAAGACAAGATAAGATAAGTATGAAATAAAATAACATAGTATAGTATGTAAATTAGAAGTAAAAAAATGAGGTCACAGTGTTCAGTATAGACATATGTACAATGTTCGCTGCAGAATAGACGTAACTGAGTTACCATATAATATACAATACTATGCAGTGTACTAATATGTACAATACTATATAGTGCAATATAGTGGAAGTAGGTTCCTCCATTAGCCTAGTTCCCAACGTCTTCCTACTCCTACTGCATGCACAGAGAAGAAACATTTATGTATCTTCTTCTTGTCTAACTCCAGGGTAGATGGCAAATAAGCTAATTTCCCAAAATGTTGGAGTTTTCCTTTAAAACAGCGCAGGTTCGTGGCTGCCACTGTCACAGGCTTGCCCCTTGAGAGGATTCTCCGGCGCTGCAGCTCGACCCTACTGGAGTGCAAAACACAAAAAACGCCCACCGCGCTTGGAATTCTGGGACTGACATGGCTGCGCCCTCGAAAGACGCAGACAGCAACATTAAACACGTGAAAAGAAAACCGAGTCGCCCGTAATATTACTGTGTATTGAATTTAGATTGGGTTGTACTAGTAGTACCACGGCGTGGCAATCCTGGCCATGGGGGATTTAAACATGTCGGACAACAACGACGTCCTAGAACAGAAAGACACCGAGAAGCCACCACCACCACCGAGAATCATTCGCATCATGATCCAAAACTTCGAACGGCTCCCCGACCTTGACAAGAAACTCTTCAACTATGGACCCTTGTACCTCGCCGGTAACGGCTCTTTAGCGGGACTGATCGCCAACAGCTTGTACCGGAGAGCACTGAATGTCACACAAGGTATGTTGTGTATGTCATAAATGTCTCTTATGAATTGAAAACCCACCCCCCCCTCCAAATAGACAGTCTCCTCCCCATCATATGTATATATTTTCTGTTAGGATCTCTGAGTAACAGTACTGTATATTTGCATATCATGTCACAAATGTAACAGTACTATATATACCTGTATGTCATGTATGTCCCTATGTCATGATGTCATGTATGTTGTGCATGTCATAAATGTCACTATGAATTGAAAATGGGGGACCCTGATGTAAACAAGACGAAAGTCTTTCTCTGGTCTGCATCCCCTTAACAATTGTGTGTATTGAGCCGTACTGTATTGTACCCATTCTGCAATCTGTTAAATAAAGTTTTCATTCATTCATTCAAGGACTCGTCACGTCCAGCCTGCCGATGGCTGTCCTCCCCTTCTTGACGACGTTCGTCATGTACAACGCGGCGGTGTCCAGACCGTTAATGTCGGGTGACCTCAACTGTCCCTCATGCGCCCTCATAAGGGGGGGACTGGTGGGCGTCCTGGGGGCCGGGGTGTACCCCATTCTCCTGGCGTTACCCGTGAACGCGGGCCTCGCGAGCAGGTGAATTGTGAAACTGGCCCCTGTAAAATGTCCTAACTCAACCCCCTCCAATGTACAGCAAATGTCCTAACCCAACCCCCTCCAATGTACAGCAAATGTCCTAACCCAACCCCCTCCAATGTACAGCAAATGTCCTAACCCAACCCCCTCCAATGTACAGTAAATGTCCTAACCCAATAATACACGAGACCCTCTTCTTGGGACCAAGTAAGGTTTCGTCGATAATCCAATGTACAGTTACCTCGTCCAATGTACAGTTTCTTTGTCAAATGTATATACTCTCTTTTTTAGACTCTTTTTGTATCACAAACCGTACTGTATTTGTACATCTGGTATGTCATAAATGTATAGATGTAGCAGTACTGTCTATCTGTATGTCATGTATGTCATTATATGTTATGATGAATTGAAAATGGGGGACCCTGATGTAAACAAGACGAAAGTCTTTCTCTGATCTGCATCCCCTTAACAATTGTGTGTATTGAGCCGTACTGTATTGTACCCATTCTGCAATCTGTTAATAAACATTATCAATCAATCAATCAGGTACAACACGGCACCGATGCCGGAGAAGGGCAACGTCCTGCGGTTCTGGGTGGAGCTCTCCAGACCCATCCTGAGGAGGATGAGGGCCGTGCTGGTGCTGCAGGCGGTCTTCGGCACCTACCTGGGTAACCGGCACTTCGAAACCTACGTGAAGCTGGCTGAGATTGTGCGCTCTGGCGGGGGGGAGGAACTCACAGATTCCAAAGAGGATCTAATTTTTGAATAGACCCTGGTTATACTATATAGGCCAAAGTTATCATTGTATTGATTTCTATAATATCTTGTCTGCACTTACCCGCACCCAGTGATGAATGATCATGCAGTCTGATTTTGGACTATAATATGGAAAAGTATAATGTATATATTTTTATTTATGTTTGTCTTTTATGAAGATATCGTGCCATCCGGTCTGTTTAGTAGAGTATGACGTACTAGTTGTTTTTCACAATTAAATGCGTGAAACTAAGTTATGTTTGTTTGACCCTGCCTTTCTTCATACATGATTGGAAGATGGGACATATAAGCCCCATCGTTTTGTATAACCTATAGGCTACTCGTTTTTACCCATTTAATGGGAGCCTAGAGCCAGGAGCAAACTTGTGATCTAAGTATAAGTTATACTTGAAATTATTCCTCTACATATGATCTGACCCATCCACTTAACAGCAGTGGGCAGACAAGTGCTCAGGGTCCAACTCCATGTTATACCAGTACCTTGATCAAGGGCAATGGCAGGAGTATACCATATACTGGTTTTGGTGTAGGGGGGGGGGGGCACGCAAACGGCATGCAACTTCACAGAATGGCCTCCCCGTCATGTTCAAACCCAGTACCTCTTCCTATGAGGCAACAGTGATATGATATATGATATGATACATTTATTTATATTGCGCCCCTCAACCAATAGTTACATCCCGGGAGAGAGAAAGAGAAAACAAACAAAAAAGACGAGAACAAAACGAAAAACAGAAAAATGCAGGCAGTCCAACCAATCGGATAGAGAACAGACGGACATAGTACACCACACATGCAACAATACAAAAAAAAGAAAAAGAAAAACTAGCTCATGGATTGTTTATGGCGAATAGGTGGGTATTGAGCATGGCCTTAAAGGTCCGTATAGGGTGCTTGCAGATTTCAGGTTGAGTGGGTGTGCCAACCACTGCACCACCATGCCTGCCGCGCTTAAGGTCGCTGGTTTGAATCCCGGGTGGGAGAAGTGAACAACTGACTCCTTCCGCAACTAGTGATGAATCTCCCTCTCCCCTGCAAGTAGCCTATACTCCCCCAAGCCTTTGCTGAAAATGACAATAATGTTTATAGCCAACTTGCCTGGTTAAATAAGGGTTTATGGGAAATTGTGGTCAATACAGAAGGCTATTTGTATTGTTCCGAGTGTAAACCCAAGCATTTCAGTGCACATGTAAAACACACAGTCAAACTGCACAGTTTATTTTTATTAAAAGCTTAAAAATAAAAACGTAAACTTTGAACTATGACGGAGCCCACATTCTGTCAGCTGGCCAGTTACGGTGTATTCGGTCGGTTCTCGTCAACTTGTAAAGTCGGCAATTCATTCATTCATGTGACCAAATGGTATGAGGCGATAGCGTTGGGGTCGTAGTGTCAGGACCGACAGATTATTCAACCTTTCTTTCTTGATGCAGGTGGTTTGAGCAATGGGGTTCTGGTCCCACAGCCCAATGGTAAAATATAAATTTTTTCACTCAATATTAGGCCGTATGTTCCCACATTTCTTAAGATATCTCTCAAAATGAGGCCCTATGTTCCCACATTTCCAAGATATCTCTCAAAATTAGGCCCTATGTTCCCACAGCCCAATGTTCCCAGACGAACCCTCTACTACCGGAGGACAATTGGATAATAGGTTGGGTGTAGTTGGCTACCAAATTAAGAGGAAGGGGGATACAATCGGACACAAATCTATGAAAAAAGGAAATGTGGAAACATAGGGCCTAATTTTGAGGAAAAATCGTAGACATGTGGGAACATAGGGCTGTGGGAACACGGGCATGCTCCCTGAGCAATTTTTTTCGGAATCCCAGCATGTCAATATCATATTTATGATAATGTGTCATGATACTCCATGTTCATAATAAAGTATGTTTGCACCTCAAAAGGTGAAGGGTCAATGAAACGTCACAACTCGGAACGTTTCATTGGAACTTGGCCAAGTTTACCACTTGGTCGGCGTTCGAGTGCACCTCGCTGGTGGCAAAGTACATACAAATTCAATACATGTACGACTTTATAAGTTGCCAAGGACTGACCGAATGCAATGCCCTTCAGTCCCATGCACACAGCCCACGAGTGCATCTGTGGTCAAAGATTTAAAGGTAGTCTTATTTATAAAACATTTAATTAAAATGGGGAACGAAAAAAAAAAAAGCAGAATTGAAGGCTTAGGCTCGTCATGGACCACGTGTTCGTTGAGCTCTGGCAATTATTTATTGAGACATCTCACCTAGAATCCGAGGTGTCTATAGCTTAAACTTAGGCTTTTTTTCCCTTCTTCTTAGGAATGCATTACAAAGAAAGCAAGTTCATCAGTAAAGAATACAATGACAATGAACAAAACCAGTTTGTTAGCGAGAGGGAAAGGTGCTTCAGAAAACACTGACATCAATCAAGTTGAATCGTACTGTTTCTTAAAAGCTTGTAATTACTTAAATTATTACACAGTTCCCACCCCCCTGACAACCCTCCTTTCTCCCCCCCCCCCCACACCCTTTTTTTTTTTTGATCCACTTTTTCTCCCATTTTTCCATATTTTCTCCCATCCCAATTTCGTATCATTCAATTCAACCCTCCCCTGTCACGAACGCTGTTTCTTGCCTCCCACAAGCCGGCTGCAATGTGGACTAAGTCATACATAGCACAAGTCCCCTCCGGTACTTGAGGTAACAGCAGTCGCATCTTTTCACCTGCACAGCTCGATCTCTCAGTGTCGAGGAGTAACGCGTGGGAGGCTCACGCTGCCCCCGACACTTCCTGATTCTACTGCGCAGGCGCACCAACCGACTTGTAGGAGTCGCTTGTTCACAACGTTCGATCCCCACCCTTCAGTTTTCCCTCCCCGTAATACGGCCAATGTGTATTACTGCGGACGACCAGCCAAACTGAAAAACAATGTGGAGAGCTGGATTCGAACACGCGAATCCTAGCGTCTCCACACTGGTGGCGAGTGCCTTGCCCACTACACCACCTAGCCGCCCTCCCCCCCCACACCCTTAACGATACCCCCCCCCCCCCACCCACCCCCGGATCACAAGAAAACCGTCAAAAAACGTAACGTTCAATGACTACCCCACGAAACGACATACAACACATTTCAAGCCAAACAAACCCCGAATAGACCACCGCAACACTGCCGGTACTTTGAGCTCATGGGAGATGGGGGGGGGGGGGGGGGTAAAATGAATGAATGTTGATTAGAGCCTTGACATAAGTGGTTGTAGCTACGGCTGTGGGGGCGCTGGAGACATGATCCAATAGACTTTTTTATACGCCTGAGTCTCCTGAACAACCCCAAGTCGATCTGCACTTTTCCCGCACCTACTCCCCACGAGCTCCATGTAACGACGTGGAAGTGCAGTGGTCTATTGTCGTGACGACAAGCCACTCGTATGGCACGACTTTCCCAACCTCCTTCAGCAAAATGAAAGACAACGTCTCCCGATTCTTCCGTCTTGTCCACTGAGCAAAACAGACTCTTACAATTCAAATCACCCCATGACATAATTGTATATAGTGGTTAATAATCACTACAACACTCGTGTCCCCCCCCCCCCCCTAGTGGTCGTCTCAACAATACTTCCAGTCTTCACAGGGTGCTAAATAATAATAATAATGCCTCTTTAAAACACTGGCGGGTAGCATGCCGTTATAACTTCATATTCAGAAAAAAAAATAATAAAAACTATACATCTGTCGGGACAGAAATCTCCATAAATATATCAGACAACTGAACGTCAGTCAGAGAGAGAACTTCCTGTAGGAGCGGGAAGTTGCAGGAATATGTTTCGGGGGGTTAAAGTAATCTATACACGGTCTACACCTGACCTCTCAATATGATTGTTTTATACGGTACGTTTCGTGTTTTCATGGCACAATTTACAGATACAGAGTAAACACTGGTCGAGGAAAAGTTCATGTACCCACACACGCCCTCCCAAAAAAAAAAAAAAAAACACAAGGATTAGAGATGACCCTTAAACATACCCTGGTGTTGACACCCCTCCTCATTAAAGGGTGAGGCGTTGAGCGTTCGTTCGTACAAACAGGTGCCTCCGCTGCGTCACGCACGCACACACACACACACACACACACACACACACACACAAACAAACACACACATGGTCATGGTGACACATACACACGGATTAAAAAACGACGTGTGAAATAAATAAAGGAGCTTGACGGACTGATAATAATGCTGCAGGCAGGCCTGTCCTCACACATGCCTTCCGTTGTACAAGTAATAGAAGTGGGCAGCAGATACGGGCTAGCCAGCGCCCCTTCACACCACACTTCAGTTCATTCAGCACAGTACACTTAAAGAAAAAAGAAAAAAACAATGTTCACAAGGCTTTGGACCAGAGAAAAAGAGAGAGAGAGAGAGAGAGAGAGAGAGAGAGAGGGGGGGGGGGTGATACAAAAACAATATCAGTAGGAATTTCATTTTAAGAAAGTTAGTATTCCCTGTAACTGTACACTCCTCCACGGCGGTAAACACATTCCCACAGAGTAAACACACATCGACCAGGGGGATAGATCCGTCACAAACATACGCTACCCCAATCAACAACAGTTCATATATACTGCAAAGGCATTTCACTCCAGTGTCCGTAACTTCACTTTTTTTCTTCTTTTTCACTGTGTTCTTGATGAATCCTGTTTTTTTTGTCTCCATTGTTTTTGTTATTGTTGTTGTTGTTGTTGTTGTTGTTGTTGTTGTTGTTGTTGTTGTTGTTGTTGTTGTTGTCTTTTCTTCATAGAAAACCACCTAAGTACCAGCTATAGGCTCCTTCACAGTTTGTTGTAGTGCAATCCGTACACACGCGCTCCCCCGTGCGCCGGCCTGGGGGGTCGTACAGCTGCTGTACCTCATGTCTTCCCCAGAACGTTAGACCTGGCGGGGGGAGACGGAGAGAGGAACACACGGTGGTTAACCCTTTCACTACCACACCACCAAACGGTTAACCCTTTCACTGTGACACGACAAAGGGTTAACCCTTTCACTACCACACTATACCGAAGAATGATCTTTCACTACCACACTACAGACTGTGTAGTGTGGTGAGTGAACGGGTTCACCTTCACTACCGCCTTAGCTCTGTGAGCCACGGGATGCCCGGTAACAGAGAGAGCGAGCGTTCACTCACTTCACCGTGACCAGCGCCGGGGCGTGTTCTTACCTGAGTGCTTTCCACCTGTCCTTCTCCACTTGGTTCTCTGGACTCTCACTCTCATAGGACGCAAGGTAGAGTCCTAAGGGGGGGAGAGGAGAGAGATGGGAGAAGGAGAATAGTAAGAATAACAGGACTTATTAACACTTTGGCTGCCATGAAACGTCTTTAGACGTCATTGCCGGCCATGCTAAAGTTGCCGGAGGACGCTGTACAGCGTCCTTATATCAATATTTCAAAAATCTGCGATCGGATTCATATGTCCCCTCCGCTGGCCTGAGATCCACCAGCAGGACCCACTGAGCTCTCTGGCGGTTCAGGAGCGCCATCTGGTGGCCGATCGGCGCAATCGCTTAACAGGATGTGCCATAGAGGTTGTGCTAGACGTCCGTATTACTTCCGGGCACTCGCTATAGGTCCCGGGACTCTGGCTCGTCACGCTACACAGTGATCGATTGCCAATAACTCGATAAACAACATGATTTGGACGTATATACCATTATACAAGCTGGAGATGGACCGGGTAAATTTACATCCCATAATGATAAGATTTCTACTCTACGATGATCGCCCAACGGCGCGCGGAGACTGGGGTGAGTTTTAGCGTGTAACGTTACCGTCTTCGATACTAACTGCTATTATCAACATTTGACCCACATTAGATGATTGGTATAACGCTGCCCACGGAATTATAAACGCCCCCTAGCCCACCCGGTCAACATCAGATGACGTGTAGTAACTTCTAGAAGTACGTCTAGTTGGAATTTTTATATCGCGCTGATTGCCATAAAACTGTATTGCATCATCAATATAATGCATTTGGGGCTATAGATCACGTTCTGGAGAAAGCTGCAGAAAGAGATGAAAACATACTTATACATTAGACCATACTTTACTATGAATATGTGAATGAAAAAGTTTAACGTTGCTACACAATGAACAATACATATAGGACTTTGAATGGGCCCTAATAATGGCAATGTAGCAATAGAATTTAAAAAGTTATAGCCATGCAAAGAAGGGGTACTTCTCCATAGACAAATAGAGCCGGCAACCTATGGTATATCATGAATTTAACCCAAGGCAACCAAAGTGTTAAAGAGACTACAAAATGGCATTGAAGGGGGCACCTCGCCACAAAAGCAATGCTGATTTTATTTTGCACATAATCTCACACACGTTCAAAAACTCATCCATTTGGTTTGACAGTTATTGAGAGTAAAAGAGTTTGAAAACGGCCACCAGTGATGTCATCGGGGGACATTGGATCCTTGTGTTGTGTTAATCACACAGCACCGTGAAATGATGTAGATCTGTAATTAACACAACACAAGGATCCAATGTCAACCACTGATGGCCACATAAATAATTTGTGTGCAAAACTGAGTTTTTGGGATGTGCGTGAGATTATGTGCAAAATGAATCGGCATTTTTTTTTTTGACGAAGTGCCCCTTTAAGAGGAGCGGCTTGTAAAGGTTCTTCTCACCGTCCTCGCTGAAGATGGGGGCGGTGTGGAGGTAGTGGAGGATGGCTCTGTCCTGCTCAAACGGACACTCCACCTGCTTCCACGTCATGAACTCCCCCACCTGCCGCGCCAACTCCACAAACTTCTGCCAGGGCGACATCACAAAGGGGGAGAAGAAATGGTCACGAACCGGAAACAACTAGTGAGCAAGATGAGATGCAGATGGATTTCCATCCATGTGTCTGCACTCTCCACGTCAGTGGTCCTCACTCAGTGATGTTTCATGTCAAGGACCCACCACCACGGGCCTTTCTGTGTGGAGTTCCCCCCCGCGCTCGCGAGGGTTTCCCCTCCGGAAAAAGAGATAAACCCAATGGATAAACACGCAGAACAGATTGGGGCAGGCATTCTGGAAAGATGTGACCCAACAATTATCAAAACTCGTATCTTGGAATATACCTGTACACCCCTCGGTATTACTATTGAATGATGTTTTTGAGTTTGCAGTGAATCCACAGCTAAAGAGATTGGTTTTATCGGGTATCACAGTAGCTAAAAAGCTGATCGCATCACGCTGGTTTCAACCGGAAAAAATTTGCCGGAAAGTTTGGTTTCTTACATATCTCGATGTGATTTATCAAGAAATATCTACAGCAAGAATTCTGGGTCTCAATGAATCCAAAATGTCAATGTGGTTAGAAGTGGTGGAGAGAATAAAAGCTAGCTTATAATGGTAGTGTCTGGTTAGGTGCGAGGGATAGTCCCAAGGTGGGGTCCGGGAGGGGGGGGGTTCGAGCTGGAGCATAATGTGTGTAGGTTTTTAGATAACAGGTATTATGGGTATATCTTATATAAGACAATTAACTAAAATGTGATCTCATTGGATGTGCTCTGACAATTAATGCTTGTATATCTTATCGTGTGTTGTCATGTTTGTTTATGTGTTTGTTTAAAAAATAATAAAAAAATAAAATACAGAACAGATTGGGGCACTTGGATTGGTCCCCGGTGTGTCTGCTCCCGGCTGCCCTTGGGGCGAAGGATGACGGGATGGGTTAAGCGCAGAGAGGACATTTCATCGGCGACCCAAATGCATGTGTGTGTGTGTGTGTGTGTGTTCCTACGTGTCGCCCATCTCACATTTGTGTGTTCGCTGCATGACAATGTAGCAATGCGTGCTACAAATAAAGACTTCGTGAAGTCCAGTTTCTATTGATGACGTAATCATCCAGGGACCCCCATTTTAAGACCTTGTCCCAGGGAAGACCGTAGGGATGGGCATCGGGTTGAATATTCAAATAGTCGTTAAATGATAAAGTTTAAACAAGGCATTTATTATGACGACCACAAGACATTTTCTACAAATCCTACACAGACTCGTTTTTTTTATCACTTCCCTTTTATCACTTTTTTGAATCCTTCATCTTGGTTGGTATGGCCATCTAAATATCAAATCGAAGAACGCACTGGCAGAAATAGTGAATACCAGCAGTAAAACAACAGATGGTCCAGCAGAGCAGCCTGTCTGTTCTGTTTAACAGGCAGGTGATGATGAAGAGGTCTGACTGCACCACCCTCTTCATCAGGAGCTCTACCCCCCTGGCACCTGCTTCAGATTCCCCACAGTCGAGACAAACAGACACAAACACTCAGTCATCCCCACAGCCGTTACCCTCCTCAACTCAAGGGAAAATGAGGTAGCTTGCCCCGTCACGAGTATGTAAGGCCTACTTGGCTCCCTGCCTACTAGGGATGGGTACCGAATTCGGTTCTTTTGAGGTACCGAACCGAAACACGTCGGTACTACCGAGTATCGATTCAAGTGAGATACAAAAAAAAAAAAATTTTAACTTTTTTTTTACCTTTTTTATTTTCATGTCAACGTTCACACGCACAATATATGCTTACCTAGGATTTGACTTGATTCAACAACAAAGCAGTTGGAGCAATGACAAGCCGAAAACGGTCGAAATTGTAGTTATTTGAAGTTAGGATTTTTTTTTCACGACTGAGGTAGGTAAATAATTTTTTTTTAGACTAAAGTACCGAAAAAAGGTACCGTTGGGTACCGGTATCGATTCACAGGTACCGGTACCGTATCGGTTCAAATGTGAACGGTACCCATCCCTACTGCCTACTACTACATTGGCTCCCTGTCTCTTCTAGAATTGATTTTAAAGTTATTTTACTTGTGGGTCGTCCGAGTGTCGCACCGCATACAGCACTACGGTGCCACACGGCCGACCCGGGTTCGACTCCCGGACCCGGTGATCTTTGCCGAATGTCTTCCCCGGTCTATCTCCCATTCCTCCTCTCTCTCTCTCTCTCTCTCTCTCTCTCTCTCTCTCTCTCTCTACCGGACTGCCCGGTAGCAAAAATCAATAAAAACCTACAAAAACATACCGTGTTTTACTTGTGTATAAGGCCTTAAATCACTTAGCATCATTTTATATCACAGTTTCTCTGCTGTTTTACACCCCTTCAAGAACACTTAGGTCCACTGAAGCAAGTCTTTTTTATTGTCCCCAAAGTGCCCCACAGAAAAATGGCAGAATCATCTTTCTTCTATTATGCACCGAAACTGTGGAACACTGAGGTGGGCTCAGTGGAGGTTGTTAAACGGCATTTGAAAACACATCTCTTTAACTGTATTTAGTAACTCCCTTTGCTTCAATCATTTAATTTAATTTATTCTTCTTTCTATTTATTTTATTGCTTGTGATATGCAATTTGTCTACCGAGTCCTGCTTTTCTTTTATCATTCTATTATTAATTTGTACATTTAAATATTTTTTTCGTCAAAGCACTCTGGGCTGCTTACTATTGCATGAAAAGTGCTCTATAAATAAATATAAATATTATTATTATTACTTGTAGGATGAGGTTTATGTTTATGATTCCTGATTATGTTGTCGCCGCTGGACGATGTTGTTGATGTGTTTTGATGCTATAGAATAGAATAGAAATACTTAGGGATGTCCGATATTGGCATTAAAATGTAATATCGGAAATGATCGGTATCGGTTTTCAAAATATATATATATTCTTTCTTTTTACATTTATTTAACATTTATTTACCCAGGCAAGCAAGTAAGAACAAATTCTTATTTGATTTATTTTCAAAAGTATGCATAATGTTGTGTTAATTCCACGACAAGAGTTATGTAATGTTAATTACCTGACATTATTCAGTTTTTGGGGGGGGGGGGGGGGACCCGCATATATCGGTATCGGTTGATATCGGTATCGGAAATTAAGAGTTGGACAATATCGGATATCGGTAAAAAAGCCAATATCGAACATCCCTACGAAATACTTTATTTAACTGGTCATACTTTATGTAGGGGGATGACAAGTTCAAGTTTCTTTATTAGTTGTCATACAGAAGTACAGAATACTTTTATACAAAATGCTTCTTTCTGTTACGCTCCAGAGACTGCTAGACAAAAGGATAAGTATAAAATAAAATAAGTATAGCAAGTATAAAATAGAAGTCACGTACGTAGACACAAGTGTTCAGTATGTACATATGTACAATGTTCAATGCAGAGTAGAAGTAACTGAGTTACCATACAATATACTATATAGTGCAAAGCAGAAATGGGATGAGGTACAATTTAGGTACAATTTACAGTAAGATGTACTGAGGTATGGGTTGTAGTGCAAATTCTTTGCCAATAAATATAAAATGTGTTTAGGTGTTCTAAAGTGTGTAGAGTGGGTGCTCCAGTGAGTTGTTTGTTTAGGTAGTCATCATTGTATTGTCACAAAGCTCATGTCACGCAAATGAGCCGGATTGTCGGACCTGATGTGAGTTCGGCCTCACCTCGAAGTTGACGTGGCCGTTGGGCAGGCGATTGGCACACCCCTCATTCAGGAAATAAATGTCTTTGATCAGCAGACTGAAGAAGGGAATCACAATCTGAGAGAGGGAAACGGACAGAAGAATAGAGAGCCGATAAATAGAGAGACGGAACACAAGGAATAATTGAACTACTGTTATACAGTATACAGTAAGTCTACATGTATGTTCAAACCAATAGAGCCAACGTTAAAGTTGCACTGTGTCGTTTTGGGAGATATATTTGAAACTCAGAAAATAATTCTATGGAAGTACATTTTCATCACTGAATAAACAAACTTTCCTCAGAGGAAAACTGGGTCCGTGGAACAGTTCATCTTGTTGTTGTTGTTGTTGTTGTTGTTGTTGTTGTTGTTGGGCTTACAATTTTGTTTACTATTCAAGTAGCCTGTTCTTGGCTTACGGTTTAGTTCACTTTAAGTTCACGCTTATGATGACATCAAATCTAAAAGTACATTTTACTCCTATATTTCTGTATATCTTTGGCTGGATAGTGTATATTTAAGATTTTAGAATGTATAGACACGCCAGAATGTATATCCCGGACCGTACTTTATTCTTTATTCTATTTCATTCTTATTTTTAATATTATTCTATTCTTATTCTTATTTTAGTCCTATTGACTACCTATATGTTTATTGTTGTGAAATATTGTTGTCAATCTGTATAGTGCCGAATTTCCCTCTGCATTATTAAAGGATTTCCATTCCATTCCATTCTATTCTATTCTATTCCATTCTATTCTATTCCATTCTATTCCATTCTATTCCATTCTATTCTATTCCATTCCATTCCATTCCATTCTATTCTATTCTATTCTATTCTATTCTATTCTATTCTAATAATCCTAAGAATAAACAAAATAAAAACT
The DNA here is from genome assembly GCF_963971535.1 of Notolepis coatsorum. NCBI lineage: Eukaryota > Metazoa > Chordata > Actinopteri > Aulopiformes > Paralepididae > Notolepis > Notolepis coatsorum. The sequence continues at coordinate 15,536,469 of NC_140180.1, read as the reverse complement.
GTAAACGGGGGTGCCAGGGTGCAACGCGGCCATCCCAGGTTCGACTCCCGGACCCGGTGACCTTTGCCGAATGTCTTCCCCCTCTATCCTCCCATACTTCCTCTCTTCCTTCTCTCTCTCTGCCGGACTGCCCGGAGAAAAACAATAAAAATCGACCAAAAACATAAAAAAAAATATATATATATATTAGAGCTGGGCCGTTAACGGCGTTAACGTGCTGCGTTAACGCTATACTAGTATCGCGCGATAATATAATTAACGCATTAATCTAAAACATTTTTTTTTCTTCTTTTTTTACATTTTTTTTCTACCTTTATTTACCCAGGGTAGGTTCGCTGAGCACAGATGTTCTTTTCCATTCACACCTGGGAGCTGCCCAGTACAACCACAGTTGACACCATTGGCCACTGAGCAACTCCACTGGAGCAGTTGATTCAAGCCATGTCACATAGTTCAAGTTTGAAATGATTCTTTCTGTTTTGCTCCTGAGTGTGCTAGATACTGTACTGTACTGGTAATATTATGTATTTGTGTTAACTTCTGAATAAAACAACTTATTAAACACAAGTACATCTTATTGAACATTATTTTGATATTTCATTACCAATTATCATAGCAAAACAGCTTTTTCAAACAGTCTGTAATGCATTTTGGAAACGGGAGATGGGCTCATGGTGTAATGGGCCACCTGGCCTGAGAAACATAAGGAGGAAAGAAAAAGTAAGGATTTACTTCTGGTCATTATTTGGGTAGAACACACATATTGTGAATGCCTTCGGCAGTTTTTTTTTTTTTTTTTTAGCCATTTTAATCTAGATTAATCTAGATTAAATCCAGGATTGCAGATAGATTAATCTAGATTAAAAGAATTAATCTATGCCCACATATAATATATATATAAATAAATTATATAAAACTGTGTAAACTAACTACAGGATCTGCAAATTGCATGGAACACCTCAAAGGTCACAATGAATAACAGACAGGCCGTACCCTCTCCCTGTTGCTATTGGCCGTCTGAGAGCGGTGGGCGGCTCCCCTCAGGGCGGTTCTGTAGTTGTAGAAGTTTCCAGTAGGATCCATTTGATGCTGTTGGAGCAAAACGTCAAAAATGCATTTTCATACGAATGTGAAGTTATCGACTGTTTGTTATTTCTGAGGCTCGAGAAACAGCTGGCCTGGTGCCCTTCTCTGGAACGCTGCGAAGTCAAACGACCCGACAGAATAAAGTCACCCCCCCCGGCCTTCCTCGTGTGGTTTTATCCATGAAGAATGTGCAAACATTTTGTTCAAGGGACATGAGCCACAGAGTGGGCAATCAAGAAACACTGGCTCAGTTGATTTGACACTAACAGCGCATCAGTCCTCCTCTGAGCTCTCAGTGAACGAGGGGGAGGAGAGGGTGGAGGAGAGGTAGTTATGTGACTGGAAAAACCACAGCAGCCAGTTTTCTCTCTGTGCGTTCAGTAGAAAGCTATCTGGCTGCACGTTAGCCTAGTTTAGCACAATGAATGGCCGGTTAGCCCTAGGCATTGTCGAACTAACACCTCTCCCGAAGGGTAACCGGCCATGTCCGCTTCCATTCATTGTGCTAAGCTAGGCTAACATGCAGCCAGATAGCTTTCTACTGAACGCACACAGAGAGGAAACTGGTGTCTATCTTCTTGTCTCTCTCTGGAGAAGACGGTAAGCTAATTTCCCAAAATGTTGCCGTGTTCCTTTAAGGAGGGAGAGAGTCGTATCCTTTTTTTTTGTTCCAAATGATTGGAATTCTAAAATTCAAAAACAGTCATATGACCGGTCCAGCCGTTCTAGCACGACTGGACTGGTAATCTGGCCCACCGGGCATTTTCCCGGTGGGCCGACTCACCGTCCTTGGGGCCAATATAATTTGATTTATAAAAAAAAATATTACCGGCCCATAACGCAGGGGCAGCAGCCCATTTGTTATTAATTTTCTATACTGACACTGGGCTGGCCCAATCACATCTCTTACTAAGCCCCACCCCTCTCTCTCTGTTTCTCTATGAAATAAGATGTCGCTCAGAGAGGCTCGCAGGGAGGTAGTGTGAGTGTGATGCCATGATGACGATGGTGATGATTAATTCGATTAATGTCGATAATAACATGATAACATACTCGTAACGCTATCATAAAGTGAGACCGTGAACTACTACTGCATAAGCTATTGGCATTGTTTTTTTTTTTTTATAGCTTAGCTGCTAGCTACTGTAGCATAGTTCCCTAATGCAGTCGCAACTCTGGCTGACTATTCTAACGTTATTTTGTCAGCATCGCGTTGCCGCTAATATAAGCCCAGGTTGCTGTGAGTGACCTAGGTCCATATCGTATCATCATAATATTTTTCAAATCATTAGGATAAGGGTTCCCTTCCCTTGATAAAGATGAACAACAAGGCTGTATAATATACAACACCTGTAGCTCAACTGCAAATGCAAACACGGCTAAACTTATTTTCAGCCAGGTATGTTGAATGAATGAATGAATGAATGACCTTTATTTATATAGCACCCTTCACAGCACGAATGCACAGGGTGCTTTACACTACAGCTTAATATAAAAACACAATAAAACAAAATCATAAATAAATGACAACAACAACAAACAGCAGTTAAAAACAGTGAAACCAGATAGAAAAAGTAGAATAAAAGAATTTGGATCAAATCATGAGTCACTAATTAAAACAAAACTATAGAACAGTGAGGACAAGAAGAAGTGCCTATGTATGCCCAAAGGCCTGTCTGAACAAATGTGTTTTTAGTTGTTTTTTAAAAGAGTTTTCAGAGGGGGCAGTTCGCAGGTCCAGGGGGAGAGCGTTCCAGAGCCTTGGTGCTGTCACCTCGAAGGCTCGATCACCTAATGTTGGTAACTATTAGGATATTATATGGTATGGATTACTAACTGTTATTACTATCTGTGGTGGCTCTGCACCTACACAAATAGTTTTCTTGCTGCTGTGCACACCATTGATTTAATTGCCATATAAATCACATACAAAGATCTAACCATTACTCCTCTCTGAACATGAATATAAAACAAAAAGGGGATCCATTAACTGTGTAAACCTTATGCAATATTCATCATTGATATTTGGATACTTGAAATCTGGATGAACTGAGTAGTTAGTATCAAATTAAATAAGATGGAACAGCTCCATGCATTAATTGAATAAACAACTATTTTCCCATTACCAGTATGGTATTGTTTAAATGTTACAGCTTTTTGCACATCTTTGTCAGGGAATTCCAACAATTCTGGACCTGAATGTATCAGTTCATTGTAATCATCTCTCTCTCTTCTTATGTCTATTCAAGCCTGCTATGATGCAGGTGTTTTTACATCACCACCCAAAACAAGATTCAGCCAAGAGCGAGGGAGTACACTGGTCTACTTGTCCATGGAACTTACTACCCAGCTTTGTAGTGGTTTGGGGGAATAGTACAGTAGGTACGCATATTTAAGGGGACCGCAAGGATGGTGTACTGGTGGGTGGTGTCCGACCGATTGTGGTGGGCGGGTCTGGGCCAAAAATGCCAGGGCCGATTTTTTTGTCCCAGTCCACCAGCCCTGCGTTCTAGTGTTGAGTGCAGTAATGTACAGACAGTAGGCTACTGCTCACCTCCAGAATGAAGAACTTAGCAGTCTTCGCTTTGCCCCAAGTCTTCTTCAGCCGTGACACAGGACTCATGTTCATACCAGCTGCAGAGAAGAAAATATTACTATTAGTACTACAAGGCCACGTATAACCATTGTAATGGTGGATTCAGTGGAAGCACTTAGGGTTGAGTGAGTGAGTGAGTGAGTGAGTGAGTGAGTGAGTGAGTGAGTGAGTGAGTGAGTGAGTGAGTGAGTGAGTGAGTGAGTGAGTGAGTGAGTGAGTGAGTGAGTGAGTGAGTGAGTGAGCGAGTACACCTTTCACTACAGCCGAACAAAAAGGCTGCTTCACAGACCGATCAAAACCGAAACTCAAATAAAAAGAGCACTTTCGTGATAAGAAACAAACAAAACATCCTTGCAATGCTTTGTAAGTAATCAAGCGATGTGGGGCGGTGCGGATGACTCACAGATGATGGCCATGAGGGAGTTGAAGTTTCCGATGTTGAAACACTCCCGGGCCACGTCGATGAAGAACTCGATCACCAGGGCTCTCTGCTTCTTCTTAGCTGGCTGCAGAGACGACACACAACACAACAATATGATGAATTGAAAATGGGGGACCCTGATGTAAACAGGACGAAAGCCTTTCTCTGGTCTGCATCCCCTTCTTAACCATTGTGTGTATTGAGCCGTACTGTATTGTACCCATTCTGCAATCTGTTAATAAAACTTTCAATCAATCAATCAATCAATCACAGAGAATGAAGCGGACCGATTACCAGGCTTCAACCTTTCTTGACCCTCCAATCACAACCGCTGCAATCGCAAAGAGGGGTCGCTTGTATGCCACGGCAATTTAATTAGAAAATAATTCACTCAATTCAGAATTGCATTGTTTTGTTCTCCATTTCTTTTATAAATTTTTTTTTAATGAATTTAAAAAAAATCATTTTAATTAAAAACATTTTTTGTTTTGTTCTCGCTTTCTCGGTTCTCAGGATGAGAGGCAGAGGTTGGAGGGAGATGTAACATGCACGCACACGCACGCGCGCGCACACACGCACATCATGCACACACGCACATGCACACGCACTTACACACACGCACACACACCAATATTTCCCTGGAAGAGCAAGACTGCAGTAACAAAACATGGTCATTAGAGGGCAGTAGCACACTGTGGCTATAGCCTTCTACACTGCTACCCTATTCAGTGAGGGTGCAATATCATCAATAATAATATCAACCAACTGCCCTGATCGAAACTGCCAAGCAATCTATGCCACAAAGCTTTATCATAATGATGATGTGAATTCCAAATAGATCAAGGCATCTTCAAATGATCACCACACACACGCACACACGCACACACACACACACACACAGACAGACAGACAGACAGACAGACAGACAGACAGACAGACAGACAGACAGACAGACAGACAGACAGACAGACAGACAGACACACTCAGACAGACAGACAGACAGACAGACAGACAGACAGACAGACAGACACACACACACACACACACACACACACACACACACACACACAGACAGACAGACAGACACGCACACAGACACAAAGAGGATTTCAAAATTGCCAGTCTGTTTGCGTAGGCGTATGGTTGTTTATCCAAACCACCCAGGAGGGATAGCGCTCGTTTTGGTGCGGATGCAATCACGCAAACAGTGAAAACGACTGAAACTCTAAAACCGTAGCTTATTCAAAAGATTTAATGTGCACGTATACACATTATGAAATACTCCGTGTAAGTGAGCAGTTTAAATGCATTCAAGTGCACGGCCCAATGAGAAAGTTCCAACGACTGGGCACAGCCGCCATCATTTTGTGGCCCATAAATGCGTGGTTTGGTCGTTTTGTTTGGAAGTCTGAAGTTCTCCAGGGGAAGTTAAAGTCACTCACCATCAGGGGTGTATAGTACTTGAGTAATTGTACTTTGTTACAATACTTAAGTACTGTTTTGGGGGGATTTGTACTTTACTCAAGTATTATTAGGTTTGTATACTTGTACTTTTACTCAATTACATTTCAGAGAAAAAAAACATACTTTTTACTCCTTACATTTCAAATGCAGACCTACAAAGTACAAATCTCGCCGAACTAACGTTAACGTTATTAATCCTGCGGCCACACTTTATTTAAAAACAGCCAATCAAATAATCCCCATCAATGGAAAATTAACCCGCCCATACCCATGCTGACCAAGACTAGAAAGCGGGGATCTTTGATTAGACACCTGCTATCAGAAGAATAGACAGTCAGAGTGACAAGCTACAGAAGATGGCCACAAACGATAGTACGAGGACGAAACGGAACATTTCATTCCCCCGGAATAAAAAAAAATAGTTTTTACTTTAACTTTTTAGTACTTAAGTACATTTAAAAGTAGAAACTTTTTTTTACTTTGACTCCAGTGTGTTTTTAGCCAGATACTCTAACTTTTACTCGAGTACAATTTTGAGACGGTACCCATACTTTCACTTAAGTATAATTTCTGGGTCCTACTAATCACCCCAAAGTACCAGAAAATACCAGAAAGTACCCCAAAATACCCCAAAGTATACCCCAAAATACCAGAAAATACCCCAAAATACCAGAAAATACCCCAAAATACACCAAAGTATACCCCAAAATACCAGAAAATACCCCAAAATACCAGAAAAGACCCCAAAATACCCCAAAGTACCAGAAAATACCCCAAAATACCCCAAAGTATACCCCAAAATACCAGAAAATACCCCAAAATACCAGAAAATACCCCAAAATACCAGAAAATATCCCAAAATACACCAAAGTACCAGAAAATACCCCAAAATACCCCAAAGTATACAATTTACACCCCTGCTCACCATGCATATCTCGGTGGCCACCAGGTAACACAGTCTGTTGAACCACCTCACGTAGGCCTCCAGGTTGGTTGTCTTCTTCTTCTTCTGCTCACTGAAGCATGGCTGCTGATGACACACACACACACATGCACACGCACACAACCAGACACACACCCACAGAGAGAACGCTTTCCATAAGTGAGTAGCTACTATAAGTGCTTCTGTACTGATCCTAATTAGTTTGCTATCTACAGACAGACCCCCTACATATGTGATAATAATGACAGAGACAGCTGGCCACAGAACGGAAACAACAGGAGGAGAAGGAGAAGAGAGAGAGAGAGAGAGAGAGAGAGAGAGAGAGAGAGAGAGAGAGAGAGAGAGAGAGAGAGAGAGAGAGAGAGAGAGAGAGAGAGAGAGAGAGAGAGAGAGAGAGTGAAATGAATGAATGAAAACTTTATTTAACAGATTGCAGAATGGGTACAATACAGTACGGCTCAATACATACAATTGTTAAGGGGATGCAGACCTGAGAAAGACGTTTGTCTTGTTTCCATCAGGGTCCCCCATTTTCAATTCATATAGACATATATGACATACATGACATACAGATAGTCAGTACTGCTACATCTATACATTTATGACATACCAGATTTGCAAATACAGTACTGTTTGTGATACAGAAGGAGTCAAGAAAAGGGAGTATATACATTTGACGTAGAAACTGTACATTGGAGGAGGTTGGGTGGGGGGGGTTGGGTACATTGGGATATTGACAACCATACTGGGTAATTTACATTGGAGGTGGTTGGGGGGGGGGGGGGGCACACTGTATAAACAAGTAACACTGTACATTGAGGGGGGGGGGGGAGGAGACACTGTACAAACAAACACAATTGTACATTGAACTATTGACAAAACCATACTAGGTAAATGACTGTACATTGGAGGGGGTTGGGTTAGGATATTTACAGGGGCCAGTGTTGAATTGCAGTCTCCCGTAGGTGTCCCTTGAGAGAGGTTTTGAAAGTGGGTAGTGATCCACATTCCTTTACAGCTTTGGGTAGGGCGTTCCACATTGATGTGGCATAATTGCGAAACGTGTTTAGTCCCTTATTTGAGCCGAATCTGGGTTTAACATGATTTGTGGAGCTCCCTCTGGTGTTGTGATCGTGGTATTCACTGACCTTTGGGAAGTATTTTGACATGTACATGGGTACCTTGGTCGTGTAGTGTATCTTGTAGACCAGGCCCATTGCAAGTTGTTGTACTCTGTCGTCTACTCTAAGCCATCCTAGGTTGTCGAAGTGGGCAGGGGTGAGGTGGGTTCTAGGAGTAAGGTCAAGCAGTAGTCTGACCAGTTTGTTTTGAGATGTTTGTAATTTTGTTTTTAGCGCCTTTGAGGTGCTTTGGTACCATGAGGTGCAAGCATAGTCGTAGTACCCCTGAATGAGTGCTCCTGCCAGAGTCTTCAGGGTGTTCTTGTTTACCGGAGAGGAGATCCGGTACAAGAATCGAGTTCGTTGGTTGACTTTTTTTATTACATTGGATGCCATTTTGTCACAGGAGAGATTAGCCTCTAGGATGGAACCCAGGTAGGTAATTTCATCTTTCCTTGTGACAATATTGTCACCCACTGTAACTGAGAAGCCGTCGGTCTTGCTGAGTTTGTTATTTGAACCGAAGAGAATGGACTCTGTTTTGCCCATGTGTAATGATAGTTTGTTATCAGCGAGCCATATGCAGATTCTGCCTAGTTCCGAGCTGAGGGTTTTTTCAACCTGTAACTTGTTCTTGTCAGAGACCAGCAGGGCTGAGTCGTCCGCAAACAAGAGAGAGAGAGAGAGAGAGAGAGAGAGAGAGAGAGAGAGAGAGATGAATAACAAGGCTGAGCGATGAGGACAAAATATGTTGCGATCATTTTGGCAGATATTGCGATCCCAATATAGCATTTCACTGCCATTATACATCTACAAGGTGTGTGACACAAATAAACATTGACCTAACTGATACTGTATAACTTGCAATATTATGTAAAGTCGTATGTTTAGATTGCGTTATATTTATGTATTATGTATAGATTATGTACATTTCATTTGCATGTTGTTTAAATCTCTCTCAGTACTATACTGTGGAATATACTTATTCACTATGCAAGTATAACACTGTGACATTACCCCTTCTCCTATTAGATTACCCAGTGATGAGCCATCTCATGGTATTATATGGATTTCATATTATATGGATTTCATATTTATATACTGTATTGTATGGACTTTGTATTTTTCAGCTGTATTATATGGACCTAGTGTCTCTGGGTGTGACGACTAAACTCCTTGTATTATATGGACCTAGTGTCTCTGGGTGTGACGACTAAACTCCTTGTATTATATGGACCTAGTGTTTCTGGATGTGACGACTAAACTCCTTGTATTATATGGACCTAGTGTTTCTGGATGTGATGACTAAACTCCTTGTATTATATGGACCTAGTGTTTCTGGGTGTGACGACTAAACTCCTTGTATTATATGGACCTAGTGTTTCTGGATGTGACGACTAAACTCCTTGTATTATATGGACCTAGTGTTTCTGGATGTGATGACTAAACTCCTTGTATTATATGGACCTAGTGTTTCTGGATGTGACGACTAAACTCCTTGTATTATATGGACCTAGTGTTTCTGGATGTGATGACTAAACTCCTTGTATTATATGGACCTAGTGTTTCTGGGTGTGACGACTAAACTCCTTGTATTATATGGACCTAGTGTTTCTGGGTGTGACGATTAAACTCCTTGTATTATATGGACCTAGTGTTTCTGGGTGTGACGACTAAACTCCTTGTATTATATGGACCTAGTGTTTCTGGGTGTGACGACTAAACTCCTTGTATTATATGGACCTAGTGTTTCTGAGTGTGATGACTAAACTCCTTGTATTATATGGACCTAGTGTTTCTGAGTGTGATGACTAAACTCCTTGTATTATATGGACCTAGTGTTTCTGAGTGTGATGACTAAACTCCTTGTATTATATGGACCTAGTGTTTCTGAGTGTGATGACTAAACTCCTTGTATTATATGGACCTAGTGTTTCTGAGTGTGATGACTAAACTCCTTGTATTATATGGACCTAGTGTTTCTGAGTGTGATGACTAAACTCCTTGTATTATATGGACCTAGTGTTTCTGAGTGTGATGACTAAACTCCTTGTATTATATGGACCTAGTGTTTCTGAGTAAAGCATCCCAACTCACTTTCTCCCATTTGTTATCATGTGTATCTTTTAAAAAAGGATTTACAAATGCTCATAATGCAGTGTCTGCTATGTGGATATTGCATACTCTCCTATAGCCCTGAGAGAGAGAGAGAGAGAGAGAGAGAGAGAGAGAGAGAGAGAGAGAGAGAGAGAGAGAGAGAGAGGCAGAATGTGAGTGGAGAGGGACAGATAGAAAGAAAGAATAAGCGATGAGAGAGAGATGAGGAGATGTAAGGATAGAGGAGGAGTCTGTATGTGATCGCTAGAGCGTGTCATCGTGAAGCCAAGCCATAGCTGCAGGCGGAGAGTAGCCTTCTGGCCTGAGCTTAGCCCTGAAGAAACTGACCCCTGTGGGTCATACAGCTCAACTCCAGCACTGCGCTTCTAGTGGTACAGGTTATGGTCAGTCACAGTATCTATGTCTAGTGGTACACGACGTTATGGTCAGTTAGGGCGCGGATCCACCTGCCTCATATTTATGACCGCACGCGTCTTTTTTCAATGTATTCCAATGGGGAGGGAGCGTATGCGGCCGCTCGCGGCCGCCTATAGGAAATGCGCTCCAGTCGGCTTTTTTTTCCAGCGCCTTTTAGCTTTTTTATGCGGCCGCACACAGCCTAGAAAGTTGAAACTTCTGAACTTTCCAGAGCGGTGCGCCGAGCGCATATTCAGACAACCAATCACAACAGTGGCGCCAACTGTAGGGCTTGCGACACAATTTATGTAATCCTGTAACCTGACACCGGCGAGGGACCTCACTTCAACCCGACATCAATATGGAGGAGATGTTGATTTTGGCTGTCTCCACCTACCCAGAGCTGTATGATATGTCCGATAAAAATGATCATAACAAAGACAGGAAAGCCCGTTTGTGGGACCAGATTGGCAGGACCTTTCTCTCTCGTCTCGTCTCGTCATCAGGTAGCTTGGTGCGTCATCACGCTCTCGCTGCGTTTTTTTCTCACCGCATGCGCCCCGCCCCATTACTACGGGCGCACTGCCAGCGTTTTTCAGCTGGAAATATGAGGCAAGTGGACGCGGGCCCTTATAGTATCTATGTCTAGTGGTACACGTTATGGTCAGTTATAGTATCTATGTCTAGTGCAAATGTCATATTGCAATGGCTCTCAAAGCCACAGAGTAAACAGATTTGATACACATTTGATCATTTGGTCACTGGGATCTAAGATAAGATAAGATATTCCTTTATT
>NC_140180.1:15520528-15523028 GCF_963971535.1 Notolepis coatsorum | reverse complement strand
TTTTTTTTTTTTTTTTTACAATTTCTAGTTATTGTTTTTGTTAGTTATTGGAACGTTTTCTAAGAATTCTGTCTTGAAATTCTAGAAATCTGGCATACCGTATAGCCAGTCAGTAGCCTTGGTGACATCATCTTTCAAATGTAGAAGACAAAAGGAAGACCAGGGAGCGTTGCCAGGGATACACATAGTAAAACCAAGGACACTGAAAGGACAATGAAAGACCCCCACCACCCCAATAACAGCCTGTTCCAGCTGCTGAGGTCAGGCAGACGCCTGCGAATTCTAGAGACTAAGACGGAGAGGCTTAGGCTAAGCTTCTTCCCCCAGGCCATCAGAGCCTTGAACAATGAACATCGAGAGACACAGAAACTGAACTATCCACACACAAGTACATACACGACACGCACGCTGAGCACGCTCACACACTAGCAGCCACTTTAACACTCATGCCGCACACACGCACACTTATGGCCAGAGGAAAGGCCACTTAAAATAGTATAACATCAGGAACAGTGTATTGCACTACTAAAGCTAACTAGCATGTCCTATATGCTCTGTAAATACTAATGTACAGATACCGAGATGGCACACCATGTACCTGTTTATTGCACTGTTTTATTGGATTCTATTAATATGTTGTACCACTGTATTTTATTGGATTCTATTATATGTTGTACCACTGTATTGCACATCGTCGCGGGCAAGACCAGCCGCATTTCATTGTATACCTGTATGCCGTGACAATTAAAACTCTTGAATCTTGAATCTTGAATCTTGACACTATAAAAGATGGAAGGGTCATCACGTCAGAATACCAGCGCTCTACCCTCTGCTCGGTGGCAGACGTCGGTGCCAGTTCTGTTGAAGCTTTTGTATTAAAGTTCAAATTATACCAGCTCTCTGAGGAAATATACAGCAATATATCAAACGTTAGCTCGTTAACAATGCAACAAATTGCAGATGATACTGACGTCCGTGGTAATAACCTGTATAAATGAGAAACGAGGAGACGGCTGATCCCGTTCAATATCGGCCTGAACTGAACGTTTCCACATTTGGCACCGACGTGCGTTTCACACGCTACACGGCGACGCAATGACCCTTCCTTCTTTTTATACTTCTTTTAAGTAAACCATCAGCGGCTCTTTTCGGCAGACAGAACCCTGAGAAACAGAGAGGAGGACCCAGGCGACACTCTTCCCTTGAGATACAAAATGCCTTTATTGATCTGGCGCGGTTCCAGCGGCCGTTAAAACGGACTCCGACGCCCCCCACCGAAGGCACGAGGCCCAAAAACACGCCGGTTCTTTTGAACGTTCATTAGAAACCGTGCCGGATCAATCAATAAAGCCATTTATCTTGTATCTAAAAAGGGGGAGGAGTGGCTCTGCCCTCTTGTTGTCTTTGTTGGATTGGAACGCCGTTACTTCGGTTCACTTCTCAAAGTTGTAATCTCCATAATGTGACATTGTTCTCTCCAAGCCCTTTTCGTGCAGCGCCTCCCCCCCCCCCCCCCCTCCCCCTCCCCCTGCCCCCACGGCCCGCCGGGCAACGATCTCACACATTAAGAGGAGATCATTTGACACGGCGGCGCCGGGATAGCTGGCTTAGTGAACCGAGCCGATACCTTGGAGGTGTTGGGGGCACATTGGACGCCTTTTTCTTGTGCTCGACCATGCGGCGGAAAGTGCACAGGGTGCAACGAGTGATTGACTGATTGATTGATTGAAAACTTTATTAACATATTGCAGAATGGATACAATACAGTACGGCTCAATACACACAATTGTTAAGGGGATGCAGACCAGATAAATACTTTCGTCTTGTGTACATCAGGGTCCCCCGTCAGTGATACCACTGATTAGCGTAGCTACCTCAGCTAACGTTCTATAAGTTACATACATCACTACTCGCAGCCCTCCAGGCGTTGCTGTTCATATCTCGGTCGTGGTAAGACCCGGTCGTATACAAACAAGGTTTTGTTGGAAAATGCCCAAATTAGTTTCTCCTCCATTATCGAGTGGTTTGTTTTGACGTCGATTTCTCTTCCGATACCCCTAAACATTTGTATCGCTCCCCTCGGTTGATTTGATTGGTCCGTTGACAAAAGGTGACATTGACATCAGTGCGCTCCGCGGCTAAAGATACAACTTTTTCAACTTAGAGGCGTGTAGTTTGGAGGAGTTGCAACAAAACCATTGACGACAATAGAAAACAGGCACAGGCGTGTTAAAAAAGGAACCAATGTGACTCATTCTTCTGCTCTCCGATACCTTTATCTCTCTCTACAGGTCTTTCTCTCTCTCTCTCTCTCTCTCTCTCTCTCTCTCTCTCTCTCTCTTTCTCTCTCTCTCTCTCCTTGACTTCCTCTCATGCCACCTCCCCTCCCATTTGTATCTACTTTACTATCTCTTACCCCCCCTCCCCACCTCCCCCCCTCTCCTCCTCACCAGTTCTGTGTGGGTGAGCTGTTGGCCCAGGGTGTAGACCTCCATCCCCC
>NC_140180.1:15505828-15520328 GCF_963971535.1 Notolepis coatsorum | reverse complement strand
CTCTCTCCCCCCCCCTCTCTCTCTCTCTCTCTCTCTCTCTCTCTCTCTCTCTCTCTCTCTCTCTCTCTCTCTCTCTCTCCACCTCTCTCTCTCTCCCTCAGTCTCTAGATCCACCCAGCTGTTCTTTCTCTCTCATTCTCACCTTCAACATGGCACTTTTCTAATCCTCATGCACCCCGGTGCCGTGTTTGACACGGTCGATCATTTCATCTTGATCCACCACCTCCAGAGAAGGCCCGGTGCCTCAGGCAAAGCCTTAGATTGGTTCCGCTCATATCTTGAGGCGCTTTTTTTTGGACCAAAGAGCTCAACTCTTTCTGTTTGCATTCGCTCCCCCAACAGGAAAGCTGAAGTGACGTCAAGTCAAATACATTTTATTTATAAAGCATGTTTAAAAAACAACAGAGTTCACCAAAGTGCTGTACACAAGGCCTTAAAACGATCACGGTAAAGCAGGCACACAAAGATCAGTACAGAGAAGAGACATAATACACTATACAAGCAGCACAAAGACCCATAAAGAAGATTTAAACGCTAGTGAAGTATGTTTTAAGCCGAGACTTAAATGGGGCGTGTCTGATGGAAGAACGAAGGCTATTCCATAGTCTAGGCCGCTGTAACTGCGAAAGCACGTTCGCCTCTGAGTTTGAGTCTCGAGCATGGGACGGCCAGGAGGCGCAGGTCAGACGACCTGAGAGACCTGAAGGTGGTGTAACTATGAGCTTAAGAGATCTGTGATACAGGAGGGAGCCAGTTGGTTCAGGGCTTTGAAAGCCAACAGCAGGACCTTAGGAAATCAATTCTAGGTGACGTGAGCCGACCGCGCTTATACCTTCCCTTCCCGGAGAGAAGAAGAAGAAGAAGATCTTTCCTCATCAAGCACGTCACGTATATTTTGACCTCTTTTAGAGTCAAAGATTTGAATCTATTGGTTAGAAACTTGTCATCGGGGCAAACCATTTGTGATTTTAGGAGGGAGCAGGTTTGTTGATAAAAGGTCTCACAAAGGAACAGTGAGAGAGAGAGAGAACATAGCAGGAGTTTGGAGGAGAATCTTATCATGTCTTGAGCCACTATTAATAAACATCACCAAAGAGAGCTCTCGTCCGTTTTCCTTTGTTCTAACAGCCTTCATCTTTTAAACACAAGAACTACCAAGTCAGAGAAGGAATTAACTTCACACGTTAAACATATACCACGAAATTCATCCTCTTTATTTAACCCATCCAAACCAATTAGGAACTAGTTAGGAGCTGGCCATAGTCCAGCGCCCCCGGGGACCGACTCCAGCTGCAATGTAGCTACAGTAACGAGCACGCCTGTCTCTATGCTGGTGTGGAGGAAACTGGAGTTCCCGGGGGAAACCCATGCAAACACAGGGGGAGAACACACTCCCAAGACCTGCTTGCTGTGAGGCAACAGAGCGATCCACTGCGCCACCATCGTGTAGTGAGGAAGCTTGGCTGCGTTCCAGTTTGGCCAATTAGAGGACATTGGAAAAATAACGCTATACTTCACCTATAAACACAATAACACTGCTTAACTTACACAATCTTGTTGTAACTAAGAGTTTAGCTGAAAAGGGTTTTTGTGCTTTTGCTGTTGCTGCTCCGGTTATGTGAAATAATTCTTCCTCATAATATTAGATCAGCTGAATCTATTGGGATCTTAAAAAAATATATAAACATCTTAAAACTCATCTTTTACTCATTCGTTTTTTAATTGTGTCTGATGGGCCCCCAAGCCGTCCTTTTTGTTTTAATTAAATTAAATTAAATTAAATTACATGTTTCTTGTTTTGATATGTTATTCTCTAACGCACTTTGGAACAAACTGGCTTGTATTTTAAAGTGCCTTATGAATAAAGATGACTTGGCTTTCTCTGTTACTTCTACCACCTTCTCCAGGGGGAATCTGCATTTCACTATGACGTCTCTAGCTCATGGAATTAACTCTCAACAGTCCTTAAACTCGAGATTATCCCCTCTGTTGCAGAGTTTAAATCCTATCAATCAAGTTGTACGTGTTTTAATTGACTTGTTATCCTTGCTTTTTGCCTCGTCTTATTGTTATAATAAGCTCTTTTATTTTATTGTTGCTCCTTTCCGTATGTACACTCGATAATGAGGGAAACCTCTGTTCATCTTTTTTTGTTTAAATGAAGGTTCGAAATTAAATGAAATGAAATGAAAGTCTTTCTTGTGCCTCCTTGGTACTTGGCCCCCAGAATAAAATGCCCTTTTCTGATTCATCTGTTTATGTCCCTCCTCAACCCTCAACCCCCCCTCTGACCGACTTCCCCCCCCCCCCCCCTCTCCATTCATCCATGGTATCTGTGATAACTGGTCTTATTCCCCCTGTGGCTCACAGAGTTCCTCTTCCAGAACATTCCCAGGTCGTTGGGATGCAGCTCACCTCAAAACCTGACAGCCCGGACAGTCCAACAACGACCCCCAATAACCCCCCACCTCCACCCCCATCCTCTCCCGGAGCACTTGAGGGAATTCTCTCTCTTCTCTCACTCTTGTTCTCAGCTGGAGAAAGTGAAGCGTCTCGCCTGGACTGCGAGAACGGAGCTGCGCGGGGAACAAAGTGACGCCGTCCTGAACCCCTTAGCGTCTCGCTTCATCCCCGTTCTTGATATTTACAGCCGGCAGACTTGCAAATGAGAGGGAGACCTGACAGCTCTTCCAGGTGTCTCGGCAGGGAAGCTTGTACACCTCCTCCCGCCCACTTCCTACTCTAAAAGAAGCTGTTCCCATGGCAACTCATCCAGGTCTGTCAACCGACTTGCTACTTAAATACTGCAGGTGATGAAATTAAAAAAGAAGCCTTGGATGGAACGGGCTCAAATAGCATCACAAAGAGGTGGAAAGAGCACTGATATATATAATATCATTCACACTGAAATCCCTTCACCTCAGTCAACATTTAGGCCGCTTAGTAAGAGTACTTGTCGGGAAAATTACTCGAGTAGCACTTCAAAAAAGTAGGGCTACTTAAGTATTTTGTTACTTTAGAATAAAAATCCAACCAAAAAAAGCACGCTCCAATATCGTCAAACCCCAAAATGTATTGATTACCCCCTCTGGCGTGGCCTTGGCAATATTCAAAATCAGTCGCTAGAAGTCCCAGGCTTAGGGATTGTCCCTTTCTAATCATACCAACAAAACAAGTGTGAGTTATGTCCAGAACGAATGTGTTTTACTGTAAATAACTGCTTGCATTGTACTCTGTAGCCTACTCTCATGGCCAAAAGTAAAACGTAGTAAAAGTAGACGTATATAAATCTCCTCAATTACAGTAACCTGAGTGAATGTGACTATAGTGACATTACACGTCGCCGGATACATGGTGGTGTCGTGCGCTCGGGTCTCAGGAGATGATGAGAACAAGCTAATCAAAATGATGGTAATGCGACGTGTCGTGCTGCGAGGGAATAATACCGGGACACCTACACACACTCAGATGTATCTTCTTAGTCGAACGAGGGCTGAGGATTTTAATTAGAAATGCATATAGCCTATCAGAGGGAAACTGAAAAGCTGTAATCCAATTAGGCACGGTATCGCTGTAACCTACCCCGCACATGGGGAAAAAATTACGCACATCTCCGGTGTATGATTTTTTTCTTTTGTATAGTGTCTGTGTGTGTGGGGGCGTGTTTTCTCTGCAGAAGTCATCTCGTTCCACAGATAATCCACCGTGTTGAATAAAGTCGTCCCGATGAGTACCATGTTTTGGTTAAAGGGAAACGCCGCTCAATTTAAAAGTTCTAATATGTTATTTTCATGGCCTGTAAGACAGTTCAATCAATATTTGTGAACATGAGCTTCTCTATCTCCCAAAGCCAGACACCAGAGAAGTAAGATTCAAACATCAGGTATAACGTTTGGAGCTGCTCCATTGACAATGAATGGGAGACATTTCAATTAAATAAAACATTTTGTTTTGTTTTTATATGTCATTCTCTAAAGCACTTTGGATGGTTTATCTGTTTATGTCCCTCCCTCACCCTTCAACCCTCACCCCCCCCCCCCCCCCTCTCTCCATCCATCCATGGTATCTGTGATAACTGGTCTTATTCCCCTTCCAGAACATTCCCATGTTGTTGGGATGCAGCTCAGCTCAAAACCTGACGGCCCGGACAGTCCAACAACGACAAGCTAGGACAATTGTATGAATTCTGAAACCGGGCTTACTTCCTTTTTAAAACAGGAAACTGCTGCTGTTCTATATCACTGTCTCTGAGTTACAAACAGGACTGTTTTCACGACTTCACTTTAATTCTATTCAAATGACTTTATCTTCCATGAAGGAACTTCATGCGGGCAGTGGACAAACGAGACAATCACATGACAATCACAAGATTTGTCATATATTGATGGACACTGAGGCACTGCGTCAAGGTCTTATCTCCTGGGTGAGGACTCTTCAACAGAAGCAGTCAGAACAGCTGGAACTTGGCCAAAAACAACCCACTAACCTTCGTACTGTCTATTACTATTATGTACCTTATGTACTATGTTACTATACTATACTATCATGCTAATATGTCTATACTACTATAGTGTAACACTCAAGTTCGACACTAATTGACGAACAACGCCACTGACCCTTAGCTGCCAGAGTTGTACCCTAAATGACTAAATGTAAAATGTAATGTAAATGTGAGCCAGGGCTGTCTTAATAAAAACATGAATAAACAGAGAGGAAACAGTATATAATCCAGTCAGGTAGCACAGCGGCTTAAAGGGCACAGAGGGAGGATGGGGCCAGAAGAGGGATGCAGGGATGGTAATCTCACACAAACACGCCTGAGACATAAACACATGCACGGGCACAGAACGCTTAAAACCACATAACATGCGCCCAGATAAGCGGCAATTTTAATTTTTTACTTGAACTTGAGGACTGCATACTTTTTTTGCAAAGCTTATCTTTATACTTTATACTTATAGCACATGCATAAGCCTGGTCTCTTTTGAAAGATAACATTCTGAAGTTTCTTACACAATAAAGTGTACAAAAAATAATTTAAAAAAATCACTTTTAGTGCTAATGAAATAGAGTAACATATGGGTTGAACTTGAGTTGTACTTGTAATTGTGTACTCACATTTTTCTGTAGTAGTTGCAATATCCAAAAAAATATATAAGCTGGAATAAGATGGAAAACACTGGACGCCCATAGCCTGATCGTTTTATGTAGTACACGTCCAAATTTCATAGAAATCCGTTCAGAAATGGGTGATCAAGAGTGATTTTGGTCAACTGTGTACAAAAGAAAAAGTTCTCCAGTATTCCATTCCCTCATTGACAGCAATGCATTCTGTGTGTTTTTCACTTCCTGTTTTCACTCGTGGGGTATCATTGGAAACCTACACTCATTGGCTTCAACCCTGTCCAATAAATTTAGCAATCTGCGAATGATTGACAGTTCTAGAGCCTCGGGAGTCCGGGGTGGTAATCTGACACTTGCATGTACAAAGTCGCACACCCGACATAACGGCATGTAACTCGAGAACCACTGAACGGATTTGGTCGGGTGTGGTGACATTCGAACGGCAACAAATAGGGCTTTCTAAATATTATATGTTATATGTTTTATAAAAAATGCAGACCCGAGCCGCTAGCCGCTAGTGCCGTGTCACGCCGATGGGCACATCGTCCTAAAGAGGTATTCAGATCAAATTGTATTGCCTATATTTATGTCTTTCTACTATTACCCTACCCTCCCCTCCCCTGTGCTGCTATGAGGCCAGAATTCTCCTAGGCTGCTCCATAGACAGTGAACTGTGAGACGACTCCTAGGCTTCTCCATAGACAGTGAATAGTAGGACAACTCCTAGGCTGCTCCATAGACAGTGAATAGAGAGACAACTCCTAGGCTTCTCCATAGACAGTGAATAGTGAGACCACTTTTTTTTGATGACATCACAGATTCAAGTCTTGATGCTCCGATTTCCAGCTTACAGGGAGACACAGGCGTCCATGTTTGTCGATATCCACTTCACTCTCTGAGATTGTTAGAATAGCACAACAAATTCTGTTTTAGGGTGGATTTTCCCTTTTAAGCTCTCTTTCTTCTTTCTTCTTCACATTCCTCTCCCTGTCAAATCCCACGCGCACCCGACTCTGCCTGACTCTGTCACTCTTCCACAGATGCACGTGCACACGTAACGAGGTAGAAACCCTGCGATGGTAGCTCCTTGGTGTAAAGTCCGAGCTCCGGGAGGGTCATCAAGGAGAAGCTGCCTTTTCTCAGTCCTTGCCCCACAATGGTGGAATGAACTGCCCACCCCAGTTAGGACAGCCGAAACCCGTCCAATCTTTCGCCGTCGACTAAGGACGCACTTCTTCAACCATTATCTGAAATAAAAAATAATAATAATAAAAAAAATCTAACCCTAACTAACCTTACTGTCATGCACTTGTCCTAATAAACTAACCTACACTGTAGCACTCAACACTTTGATGAACATTGTTACTCAGCTGATAGAGTTGTGCCCTTCCTGATGACTTGTCGTACAGAACTTGTACGTCGCTTTGGTTAAAAGCGTCAGCTAAATGACTAAATGTAAATGTAAGTCACTCCTAAATTAGATACCCCCCCCCCCACTTCGCCACCTGATTCGGATCCTTGTCAGGTATCAGAATGGATGAGACCGTGGTGTTTGATATACGTGGTCACATGGTGCTGGTGAGCGGAGGGTCCGCTGGTTCGAGGCCGTCCGTCGGAGGGCTATAGGTACCGAGCGCTAATCGCCTGCTAGTACCTGGTGACCAGCGTTACACATAACGTAAGTGGACTGCATTCATATAGTGCAGAGGCAGCGCTGCCAGGTGCCGAGGGGTTAAGTGTCTTGCTCAAGGACACTTCGACACGCCACCGGGAGGAGCCGGAATTTAACCGGGAACCATCTGATTGCCAAACGTGACCTGCTCTACCTCCTGAGCCACTGTCGCCCCCACAAGATCACGTGCATAAAATCATGCGAACAAAATCCCAAAGTTGTATACGCTCACACCAGTGCATGTGAGCGGATCGGAGCGTGAGCGGCGCGGGGCGCGGAGCGGCCGGTTTTGACGTGAGCGAGGAGTGGGTTTTAAAATGAGTCGGCGCGACGTCCGGAGCGAGAGTTCTCCTCCGCTCCAATCCACTCCAGGCCGCTCACAGTGGTTTAACACTGTTGATGTAATATACATGCAGTACAATGCCAAAGCAACAGATGGCGATGTACAAACATGAAGGCCATTTTCAACCAATGAGAAGGGTGAACCTGTGATATCCGGTTCAGGCTTCACTCCTCCTCCTTCACCGAGTAGGGTCGAGCTGCAGAAAAAGTATCGACGCCATTGTTGTTGTCGTTAGCTTACATGCTAACGTTAATGGCAGCGACCATAGCATTGTGGCTCGGCTAGCCTATCATCGCTTAATGGAGCTAGTGAATGGATAAACAATGTTATTTAACATTGCAGAATGGGTACAATTACAATGCGGCTCAATACAAACAATTGTTAAGGGGCCCAGGGGGTGTAGACTGTTGTAGTTTGAGCTAATTTACACCATGCTCCAAAAAAAAAAAAAAAAAACTGCCGAGCGACCTGGCGCGGGCAGCGGGGAGCGATCGATTCAAGGTGAGCGGGGAGCGAGCGGAGAGCGACTTGGGGGCGGGGTCAACATGAGCGATTAGCGGAGCGGACCAAGCTTTAAAGAGCGAAGAGCGGATTTCTCGGCCGCGCCGATCCGCTCACGTGGCCTGGCTCACACACACACACACACACACACACACACACGCACGCACGCACGCACACACACACACACACACGCACGCACACACACACACACACACATGCACACACACACAAACACACACACAAACACACACACACACACACACACACACACACACACACACACACACACACACGCACGCACACAGCTTGTATTTCTTCTCCGGTCTGCAGCCGGTGATGGATATGAACTACAGGCTCATCATCAGTAGTCCAGAGAGCCGAGGCGCTCTCTACGTCTCCCTCAGAGCCCTCACTCGCTAACACGGCTCTGCGTCTCGCTAACAAGGGCCCCCTCCTCAATTACTCCCCACCTAGACACGGTCTAAAATAACCACCGAGTGCCTCCGTCCCACCATCACTCCCTCCTCCATTCATCCATCCGGCCGCGACTATAGGTGCCGCGTTGCCATGGAGCCCGTCGTCATGGCTACAAACAACTACGCAGATGCGTGCAGGAAGAGGAGGAGGAGGAGGAGGAGGAGGAGAGGGGAGGGACGAAGGGTGACGAAGGGTCTGGGAGAGAGAGCTTAACCTCGCGAGTCGGTGGCCCCGGGGTGGTGGGGCTAACGGCGGCGGGGCTGTCCTTTAAAGGTCGGCCTACGAAAGGTCATGGCACACAACCTCTGACCCGAGGAGGAGGAGGAGAAGTGGATAAAGGGAGACATCTTTGTGCTTCTAGGCATATGGTTTCATTCTGTAGGTCCTGTTCTCACAGAGCGGCCTCTTCAGGACCACGGACAGCGTCGCTGGGCTGGGCTGGGCTGGGCTGGGCTGGGCTGGGCTGGGCTGGGCTGGGCTGGGCTGGGCTGGGCTGGGCTGGGCTGGGCTGGGCTGGACAGGGCTGGGCTGGACAGGGCTGGACAGGGCTGGGCTGGGCTGGGCTGGGCTGGGCTGGGCTGGGCTGGGCTGGGCTGGACAGGGCTGGGCTGGACAGGGCTGAGCTGGGCTGGCCCAAGTTAAGATGCCTACTAGGAATGGATATCTCTCTAATCTAAAGACTGGGGGTGATATTTAATGGCAACCAACTACTTAACCTCGTAAGTAGTTGAAAGTGTGTCTCTGTATGTTTTCTTTTTTTAACGGACTATGGACGACATTTATACAGCAGCTTTTACCCAAAGCGCTTTACAACTTATGCCTCACATTTCAGTGGGTGCAGTGGGCAGCCACACAGTGTGACCCATCCTAACTGTTTAGGTGCAGTGGGCAGCCACACAGTGTGACCCATCCTAACTGTTTAGGTGCAGTGGGCAGGCAGCCACACAGTGTGACCCATCCTAACTGTGTAGGTGCAGTGGGCAGCCACACAGTGTGACCCATCCTAACTGTTTAGGTGCAGTGGGCAGGCACACAGTGTGACCCATCCTAACTGTTTAGGTGCAGTGGGCAGCCACACAGTGTGACCCATCCTAACTGTTTAGGTGCAGTGGGCAGGCAGCCACACAGTGTGACCCATCCTAACTGTTTGGGTGCAGTGGGCAGCCACACAGTGTGACCCATCCTAACTGTGTAGGTGCAGTGGGCAGCCACACAGTGTGACCCATCCTAACTGTTTAGGTGCAGTGGGCAGGCACACAGTGTGACCCATCCTAACTGTTTAGGTGCAGTGGGCAGCCACACAGTGTGACCCATCCTAACTGTTTAGGTGCAGTGGGCAGCCACACAGTGTGACCCATCCTAACTGTTTAGGTGCAGTGGGCAGCCACACAGTGTGACCCATCCTAACTGTTTAGGTGCAGTGGGCAGCCACACAGTGTGACCCATCCTAACTGTTTAGGTGCAGTGGGCAGCCACACAGTGTGACCCATCCTAACTGTTTAGGTGCAGTGGGCAGCCCCACACAGTGTGACCCATCCTGACTGTTTAGGTGCAGTGGGCAGCCACACAGTGTGACCCATCCTAACTGTTTAGGTGCAGTGGGCAGCCCCACACAGTGTGACCCATCCTATCTGTTTAGGTGCAGTGGGCTGAGCTGGGCTGGCCCAAGTTAAGATGCCTACTAGGAATGGATATCTCTCTAATCTAAAGACTGGGGGTGATATTTAATGGCAATGAACAGTATCCCAGTAAGGGAGAGAGACAAGAGTTTAAAAAGGTATATAATAACCCACACGCTGAGGATACACTGGGCATATCATAAATATATATTCACGTTGTTGTGATTATGCTCTATAGGTACTGAGTATGTTCTCATTAGATCGTGTGCACTGATCTGTGACCTTTTGTATGATGGATCTATCTAATATACAGTATGTATTTATCTATCCATCCAATCTATTGTACGTATCCAATCTAAAAGAGAGCCTATTAGGACCGGGTGACCTAACCTCGTAAGTAGTTGAAAGTGTGTCTCTGTATGTTTTCTTTTTTTAACGGACTATGGACGACATTTATACAGCAGCTTTTACCCAAAGCGCTTTACAACTTATGCCTCACATTTCACCCATTCATTCACACATTCACACACAGATGACGGAGGCGACCATGCAAGGTGCCAAAGGTGCTCATCGTGAGCAGTTAGGGGTTAAGTGTTTTGCTCAAGCACACTTCGACACGCTGCATGGGAGGAGCGGGAATGGAACCGGGAACCTTCTGACTACAAGACGGCCGCTCTACCTCCTGAGCCACTGTCGCCCCGGAAGGGAAGAAGAGAAGAAGAGCAGAAGAGAAGAAGAGAAGAAGAGAATAAGAGCAGAAGAGAAGAATAGAAGAAGAGAAGAAGAGAAGAAGAGAAGAAGAGCAGAAGAGAAGAAGAGAAGAAGAGAAGAATAGAAGAAGAGAAGAATAGAAGAAGAGAAGAAGAGAAGAAGAGAATAAAAGAAGAAGAGAAGAAGAGAAGAAGAGAAGAAGAGCAGAAGAGCAGAAGAGAAGAAGAGAAGAAGAGAAGAATAGAAGAAGAGAAGAAGAGAAGAAGAGAAGAAGAGCAGAAGAGCAGAAGAGAAGAAGAGAAGAAGAGAAGAAGAGAAGAATAGAAGAAGAGAAGAAGAGAATAAAAGAAGAAGAGAAGAAGAGAAGAAGAGCAGAAGAACAGAAGAGAAGAAGAGAAGAAGAGAAGAAGAGAAGAAGAGAAGAATAGAAGAAGAGAAGAAGAGAAGAAGAGAAGAAGAGCAGAAGAGAAGAAGAGAAGAAGAGAAGAAGAGAAGAATAGAAGAAGAGAAGAAGAGAAGAAGAGAATAAAAGAAGAAGAGAAGAAGAGAAGAAGAGAAGAAGAGAAGAAGAGAAGAAGAGCAGAAGAGAAGAAGAGAAGAAGAGATTAACCCTTGAAACGCCACATGATGGTATACCAATAAATCTTCATGGGAGCATTATCTAGCGTGCAGACTGTATTTTTCCGGTTTTCTGTCCAGTACCTAATTTTTATCGTTTGGATGCGTGTGCTTTTGTAAACATTTAGCGGAACACAAGTTAAGTTAAGTTATACTGTCATTCATCCCTTTGGGGGAGATTCGTCCTCTGCGTTTGACCCATCCTAACTGTTTAGGTGCAGTGGGCAGGCAGCCACACAGTGTGACCCATCCTAACTGTTTAGGTGCAGTGGGCAGGCAGCCACACAGTGTGACCCATCCTAACTGTTTAGGTGCAGTGGGCAGGCAGCCACACAGTGTGACCCATCCTAACTGTTTGGGTGCAGTGGGCAGCCACACAGACAGTGACCCATCCTAACTGTTTAGGTGCAGTGGGCACTGGGCAGCCACACAGTGTGACCCATCCTAACTGTGTAGGTGCAGTGGGCACAGCCACACAGTGTGACCCATCCTAACTGTTTAGGTGCAGTGGGCAGGCACACAGTGTGACCCATCCTAACTGTTTAGGTGCAGTGGGCAGCCACACAGTGTGACCCATCCTAACTGTTTAGGTGCAGTGGGCAGCCACACAGTGTGACCCATCCTAACTGTTTAGGTGCAGTGGGCAGGCAGCCACACAGTGTGACCCATCCTAACTGTGTAGGTGCAGTGGGCAGCCACACAGTGTGACCCATCCTAACTGTTTAGGTGCAGTGGGCAGGCACACAGTGTGACCCATCCTAACTGTTTAGGTGCAGTGGGCAGCCACACAGTGTGACCCATCCTAACTGTTTAGGTGCAGTGGGCAGGCAGCCACACAGTGTGACCCATCCTAACTGTTTGGGTGCAGTGGGCAGCCACACAGTGTGACCCATCCTAACTGTGTAGGTGCAGTGGGCAGCCACACAGTGTGACCCATCCTAACTGTTTAGGTGCAGTGGGCAGGCACACAGTGTGACCCATCCTAACTGTTTAGGTGCAGTGGGCAGCCACACAGTGTGACCCATCCTAACTGTTTAGGTGCAGTGGGCAGCCACACAGTGTGACCCATCCTAACTGTTTAGGTGCAGTGGGCAGCCACACAGTGTGACCCATCCTAACTGTTTAGGTGCAGTGGGCAGCCACACAGTGTGACCCATCCTAACTGTTTAGGTGCAGTGGGCAGCCACACAGTGTGACCCATCCTAACTGTTTAGGTGCAGTGGGCAGCCCCACACAGTGTGACCCATCCTGACTGTTTAGGTGCAGTGGGCAGCCACACAGTGTGACCCATCCTAACTGTTTAGGTGCAGTGGGCAGCCCCACACAGTGTGACCCATCCTATCTGTTTAGGTGCAGTGGGCAGCCCCACACAGTGTGACCCATCCTAACTGTTTAGGTGCAGTGGGTGGGCACACAGTGCGGCCCCCCGGGGACCAACACCAGTTGTAAAGCCAGCATGTCTTTTTTACGGTGTGGGAGGATTGATTGATTGATTGATTGATTGAACATTTTATTAGCAGATTGCAGAATGGGTACAATACAGTTACGGCTCAATACACACAATTGTTAAGGGGATGCAGACCAGAGAAAGACTTTCGTCTTGTTTACATCAGGGTCCCCCATTTTCAATTCATCATATTATGATGACATACCAGATCTACAAATATACAGTACTGTTTATGATACAAAAAGAGTCTAAAAAGAGAGTATATGTAACGGTTGTGACAACGTCACCTTAAACTTCGATGCCCCCAGTGGGAGTCGAACCCCCGGTCTCCCACACCGCGGGCAGCAACACAGACCGCTATACCAAGAAGTGAATTCACTTCTAAGTACTGGGTCTATGCGTCTTTTGAGGATGTGAGAGTGAGTTTAACCCATAGCACCGCTACTCACCCCAGCCCTTCTTGACTGCGCTTCACGATACCAGCCGTTACATATATACATTTGAGGGGGAAGAAACTGTACATTGGAGGGGGTTGGGTTTGGACATTTACAGCGGCCAGTTTCGAATTGCAGTCTCCCGTAGGTGCTCTTTGAGAGTGGTTTTGAAGGTGGGTCGGAAACCGGAGTACCCGGAGGAAACACAGGGGAGAACATGCAAACTCCACGCAGAAAGGGAGGGTTCGAAGTCGAACCCAGGACCGTCTTGCTGTGAGGCACCACTGCACCAGTGCACCATTGTGCCACACAAGCGTTTTCATTTAAACGTTAGAATTCCAGACCCCACTGGTTTCCTAGAAACATATCAGCACAGAGAGCATCACTCCGGATGGAACAAAGAGCAGCTTAGCTGCGCTAAAAGATGCCTTTTTGGAGAACCGTAGCCGGAGCAGGCTGATTCAACGTACAACGTCCTTCTCTGTCTGAAGGACACAGGGTGATTTCCATAGGACTGATACGGTGGTTATATCGAGGTTGACGGACAGCTGCTGACTGATCAATGTGGTGATGCGATCTGTCCCGTTCCCTCGATCCGCAAACCGTCACAGTGTGACACTTAATGGCGTCGCTCCCCCCAGACTCACAGCTATTGTTAGGCTGAGCCGTTGGTGTGGGCGAGTTAAGGTCGGAACAGGATGGATCCTTATTATATGGGCGCCTCCACCGATAGGAGATCAGTGTCTCCGATAGAGATTCTCGGATGGCCCTGCCTCTAACGAGGAACCCCGTTCCTTGGGCTGTCGGATCAATATTGGAATGAACAGGCCTGATCTGTAGGAGGGTGTGCTGCGGTCGAAAACCAAAAAAAAATACCTCACTGCAGTCAAACACGGGCAGAGAAAGACCCAAAGGCATTTCCATATAGAGAACCTGAAATATCAAATATGAATGCAGAGGATCTGGGATCAGAAGAAGAGGATGCGACCACATGGTGAGACGATGAGCAGTGGGAGAACACTACTCCTCTAAGTGATTCTTCTCCCAGTGGTAACAGGGAAATAGTAATGCTTGCAAGGCTCCAGATGGCATGTGAGGTTATTGAGACGATTTGATCCAAAGTGGCCAAGATTATGGCTCAATTATTTGAGCATTTTCTGCATGGCACTTGCTGGGCAGTCAGCTGTGATGAAGCCATGTTTCTGTGGAGGGAGCACTAATGACCCAGTCTGCTTGTCTCCCATGTCTTGGCTGATGGCAAGGCTCCCCACCCAACAGAGCAACACAGGTTCGACATTATGTAGCTTAGAGCTCCACCTTGTGGTTTGACTACACAGTGCATCCCAAATGATTATTGTGTGAGTGTGTGTGTGTGTGTGTGTGTGTGTGTGTGTGTGTGTGTGTGTGTGTGTGTGCGTGCGTGCGTGCGTGCGTGTGTGTGTGTGTGTGTGTGTGTGTCAGGTGCAGTCCACACAGAGGACTGAAAGCTTTCAGAAATAATTACTACAGTCTGTCGTTGACGGTGCCAAATCACAGTCTCTCTCTCTCTCTCTC
>NC_140180.1:15390828-15500828 GCF_963971535.1 Notolepis coatsorum | reverse complement strand
ATATCACTTTCACATCATGGTCAATGGATCCAGGTTTGAATGCTCCCAAGCCGTCCCATGTACTGTAGAATGCATACTTTTACTTTAGATACTTAAGTACATTCAATAGCAAATACTTCTCTACTTTTACTTAAGTCAAATTTGAATGGAGGACTTTTACTTTTACCAGAGTACTCATTCATCCGGGGATTTCTACTTTTACCTAAGTAAAGGAACTGTGTACTTCTTCCATCATTGAATAATAATAATAATAATAATAATAATAATAATAATAATAATAAACTTTATTTGTATAGCACCTTTCATACAATAATTGCAGCCTAAAGTGCTTCACAACAGTGATGTAGACACAAAAATAGAAATAGGCATAAGAATGTCATTGAATTGCTGCAGACATAAAATTAGTATAACATAGACAGAATAAGATAAATGCATAAAGTGTAGACAGAATAAAAGCAGTGCAAGAAAATAGCTTTTTCCATTTACAGTGCAATGTAAAAATAGACCATTTGCGTACAATATTGCAATAGTGCAGTGCAATAAAATAGCTCTCATTTACAGTATAATAATCAATATCGCCTCACACCACTTTCACCTTGCCACACTTATTGATTACAATAAGTAATCTGACATTAAAATCTATAAAAGGCTAACCCTGAATTCCCCCAAGGGGATCAATAAAGGATTATCTTATCTTAGCAGGTTTCTGACATGAAATCTCCCAAAGAAACTGTAATAGATTTCTGTCATTACAATCCATAAAAGAGTATTAGCACGTTTCTGACATAGTATGGATGTAATGTACACTATGTAATACACTATGACTATGGTATTTATTTATTTACTTTTTACCATAGAACAGACACAACCATGTTAATGTATTAAAAAAACCTTTTCCGTAGTTACACAAACGTAAGATTAACATACAATTTTCAATGTGAAATCAAGATCTACCTTTAGTGTTGACCCACCTCCTCAAATCAGCATTCTGACTATAGTGCCGCCTAGTGGTCGACCTCTGAAGCATCCTACCTTTCATGCACCTCTCTCCTCAAAGACATTACTCCTGTTCATTAAATAGGGATAATACTCTGACCCAGAAGGCTCGAGCCTTCTTTAAACTCTTTTACCCCAAAGATATTTTCCAAAAAAAAAGAGAAAACATCTTAGTCTGGAGGTGGGACGGCTTGGGAGCATGAAGGTTATGTTAAAGTGGTATGTGGTCCAGTTATGCTGCTCTGATTATACTGTAGGTCATGTTAAAGTGGTATGTGGTCCAGTTATGCTGCTCTGATTATACTGTAGGTCATGTTAAAGTGGTATGTGGTCCAGTTATGCTGCTCTGATTATACTGTAGGTCATGTTAAAGTGGTATGTGGTCCAGTTATGCTGCTCTGATTATACTGTAGGTCATGTTAAAGTGGTATGTGGTCCAGTTATGCTGCTCTGATTATACTGTAGGTCATGTTAAAGTGGTATGTGGTCCAGTTACGCTGCTCTGATTACGTCCTCTCGAAGTTGACAGGCTTCAAATGTGAAAGTATATAATCTTCATACATGTTTGCTACGTCTCCGACTTTCGCTGGCTCTAGTGTGTTTTTAAGCTAGCACAAAAGTAGTGGTATCACGATTGAAACTAGACCAACTAAGGAGTTCATAGGCACCAAGCATGTCATGCTAGCTCGTTGGGAAGGGGGCTATTTAATGCTCCAAAGTTAGGGTCCTTTGACCTCTCACCTCCAGATAGCAGAATGAAAATGAGTTCTATCGGTATCCAAGAGTCACCCCTTTACATACATGCCCAATTTACACTAATCCCATGCAGCTTTGGGGCAAAGCCATACAGGTCTTTGCATGTAGTTCAAAGGTGTTATTTTCGCCTATTTTTAAAATGGTGTACAGTATAGGCCTATTTCTGTATACTGTATACTGTGGTCCCTAAACAGTCTTGGAATTGCACACATTGGGTATGACTGGAAAGGTGATCCTCTTCTTGTGGGTCCAATGAGCCTAACTGTATTAATGTATGATGACGTTAGTCCCCATAGTATCCATTTCAAGGTACAGGACCATCATTTGAAACTTGAACTCACTGTATAAAATGACCTATTATTGTGACCTCTAGGATAATCACAGCCCCATGAAACTTTACAACCACCGACTAGAGCCCTGGGCCATTCAGAGGATATGGGATGCCAAGGTATATTAAAAATAAGGGGGGGGGGGGTTCAAAGCCATTCTAAGAATAGAAGTACTCACCACGATTCGCCAAAAAATGCTATTCTTGCAGAAAACTCTTATTTTTTTTGCTGCAAAATCAGAGCATGCATTTTTCTATGGTGTTCTTTAATGAGATATTTTGGAGCGATTTTTGAGTGGTCATCTTGCATGGCTATCATTAGGTATAGATATAATGTCCCAAGCCTCTATACTCAGAATTGTAAACATTTTAATAGGTGAGATTCAAAACATGTTTTTTGCATACTAATAGAAATGAAATATTGACATGTCAAGTGACTCTTTACGGTCCTAGCCTGACACCCCCCCTAGAGGGACATAGAGCCCCTCCCCCCAAAGTTGAAACTGGTGCCCCTGCCATGACCCATCTTCTCAGCCTGGGAGTGGAAACCCATTAATGTAAAAGCCATCAGCTTATACAGGGGTGACAGTGACTCAGGAGGTAAAGCAGTCGTCTGGTAATCAAAAGGTTAAATTCCCGCTCCTCCCAGGCAGCGTGTCAGTGTTTTTATTTTTTTTTACCTTTATTTAACCAGGCAAATCAATTAAGAACAAATTCGTATTTACAATGATGGCCTGGCAAGAGACAACGCCTCTTGAAAAGGAATTCAGGATTACCGGTAAACATTTCCGACATACAATATATGTTATTACAATATAAATGTACATAAAACATATAGCAGTGAGAGGGGCACCATGACAGACAGGGGGTTGGGGATGTTACTGGGTTGAGAAACAGTTGGCAGGAACCAGTGAGAATGTTCATCAGAGAGTGCTTGAATGTTGCCTTTTAGGCATAAAGGTGACCAGTTTGAGAGATTTTTGTAGGTTGTTCCAGTCCCTGGCAGCAGCCAGCGGCCCTGAATGACACATTTTGACCAAGTGCAGTGTATGTATGTGTCCTTGAGCAAGACACTTAACCCCTAACTGCTCCCGGTGAACAGGTTGGCACCTTGCATGGTCGCCTCCACTGTCGGTGTGTGAATGTGTGAGTGAATGGGTCAAATGTGAGGAACAACTTGTAAAGCGCTTTGGATAAAAGCACTATATATATGAATGCACCATTTACCTCTACTCTTCACCTCACCTTCTCCCCCGTATCTCCCTCCTGTCTCTCTCCCCCCTCTGTCTCTCCCTCCCCCTCCTCTGTATCTCCCTCCCCCCTCTCAATCTCTCCCTCCTGTCTCTCTCCCCCCTATCCCTCCTCTGTATCTCCCTCCCCCCTCAACCTCCTCTGTATCTCCCTCCCGTCTCTCCTCCGTCTCCCCCACCCCTGTCTCTCAAACCCCTCTCCCTCACCTGCTCCCCCTCCTCTGTATCTCCCTCCCCCCTTTCAATCTCTCCCTCCTGTCTCTCTCCCCCCTATCCCTCCTCTGTCTCTCCCTCCCCCCTCCTCTGTCTCTCCCTCACCTGCTCTCCCTCCCGTCTCTCCCCAGCCTGCAGCAGCATAACGAGGAGCTCCAGGGGGAGGTGGTGGGTCTGAGAGCCAACCTGGCTGGGCAGCGCCGCTGGTACCAGGCGGTCCAGGCCAAGATCCTGGAGTCGGAGCGGGCGCGGGACGCCGCTGACCTGCGGAACGCCGCCCTGCAGGCGGAGATGGAGCAGTTCTTCGACACGTTCGGAGAGCTGAACAACGAGGCCAAGAAGGCCGAGTGCATCGTCAGGAGCTTCTGAGAGACTGTTGTTGTTGTTGTTGTTGCGAGGGGGGCGTGAATGTTTTAATGAAACGGCGTGTTGTAAAATAAGACAGAGCTGTCTAAAAACTAGACCTAGAATTACAAGACGAGGACGAGGCAACATCATGGTAGAAAATGGCTTCCCGGTGAAACAAGGCACCAGGCACGTCACGCTAGCTTATCGGAAAGGGGACGAAATAAAGCTCTAAAGTTAGGGACCATTTTCAAAGGGGTCCGTTGATCTCTCACCTGTTATTAGAACGGTCTAAAAACTAGAGACGACCTAGAATTATAAGATGAGGACGAGGCGACGTTATGGTAGAAAACGGCCTCCCAGATAAAATGATATTGCATTGTAAGAAGTGCTAAACCATGAGAACGTAAGGACTGTGTCCAGTCCTTGTCGTGTCATTCTAGGAGGTGCTTCAGGTCTCGACGATTGGCCACTGACTTTACTTTGTGTATAATACAGGTGACAGTGATCCAACACTGATCCACTGTCACGTGTGTTCCACTTAAACAGGTATCTAATTGAGTTTTTGTCCACTAGTTGATGAAATTGGCAGTTCTCTGAAGATTGTGCATCACACGTTCTTCCAGCACGCGCACAAGGATGCATGTAAACATGCTCTTCTTGTGCTTCAAATTGATTGGTCTACACACTATCTTCCTCGAAATCTAACAAGCTAACCTGCCTGTCAATCAAAGGTCTGACTCATTACAACTTAGCCAAAAAAGAAAAAGCCAAACTTAACGGATATGATACAGCGAGAGCAAAGCAAATGGCAGAAAATGTACTTTGCAAAGGTTATGAGGTAGGAAACGTATCCAGCTTGTAGACCAAAGAGAATAGCGTTAGTACAGTAAATGTTGTCTGTTTTGGGTGGAAATGTGAATATAAACAAGAGAGCCATTTACACAAAAACTCTGTTGGGATACCTTCAAGCTATGTATAGTTACTGGTGCTATGTACAATTATTGGTACAATGTATAGTTACTGGTTCTATGTACAATTATTGTTACAATGTATAGTTACTGGTTCTATGTATGTACAATTATTGTTACAATGTATAGTTACTGGTGCTATGTATGTACAATTATTGTTACAATGTATAGTTACTGGTGCTATGTACAATTATTGGTACTATGTACAGAATCAGGTGAATATACAAAACCAGTGAGATACAAACTACATATAAAAAGAAAACATGAAAGCAGTTCCTTGGAGATGTCATTTTATTTGTCGAGGCGGGGGAATAGATGGAGGCCAGGTGGTATTGTGGTCTTTGCAAATCATGGGACATCATTGAAAATTGTAATAAAATAAAAGGGGAAAAAGAATGAACCAAACAAAAATGGTGAGATGTACAGTAATATTCAGTGTATACAATGAAGTTTCATTCCCTCTCTTCTTCTCAAACACGGTAAACATACAAGATGGCCTGAGTATAGCGATACTCTTATCCAGTGGTGCAGTGGTGATTTCGTAAGGGGTTGCACTGGTGTTTTAATGACGCCACGTGCAATGTTCCCTCGCGAATAAAGACGATGCCTAATTAATTGCCTCTAGGAATGGAATGCGACACTTCATTCACAGGTTGTGTGTTGAATGGTCCAACTGTAGTATTTGAACACACCTGACGACCTGAGCTATTGTTATGCCAAGTAGCCAGGTGGGTACTTGGCACAGAGTCGAGTGGAACACATTCTTCTGTGCACGCGCGTGCACCTGCTCAAAGAGGCGGAGCGCCGTGCAAACCCCGTCCTATGACCACTGCATCACGGCTCTTATCCAACAGGGTTCAGAGAGAGCGAGACGGCGACTCCCCCTGGTAGTTTTTTTTAAGGCATGATTGGATGAATAAGGTCGTCATGGTTTATAAAAGAAAAAACTAAAACAATATGATACACACAAGTCGTCGTTCTTGACTCCATAGTGTTCCGTGTACGCCATGTCCGTGACACTACGCCATGGCGCCAGTCGGCTGTAAGCAGCGGCGGTACACACAGTCCCGTTTCAAGTCCTCGTTTCTAGAACCGTCAGAGTTCCCCAGAGTTCCACCGAGGATCCCACAGCCACGTCCGCAACCTAAAACCGAAGAGAGCGAGAGACCGTCCCTCCGCAAGACCTCGTCCTTTACGCAAGACCAGGCAACTGAAGGACAACTCAGAAGGAGGAAATGAGGGGGGAGAGAGACCGCTGTAGACCACGTGTTGATAACCGGGTAGACACAGACAGGCATTACAAGAGACAAGCACAGTATCTCTCCAAAAAAAAAAAAAGGTTTTCAGAACCCAAGAAGACCACAGCACTGTATGGCAAAAATAATTGACCTGAATGGAGTTCTCTTCATTATAAGGAACGATAAAAAGGCGATTGAGAGAGAGATCATATAGCCTCCATGCAAGGTAAACATCACTAGTTTTGTTTTTTTTATTTGTACGATGTGGTGTAAATGACATGGTTTCATCTCGCCGGTGTCCAGTAGTGATGGAATGGTTTAGAGTAGCAGTAGCACTGGCGGCCCATGATTTGAGTTCCCATGGGCCCCAAAATGTCATCAATTGTGTGCAACATTTTGCAAGAAAAACTAAAAAATAAATACAATTACATGGATCTTTCCCACCACCCCCCCCCCCCCCCTCTCTCCTCTCCCAAACTGATGGGATTACGATGTATTCTTGTCGATATACACATTGATAAGTCGGTACCTTATGTCACACAGGGGGGTGATTGAGAGATATCGAAATTTCACAGGTACAATGGATTTCTAACAATATACTTTTTCTTCTCAATCTTCTCAATAAAAGGGTCTACATACATACACTAAAGGGGGGGGGGGGGGGGGGGGTTCGCGATACCTTTGCGTACAATTATATCAGGAAATAAAAGTAACACTGCAACCACAGCTCCCCCTGTGGTAAAAGATCAAACCCACATCACTCAAAGCCAATTCAACCTATCTGAAGCTCCACTCTCTTTTCTTGATCCTCCAATCACAATTGTCGCTTCCTAGGTCAATTCAAAACACTATGGGTAAAAGTATGGCTGGGCAGTATATTGGTATTTATTGTGTCATATATTTCCCCCCCTTCTTTTAATTTTTTCGTGACTCGTGGTACAGCATTTTGTTATCTAAAAAGAATGCTAACAGGGTTCCCACAGACATTGCAAAATAAAATTCAAGGACTTTCAAGTACTTTTCCCAGCACTATTTTTCATTTTAAAAGGGCATTTAAAAGGATACATACATTCACTTTTAAATGCTGTTTTTTTATAGAAAAAAAATCTGATCCAATATTTATGGCTTAAAACTAGAGATGTCCGATATTATCGACCTACCGATATTATCGGCCGATATTGGTATTAAAATGTAATATCGGAAATGATTGGTATTACATTTTTTTTTTATTTCTTTTACATTTATTTAACCTTTATTTACCCAGGCAAGCAAGTAAGAACAAATTCGTATTTGATTTATTGTGAAAAGTATGCATAATGTTGTGTTTTTTGGGGGGGAAACCCCACATATATCGGTATCGGTTGATATGGGTATCGGAAATTAAGAGCTGGACAATATCGGTATATCGGTAAAAAAGTCAATATCGAACATCCCTACTTAAAACCAATTTCCGACAATTAGTTACACTTTAAATATATATTTGTTTATTTCTTGATTCAGAACAATTTTTATCATGGATGAACTAAACTTTCAATGTGAATAGTTGATTTGAATTTCAAGGACTTTTTAAGCACCTTGTTAAAAAATGGGCCGTTTAAGGAATTCCAGGCCTTGACTTTTTTGTAGAAAATCAAGCACTTTAAGCACTTCAAGGACCTTGTGCGAACCCTGTGCTAAAACGCAAATATAAGGCCAGCTCTTTCATAAAATGACTTAGGAAATATATTTGAGAATTGACAGTTTGGTAACGACTGTATCACCCTTGCCCATTCACACGCAGCCTAACCTCATTCCCAGTTTTATCTCTGTGAGATAAAGCCTGGTAAAGAACTACTGCCGGAAGTGTCTATGGGGTCGAATTTCCTGTGTATGTAGTTCCCCTGGAAGCTGTCTCCGAACGGACCAAACTTTTCCCGAATCCCGTCGGCAAACAAGCTAGAACGTCCCGGTCATGTAGTAAATTCTTCAGGCAAAGCCGTTGCAGTGGCTTAAACGAGGAAATATTGTGCACTTCACACGTTTCTATAATTGTTTTGTCGAAACCGGAACGCCTGTAGCCTGTACTTCCGTTTAGACACTTTAGGAGCCATATCTTGTCCAGCCCAATGTGACGAACGTTGATTGGATTACCCGACATGTAGTCGCGCATAGCCAGACCTCTCGCCACGCTACGTTAGCGATGTGCCAACGCAGAACCTATCGTTATTCTGCACTAGCTGGGGGGGAAAAACATTCTGGGTTGTTGGTATTTCTTAAACCAATCAGAATCGTCAAGGGGCGGGCCTAAACGGCACCAAGTTCACCGGTGCCGGGGGAGAAACCGGTCAGCAAACATTATTTGAATATCTTTAAAACAATCCACAGAATGAACCAAGCAGGATCTTTGTCAATGTTTTCCATCATAAGCGCGTAGCTTACTAGCTCCAGGGCTCGAGTGGGGATTTTGAAAATGGCAACACATGGGGGGAGCGGAAAGGAGACAGGAATTGGGCGTAAGGATGCTCGGAAATAGTGGGCCAATGGGAGACTTATACGAGCGGTCCATAAGGAAGCTAGGACATAGTCAGCCAATGGGAGACGTATATGAGCAGTCCAAAAGGAAGCTAGGACATAGTCAGCCAATGGGAGACGTATATGAGCGGTCCATAAGGAAGCTAGGACATAGTCGGCCAATGGGAGACTTGCATACGAGCGGTCCATAAGGAAGCTCAGAAATAGTCGGCCAATGGGAGACTTACATACGAGCGGTCCATAAGGAAACTAGGACATAGTCAGCCAATGGGAGACTTATATATGCATGGTCCACAAGCAAGTTAGGAAACAGTCAGCCAATGGGAGACTTATATATGCATGGTCCACAAGCAAGTTAGGAAACAGTCGGCCAATGGGAGACTTATATATGCATGGTCCACAAGCAAGTTAGGAAACAGTCGGCCAATGGGAGACTTATATATGCATGGTCCACAAGCAAGTTAGGAAACAGTCGGCCAATGGGAGACTTATATATGCGTGGTCCACAAGCAAGTTACGAAACAGTCGGCCAATGGGAGACTTACATACGAGCGGTCCGTATCCTTTCAAGTCAGCCCTCGCACCATGTGATCTCCCAGACCTAAAACGCATGGTGTCGCCGTCGTCATCATTATCGGAAAAGGTCCTTTTGAATCTCATGATTTATCTTCCTCCTTATCGCTCGGCTCGAAGTCAAAGCAACCACCCCGGGGGGATTTTTCAATACTGCTAAAAGCTAAAAGATGGACTCTCGAACTCTGGATCCGCGTTTGATCGTCAGTTGAACGTCGGGCCGGTCAGCGCGATCGACCCGACTGTAGGCGATTGTCCGTCTCGGCCGGTAAACATGCAGGACAGCAGCGAGACCGCTGTGGTCACTCTTCTGTTCAGTGCATCTCAGTCTGCTCAAGTCTTACAAGGACAGAGAGCCAGCAGCGAGATACCGCTGTGGTCACTCTTCCGTTCAGTGCATCTCTGCTCAAATCTTACAAAGACAGAGCCTTTTCTTTTCCTTTTAAAAAAGGTCTAAAAATTAATTTTCACAAAAATATAACAAACAGAACTATTACAATTACAGAGAACAATGGAATCCCCCTCAACCTGCTCCAGGTAAACTGATAATAATCAACATGGATGCATTAGTTTATAGTAGGATTGAGCTGAAAATAGGAGGTTACAGACAGAACCGTTGACCCAACAGAGACGGTAACTAACTACCACCTCCGGGAGATGGTCCAAGACAAACGTTTCGGGGGTTTTGAAGTTGAGAGAATGAACTAGGACCCATCAGATCACACACACACACACACACACACACACACACACACACACACACACAC
The DNA here is from genome assembly GCF_963971535.1 of Notolepis coatsorum. Classification (NCBI taxonomy): domain Eukaryota; kingdom Metazoa; phylum Chordata; class Actinopteri; order Aulopiformes; family Paralepididae; genus Notolepis; species Notolepis coatsorum. The sequence continues at coordinate 15,490,880 of NC_140180.1, read as the reverse complement.
ACACACACACACACACACACACACACACACACACACACACACACACACACACACACACACACACACACACACACACACACACACACACACACACACACACACACACACACACACACACACACACACACACACACACACACACACACACACACACACACACACACACACACACACACACTAAAGAAAATAGAAAAATAGACCTATCCATGGAGGGGGGAGGGAGAGAGTGAGAAAAGGGTGATGGCCGATTGATATTCAGATACTATGAACTGGAGACAGGCGGACAGACAGACAGACAGACAGACGGACAGGCCGCGGCCGGTGTTCATTGGCTCTCGTCCAGCGGTCCGGTGTTCTCATTGGCTCTCGTCCAGCGGTCCGGTGTTCTCATTGGCTCTCGTCCAGCGGTCCGGTGAGCGTGTCGATGCTGCTGCTGTCTGTGTCCGAGGCCAGAGTCTGCTCTGTGGACATGGACGAGATGTCGTTGGCGGAGGACGACTGAGAGGCCGAACCGGACACCACTTCTGAGAGAGAGAGAGAGAGAGAGAGAGACAGAGAGAGACATAGACAGAGAGAGACAGGGAGAAAGATGGAGAGACAGAGAGAGAGATAGACACAGAGAGACATAGAGAGGCAGAGAGACAGAACGAGAGATGGAGAGAGAGAGAGAGAGAGATAGACAGACAGACAGAGAGAAAGATGGAGATTGGAGAGACGGAGAGAGATACACAGAGAGGGAGAGACACAGAGAGAGACAGATACGGAGAGAGAGAGATGGAGAGACAGAGAGAGAGAGATAGACAGACAGACACACACAGCAGAGGGAGCACAGAGAAAAGTGCCATGAGTGCCACAGATAAAACACATGGAATGCCTGCTATGACGTTGACCAGCTGCTGAATGAATGCCGGTACATAAAATATAATACATCGTACCATAAGGCATTCACCATAGAATTCTGTCATTGAAATGGGAGATGGTTTGGTGCATGAGACCACAGATTATAGCAGCTATAACAGCTCAGCAGTGGAAGATCTACCGAGAGACAGTCTGATGCCGTAGAGCCAGCCATGCACTTCTGTTGTGTATTCAGGCCATCTGCAGGTTTCAACAAGCTCAACTTAAGACTTTCTAAGACCTTTTTAATACCACTTGTATCACCGATTTCATGACCATACTAGGGGAAAAACAAACAAAAAAACCCATACTGGCGGGAGCACTTGTGGACCTATTTAAACGATTGCGTGTTCCACACGAGCTCTCACCAGATGCACCAAGCTCCCGGTAGCCCCGCAAAAAAACTACGACTTGAATACGAAAACATTTAATATATTAAATTTTATTATTTGATCTCCTGACAGCTGGGCTTTAATACCTTTTAAGGCCTTAGATTGAGAACTTGAGAATTTAATATCCCACAGATACACCCCCCCCCCCGTAAAAATAAATAATAAAGCTCAGCAAAGATGAAGGAGTATGCGATTCAAAATAAAATCAAAACAGCCCAAAGTGTGTGCCAGAATGAAAGTCAACATCTTGCCAGTTTTGCTCCTAAACTAATCAAGCCGTATTTATAGAGAAGAGGTTTGTTACTTAGGAACGTGGAGACGCATTTAGAATTTCTTGAGACGAAAGTAGCCTCCTCGAACAAAAAGAGCCCGATTTGAACCCGTTCACCCTGTCACTACCACACTACCAAAAGGGTTAACCCTTTCACTGTGACAATACTTTCACTGCCAAGCGACAAAGGGTAAACCCTTTCACAACCACACGACAGAAGGTTAACCCTTTCACTACCAGAGTGGCAGTGAAAGGGTTAACCTTCTTGTCGTGTGGTAGTGCAAGGGTTAACACCGCCGACGACTACACCGAAAAACTAAGGTGGTTTTCTCCGGTTGCGTTCCAAGTCCAACGGCGTCACGGCTAAGGACCTACAGCTATATTCATCTGCTGTGTCTGTCCTCGCAGGTCTGTTTTATTCTTCAAACGCCGAAGTGTCCCGTTTGTTGGACAGGACCGACTACGAGTCCTCCGCTCTGCCAGATTCGTGTCCAAACGTTTGGAGGGGATGAACTTTTTCATACGTCACCAGCTGTTGTTTCTGCAAACTAATCTCAAACCAAAACCGACGGACACAGCAACACCTTCTGTCTGTTTCGTCTCCGTTTCGTGACGGATCGATGTAGCGCCTCTGATGCTAACGTTTCGGGACTCTTGCTCTTCAATGATCGTGTGTCGCTGCAGAAAACGCCATCGTTTTGAACCAGTTCAATCCAGTTGAACGTTACAACCATCTCGAGTCTCGCGCACCGTCCACACACATACCGCAATGATCGGAATTTCCACGACAAGACGATCAAAAAATCATACGGAATGTCTAGAAGCAACGCTTCTGGCTTATCTCGTGCGCCAATCGGACCCGTGTCAAACCCCGCCCCCTCTTTTCTTGATCCTCCGATCACAACCGTCGCTTTCGCTCCGTTGCGATTGGAGGATAAAGAAAAGAGGGCGTGGTTTGAGGGCGGGGATCTCCGGTGGAGATCACTAAGACGATGCGTTCCAGTTGTGTACCTGAGCCGTCCTCCTTCGTCACTCCGTTCTTACTGCGCTCCTCCCAGTCGATCAGCTCCTCATAGATGAGCTCTGTGGAGAGAAGGCCACTGTGTGAACATGAGCTACTGGAGTGTTGCTCCAAGGAGACTTTCATCATCCAAGCATGACACATTATTACTACTCTGTCTATTCTCTTTGACTAACTATATTATTGCACCGCACTATTGCACTATTTTACTCTGTCTATTCTAGTCTTTTATTAACGTCTATTTTTAAACATGTCTATATTATGCGATTGTACTGTAGATGAGAACAATTTTATTGCACTGCACTATTTAACTCTGTCTATTAAATTTTTTCTCTGTCTAACTATTTTATTGCACTGCACTATTGCACTATTTTCCTCTGCCTATTCTATTTTATTTTTAATTTTTATTATTCTTTCCAAAAGAAAAGAGGCCTAGAAGCGTGGCTAACGCTAATGGCACGCATACCAGAGGCTAACTGCCTCCGAAAACAGGCACAGAGGCACTGAAAGAGGATTTCACCCATCTAATGAACACACTAGACTAGACAAATATCAAGATGTATCCATCAGTGGACCAATTGCATGCTTTTGCAGACGTTCTATGCTCGTTTTAGACTTATTTTATGTCTGCACTTTATGCATTGCTCTTGATCTACCAATTTTGTGCTCATCTTATGCCCGTCTTTATGTACTGCTGTGAAGCACTGAGCTGCAATTCTTGTATGAAAGGTGCTATACAAATATTATTATTATTATGAAAAACTAAAGTTTGAAGTGCGTGTGTACATACATGTGGATCTCTAATGAACCTACTCGCTGAAACTGTGAAATTAAGACAACCCAGTCAGATTTTGCACACAGCCTGTATTCAGAAACGGTGCCTTTATTAAACAAGCCGTTTGGGCTTCCGTCTTTATAATGTGATGTCACACAAAAGAGCACATTTCAATGCTCAGTCCTTGACTCGTGTACAAATTAGGCTGGTCGCTCGTAAACCTTCTCTTTTCCACCTAAAGTTGGATTTGAAATATTGTAGTGACCCTGTTCTTGAGTTCTGATTTGATGGGTCAGCTGTCTTATGACTTGTGGGTGTCCCCCCCGGTGTGTTTTGAAGTGTAACTGTGAGCCAAAAATAACCATAGTGCTGTAAGTATTGAGACTCGTATGCAGACATTGTTCTGGTTAATAAACACTTAAATCTTTTTTTTTTATAAATTTTTTCTCCCCCTTTTTTCCTTATTTTTCTCCCATCCCAATTTAGTCGTTATGCGAATTCCCTTCCTGGTCGTTGCGCACATTTTCCCCCCACTTGCCGGCCTAGGGAGGGTTGATAGATACTATCACCATGTGGAGTCAGCCAGCCGCTTCTTTTCACCCGACAGCGAGGACTCTCACTGGGGGAGTGTAACGCTTGGGAGGATCACACTACTTCCCCCAGTTCCCTTCCCTCGCTGAGCAGGCGTCCCGACCGACCTGTAGGAGTCACTGTTTACAACGACCAGGATACATACCCCACCGGCTTCCCACCCGCTAACACTGCCAATTGTGTTAGTAGGGACGACCGACCAAGCCGGAGGTACCGCTGACAGCTGGATTCGATACCAGAGTCTCTGTGGTGGTAGGCAGGCACTTAGTCCGCTGCGCTCCCCAGTCGCCCTATAAACACTTTCATTTGTAACTAGGGATGCTCGATATTGGCTTTTTTACCGATACCGATATTGTCCAACTCTTAATTTCCGATACCGATATCAACCGATATCACATTTTAATGCCGATATCGGCCAATAATATCGGTAGGCCGATAATATCGGACATCATTTCTATAGAAATGTAAAAAAAAAAAAAAAACGATACCGATATTTTCCGATATCACATTTTAATGCCGATATCGGCCGATAATATCGGACATCCCTATTTGTAACCTTAACGTTTGTCTCAGATTCATTTCAAAAACTGCATTGAAATGACGAGCGTAACCACAGCCGCTGGGAGTCACACAACACAATGGATATAGACCACTGCACATCCGCGTTACATGGAGCTCATGGAGGAGCGAGCAGGGGGAGAACCTTTATGAATGTGGATGAGAGCCTTGACATTAAGTGGTTGTAGCTACGGCTGTGGGGGGTGCTGGAGACATGATCCAATAGACCTTTATACGCCCGAGTCTCCTGCACACGTGGAGGCCAGTCCCAGTCGATTGGCACTTTCTCTGCCAAGTTAGTCACTTTTCCGCACCTACTCTGCATGCGCAGATTGCCCACGGAGTCTCTGGATTGTCCAGAGAGATCTAGGTTGATCAATCTGCACATGCAGAGTTTGGGAGTAGGTGCGTAAAAGTGATTATAGCTCAGTTGAGAAAGTGCCGATCGACTTGGGATCGGTCTCTCCGTGTTCAGGAGACTCGGGCGTATAAAAGTATATTGGATCATGTCTCCAGCACCGCCACAGCCGTAGCTACAACCACTTAATGGCAAGGCTCTCATCCACATTCATACGGGAATTTGAGATAAACCGCAATACCGATGGATTTCCCTGGAGGGCGCCACATCCTACCTTTCCACTGGTCAATGGTGTGCTCCCTTTCCTCCAACTGCTTGTCTGAGATCTGTGGAGGAGGCTGTTTAACATAGACATACACATCATATCAAGGTCGGACATACAGTATGCATTCTGGAGATGTCATCAATAGGAGTGAACCCGCCCCCCCCCCCCCCCCCCAAAAACAATCTAAATTAGACCGGTCCGCTCACCGCATCGGCCTCCGCGGGGTCGTACCACACGTGAATGTAGGGGTGGTTGAGGGCCTCTTCCACGGAGACGCGGCTCTCCGGGTCGATCACAAGCATTTTGGAGAGCAGGTCCCGCGCCTGACACGCTGTTATGGCAACAAGAGGAGGAGGTGCAGCGTTACTACGGAAACCAGAGCTGTGTGTGTGTGTGTGTGACATCATCACTCCATTAAAACAAGCCTCGGTGAGAACCGGTGACTTCCCCTAAGTGATGTTCGGCAATTATTTCTAAAAATGTCACGACTCATTCCCCCCCCCCCCGAGGTGAAGCACACAGCGTCGTCTCCAGCTAAATGTCAAGAGAGCCGGAGAGGAAACCGCGCTGGCCTTCAAGGTCGTGTGGTCTGGAGTCTCTGGACTAATTGTACGAGAAATCCCCCCCCGCTGAATACGTGGCACCCCCGGTGCCGACTCCAAAGGGAGCTGGAGAACACGTCTTAATGCCGCGGCGATTATGTTGCACTTAACGTCTCGCTTTACTATAATCAGTAGGGCAGAGCAGTGCGACACCGCGGCTAGATTGACCTATCCCAAGCTCGAAAAAACAACCGTTTTGGAGGAATCGAGAAGAGAGGGGGGCGGGGTTTGAGATGGGTTCAATCGGACACTCTGAGGAGATGTAATCCGGTAGGGCTTGGGGGATAAGGAATGATCTTGAGAGAGAAAATCCACTCTAAAACAGAACCCACGTTGTACAAGTCCAATGATCTTGGGGTGTTAACTGTACTGGCAATCGAGAGCGTTGATACTTTTTGTGAATTTGTGACGTCATCAAGGGAGACTTTTTGTTCCATTGACAATGTATTAGTGAAGGACTTTGTGGGCTTATGGGATTTTAGTTTGAGCAACTACATCCAAATGAGTTTCAGTTAAATGTGGGGCATTTAGCTCCGAATCAGGAAAATGAACCCATATCCCCTGTGGTGGAAAGTAACTAGTAAGTAGTTTTACTCAAGTACTGTACTTCAGTTTCATTTTCGAGCTACTTCTACTAGGGAACATTATAGTTTTACTCCACTACATTTCAAAGGAAATATTTGTACTTTTTTTTACTCCATGTATCTGAACCCATCAGTTACTAGTTACTTTTTTTATTTTATTTTTTTTAAATGTTTCTCCTATTTTTCTGTATTTTTCTCCCATCCCAATTTAGTCGTTATGCCAATTCCCCCCTCCCCTTCCTGGTCGTTGCGCGCATGTGCCCCCCACTGGTCGGTCTAGGGAGCCCTGAAGTCTATCAGATGCTTCCTCCGATACATAGGAGACAGCCAGCAGCCTCTTTTCACCTGGCAGCGAGGACTCTCATTGGTGAAGTGTAACGTGTGGGAGGTCACACTACCCTCACCATCTCCCTCCCTCGCTATGCAGGCGCCCTGACAGACCTGTAGGAGTCGCTGTTTACAACGACCAGGACCCACCCCCACCGGCTTCCCTCCCGCCGACACTGCCAATGGACCTGTCTCAAAACCCTGCCCTCTTTTCTTGATCCTCCAATCACAGCTGTCGCTTACCTCTGACTTCCTCGTACAAACAAAGTTTGTACGAGGAAGTCCGAGGTAAGCGACAGCTGTGATTGGAGGATCAAGAAAAGGGGCAGGGTTTGAGACAGGTCTATTGTGCCAGTATGACGACCGGCCAAGCCGGAGGCACCGCTGACAGCCGGATTCGATACCAGTGTCTCTGCGGTGGTAGACAGACGCCCAGTTACTAGTTACTTTGAAGGAAAATATTGTACATCATAGACAAATTTATGAAGATGATATACTTTCACATTTGAAGCCAGTCAACTTCAAGAGGACGTAATCAGAGCAGCGTGACTGGACCACATACCACTTTAATCAGAGCAGCATAACTGGACCACATGCCACTTTAACATAACCTTTAATCAGCGCAGCAGAACTGGACCACATAGATACCACTTTAACCTTTAGAGTTCAATGGTTGAGGATTGAATGCTCCCAAGCACTGGAATACACACACATTGTGTAGAATGCATTCTTTTACTTTAGATACTTAAGTACATTAAATAGCAAATACTTCTCTCCTTTTACTTAAATATAATTTGAATGGAGGCCTTCTTCCACCACTGCATATCCCAGTAAAGTCACCATAGGTTACTGTCATATTGCAGTAAGACTTGTTCCATCATTCACTCCAGGATTTATCCCTTGATGACATCACCACTAGTGACTTCCGTCGCTCTGTAGTTCAGCTTGAGGAGAGGCTGCTTCAAAGTCACACGTCGAAACTGCGCTGTACGATATTACAAAAATAACACGTCAACTCTATTTTAGGTTGGATTTCCCCTGTAAGGATAGTTTAAAAAAATATATCTCACGATATCTGCCTATGTATGCAAAGTCAAGTCAAATGTTAAACCAAAACTCTAATTTCAATTAAACATCCCCTCAAATATTTCTGATCTCATTCTGAGATGTCAGGTGATCGTCATTCATTTAGACAACATTACCGTCTGCCACAATGTCAATCATTCCACCACGATGTGATCCCATTCAAAAGGTGATATTATTGCATTATTGGGTCATTTGTAAATCTTCACAAATGGTACATTTTCTGTGGTGGTGAAGGAGGCAATTTCCACCCTACATTGTAAAACGCTTTTAGTGTCTAGAAAAGCGTTATATAAATGCAATGATCATTCATTCCTTCCATTCAGTCATTAATTCCATTTCATTCAGTCATTCGTTGATTCATTCCTTCCTTCATTTACATTGTCAGTTCACTTCATTCCATTCAGTCATTCCTTCATTCCATTCAGTCATTCACTCCTTCATGCCATCCATTCAGTCATTCCATTCATTCAGTCATTCCATTTCATTCATTCCTTAATTCCATTTCATTCCTTCCATTTCATTTCAGTCATTCGTTAATTCATTCCTTCCTTCATTTACATTTTCAGTTCACTTCATTCCATTCAGTCATTCATTCCATTTCATTCATTCATTCCTTCATTCCATCCAGTCATTCATTCCTTCATTCCATCCAGTCATTCATTCCTTCATTCCATTCAGTCATTCATTCCATTCAGTCATTCATTCCATCCAGTCATTCATTCCTTCATTCCATTCTGTCATTCATTCCTTCATTCCATCCATTCCATTAATTCCTTCATTCCATCCATTCCATTAATTCAGTCATTTCATTTCATTCCTTCCATTTCATTTCAGTCATTCGTTAATTCATTCCTCCCTTCATTTACATGTTCAGTTAACTTCATTCCATTCAGTCATTCATTCCATTTCATTCAGTCATTCATTCCTTCATTCCATTCAGTCATTCATTCCTTCATTCCATTCAGTCATTCATTCCATCCAGTCATTCATTCCTTCATTCCATTCAGTCATTCATTCCATCCAGTCATTCATTCCTTCATTCCATCCATTCAGTCATTCCATTCCATTTCATTCCTTCCATTTCATTTCATTTCAGTCATTCGTTAATTCATTCCTTCCTTCATTTACATTTTCAGTTAACTTCATTCCATTCAGTCATTCATTCCATTTCATTCAGTCATTCATTCCATCCAGTCATTCCTTCATTCCATTCAGTCATTCATTCCATTTATTCCTTCATTCCATCCAGTCATTCATTCCTTCATTCCATCCAGTCATTCATTCCATTCATTCAGTCATTCCATTTCATTCATTTCTTAATTCAATAAAATTTCATTCATTCATTCCATTTAATTGCATTCATTCCTTCCTGTGTGTGTAGTAGCTCTCACTCTTCATGCCGTGTGTGTGTGTGTAGTAGCTCTCACTCTTCATGCCGTGTGTGTGTGTGTGTGTAGTAGCTCTCACTCTTCATGCCGTGTGTGTGTGTGTGTAGTAGCTCTCACTCTTCATGCCGTGTGTGTGTAGTAGTAGCTCTCACTCCTCATGCCGTGTGTGTGTAGTAGCTCTCACTCTTCATGCCGTGTGTGTGTGTGTGTAGTAGCTCTCACTCTTCATGCCGTGTGTGTGTGTGTAGTAGCTCTCACTCTTCATGCCGTGTGTGTGTGTGTAGTAGCTCTCACTCTTCATGCCGTGTGTGTGTGTAGTAGCTCTCACTCTTCATGCCGTGTGTGTGTAGTAGCTCTCACTCTTCATGCCGTGTGTGTGTAGTAGCTCTCACTCTTCATGCCGTGTGTGTAGTAGCTCTCACTCTCCATGCCGTGTGTGTGTGTGTCGTAGCTCTCACTCTTCATGCCGTGTGTGTGTAGTAGCTCTCACTCTTCATGCCGTGTGTGTGTAGTAGCTCTCACTCTTCATGCTGTGTGTGTGTGTGTGTGTAGTAGCTCTCACTCTTCATGCCGTGTGTGTGTGTGTGTAGTAGCTCTCACTCTTCATGCCGTGTGTGTGTGTGTGTGCAGTAGCTCTCACTCTTCAGTTTGTCGTGCTCCGAGTCGGAGGGGAAGGCCCAGTCTGGGAACAGCTCCGTGAAGTCCACCCCGGGGTACTGCGGCTTGTTCATCACGTAGTTCCTCACCGTCTCCATCAGGCGGTCCATGAACTCCGGGCGGGGCGTCCCCAGCACCTCGATCACCTTGTTCCACTGGTCGATGTCTGGGCGCACGCTCACGTTAAGGAACCCAGCACTGAACTCCCTGTGTAGCAACCCCCCCCCCCCCCCCCCTCCCTACCTCTGTTGCTATGGACATGGACATAAACTGTGATATTGTGGTCTTTGTAATTATGTATCTACCGGTATGTATTTATGTAGTATGTATGTATTGTAAGTAGGGATGCTCAATATTGGCTTTTTTACCGATACAGATATACCGATATTGTCCAACTCTTAATTTCCGATATCAACCGATACCGATATATGCAGGGTTTCCCCCCCCTAAAAACAAAATAATTTCAGGTAATTAACATTACATATCTCTTGTTGTGGAATTAACACAACATTATGCATACTTTTGACAATAAATAAAATCATAATTTGTTCTTACTTGCTTTTCCTGGGTAAATAAAGGTTATAGAAATGTAAAAAAAAAATGAAAACAGATATCACATTTTAATGCCAATATCGGCTGATAATATCGGACATCCCTAATTGTAAGTGATGTTATTATGTTCTATGTTGGAACAATGCTGTAACTGCACTGAAAACAAATTCCACCAGCCTGGCTGGGTGGTCATTAAAGAATCTAATCTAAAATAATCATGGACAAGCATTTAAGGATAATGTGTATATATATATATATATATAAAAGAAAAAAATTGCTTAAACGAGTAGACTCTAGAGGCTGCCAATTCGCAATGTATAGAGTGTTGGAGAGTATAGAGACATCTTGACATTTTAAACTCGGAACGTCATTCAGTGGATGTAAAACAATAATAAAAAAAAAGGTCTTGTTATATACTATATAGATATATTTGCACATTTTTAAAGGCCCTTATTGATAAGCTACCTCCTTATACTACATCATTATTGGAATGGAATTTTGGAACCTATGGAACCCGTTCCCTCGAGTTTGCATTCAGGGTAAATCTGCATTTTGCTACGATGCCCCTCTAGCTCATGGGATAAACTCCAACAGTCCTTAAAGCTCGAGATTCTCCCCTCTGTTGCAGAGTTTAAAACCTTGATATCCAGGGCGGCTACGTGGTGCAGCGGGCAAGGCGCTCACCATGAATACTGGAGACGCTGGGTTCGCCTGTTCGAGCCCAGCGCTCCACATTGCTTTCAGTTTAGCTGGTCGTCCGTACTAATACACATTGGCAGTATTAGGGGGTGGGAAACTGATGGGTGGGGATCGGGCGTTGTGGACAGCGACTCCTACAGGTCAGTTGGTGCGCCTGCGCAGTAGAATCAGGAAGCGATGGGGGCGGCGCCGCTCCAAAGCGCAGACCCCTGACGCTGAAAGATCTCGCCGCGCAGGTGAAAAGATGCGACGGCTGTTACCTCGAGTACCGGAGGGGACTTGTGCTATGTATGGCTTAGTCCACATTGCAGCCGGCTTGTGGGAGGCAAGAAACAGCGTTCGTGACAGGGGAGGGTTGAATTGGACGATACGAAATTGGGATGGGAGAAAAATAGAAAAAGGGGAGAAAAAGTGGATAAAAAAAACTTGATATCCAACCGTTGTCAATCAAGTTATACGTGTTTTAATTGATTCGTTTGTCCTTACTTTTGCCTCATCTTATTGTTATGATTTTATATGCCTTTTTTCCTTCTTATTTCTGTGCGTACAATCGACGTGACTGTAAATGAGGGAGACCTCAGTTGCCTTTCGAGTTTAAATAAAGGTTTGAAATAAAAATATGTGCGCAATCAATGCATATTGACGACATATTTCACCTTCTTGGACAACGATGGTAAGCTGGGCTGGAGATTTTACTAATTTGTATAATATTTTATTTACAGTATTGAAATTGACACTCCTGGAAAATACAACAGGCCTGTGGTGGGATCTACCTCCTACTACACCTCTGATTTACCTCCTACTACACCTCTGATTTACCTCCTACTACACCTCTGGTTTACCTCCTACTACACCTCTGGTTTACCTCCTACTACACCTCTGATTTACCTCCTACTACACCTCTGATTTACCCTCTACTACACCTCTGATTTACCTCCTACTACACCTCTGATCTACCTCCTACTACACCTCTGATTTACCTCCTACTACACCTCTGATTTACCTCCTACTACACCTCTGATTTACCCTCTACTACACCTCTGGTTTACCTCCTACTACACCTCTGATTTACCCTCTACTACACCTCTGATTTACCTCCTACTACACCTCTGATTTACCCTCTACTACACCTCTGATTTACCTCCTACTACACCTCTGATTTACCCTCTACTACACCTCTGATTTACCTCCTACTACACCTCTGATTTACCCTCTACTACACCTCTGATTTACCTCCTACTACACCTCTGATTTACCCTCTACTACACCTCTGATTTACCTCCTACTACACCTCTGATTTACCTCCTACTACACCTCTGATTTACCCTCTACTACACCTCTGATTTACCCTCTACTACACCTCTGATTTACCCTCTACTACACCTCTGATTTACCCTCTACTACACCTCTGATTTACCCTCTACTACACCTCTGATTTACCTCCTACTACACCTCTGATTTACCTCCTACTACACCTCTGATCTACCTCCTACTACACCTCTGATTTACCCTCTACTACACCTCTGATTTACCCTCTACTACACCTCTGATTTACCCTCTACTACACCTCTGATTTACCCTCTACTACACCTCTGATTTACCCTCTACTACACCTCTGATTTACCCTCTACTACACCTCTGATTTACCCTCTACTACACCTCTGATTTACCCCCTACTACACCTCTGATTTACCCTCTACTACACCTCTGATTTACCTCCTACTACACCTCTGATTTACCCTCTACTACACCTCTGATCTACCCTCTACTACACCTCTGATCTACCTCCTACTACACCTCTGATTTACCTCCTACTACACCTCTGATCTACCTCCTACTACACCTCTGATTTACCTCCTACTACACCTCTGATTTACCTCCTACTACACCTCTGATTTACCCTCTACTACACCTCTGATTTACCTCCTACTACACCTCTGATTTACCTCCTACTACACCTCTGATTTACCTCCTACTACACCTCTGATTTACCTCCTACTACACCTCTGATCTACCTCCTACTACACCTCTGGTTTACCTCCTACTACACCTCTGATCTACCTCCTACTACACCTCTGATTTACCTCCTACTACACCTCTGATCTACCTCCTACTACACCTCTGATTTACCTCCTACTACACCTCTGATCTACCTCCTACTACACCTCTGATTTACCGTCTACTTAACAGTGGTTCCCAAAGTCGGGGTCGCGACCCAAAAGGTAATTTTTTTTTTTTTTTTTTGTCAGGTCACTGAACTTAGAAGCAGGCCAGGGCAGTGTTTCTAGTTGTATTCTAAAATGTGACTATATGGTTTTATATTAACTTAATAAATAAACAAAAACGGAAAATCTACTTATTTCAACGAACATTTCAAACTAAATAGATTATGCACATAAAACGCTGAAAACAACCGAAGCAACAATAGTATTTTAATGAGGCTATTATTATTATCATTATTATTTTGCAACAAGTTAGCCCTCTCATAAATAGCACATATAAATGAATAACTAACTTGAACTAACTTAATAGGATTGAAGTGATATTTGGCTTAAAAAATCGGTCGCCTGACAAAAAAAAAAAAAAAAAAAAAGCCTAACGATGTGCATTGGGCCGCGGCTCTCTTGACGCCTTATTTTCTGGGTCCAGGCCTGAAAAGTTTGGGAACCCCTGGTCTACTACACCTCTGACTTTAGTTTGGAAGCTTTAGTTCTGGATGTATGAACTTAAAACTTTTACAACCCTTGGACATGAACTTGACAGACTTTTTTTTGATACATTAATTTGCTTCTCGTAGATATATATAGGAACTTTGTATAAATATTATTATATATCGTATGCCATGATATTCTTGGTGTATCCCGTCAATTAAAATAGTATGATTGTTGTTTTATAGTACTGTACACTGTTCAGGATTATAAAAAAAAAAAAAAAAAAAGATAGGAGCCTCTCACCTGGATCCCAATAGACCTGGATCTCACACGTCATAACAAGCCCTGGTGCCCCCCCCCCCTTCTATGGTCCCTGTAGTAGTAGTAGTGTCCTTGCTACTGCATGTGAGGTTAATGGGAAAATATCGTTTCACCAAAGGGTTTTATGTCTCGTTAACGTTCCAGTTCTTATCGCTAACCATAAATGACCAGATGTTGCAGAGAACGCACTGACGCTGGGGACCTGATCTGTACCGCTAGGCTATTTTTGACTAGCGACTTTAACCGCCGCTTCAAAACTGGAAACCCCCTGCTGCCTTATCAGACAGAGAGAGACATGTATTAATTAGAAGACCTCGTTTCACGAGGACCACAGCTGCAGGAACCACAGACAAAGCTAGGTTGTGGGGGAAGGTTAACCTTTCACTACCACACTGCAGAAGGTTAACCTTTCACTACCACACTGCAGAAGGTTAACCTTTCACTACCACACTGCAGAAGGTTAACCTTTCACTACCACACTGCAGAAGGTTAACCTTTCACTACCACACTGCAGAAGGTTAATCGTTCACTACCACACTGCAGAAGGTTAACCTTTCACTACCACACTGCAGAAGGTTAACCTTTCACTACCACACTACAGAAGGTTAACCTTTCACTATCACACTGCAGAAGGTTAACCTTTCACTACCACACTGCAGAAGGTTAACCTTTCACTACCACACTGCAGAAGGTTAACCTTTCACTACCACACTGCAGAAGGTTAACCTTTCACTACCACACTGCAGAAGGTTAACCTTTCACTACCACACTACAGAAGGTTAACCTTTCACTACCACACTACAGAAGGTTAACCTTTCACTATCACACTCCAGACGGTTAACCCTTTCACTACCACACTACAGACCGTTAACCCTTTCACTACCACACTGCAGAAGGTTAACCTTTCACTACCACACTACAGAAGGTTAACCTTTCACTACCACACTGCAGAAGGTTAACACTTTCACTACCACACTACAGAAGGTTAAACCTTTCACTACCACACTACAGGTTAACCCTTTCACTACCACACTACAGAAGGGCAACCTTTCACTACCACACTACAGAAGGTTAACCCTTTCACTGCCACACTACAGAAGGTTAACCCTTTCACTACCACACTACAGAAGGTTAACCCTTTCACTACCACACTACAGGTTAACCTTTCACTACCACGCTACAGAAGGTTAACCTTTCACTACAGAAGGTTAACCTTTCACTACCACACTACAGAAGGTTAACCCTTTCACTGCGACAATACAGACGGTTAACCCTTTCACTGCCACACGGCAAAGGGTTAACCCTTTCACTACAGAAGGTTAAACCTTTCACTACCACACTACAGACGGTTAACCTTCTGTAGTGTGGTAGTGAAAGGGTTAACCTTCTGTAGTGTGGTAGTGAAAGGGTTAATTAGTGCGTTCACTTTCCTTCCTTTCCGCAGGAGAAGCGGGAGAGACGGGCCCAGGGGAGGTCCGCGCTCAATAGCCGTGGTGTTCTGTGAGAAGAACAGGGACAGATACATGCTGTACAATACAGGAGAGAAGGGGCTTTACTCCCACAGCACATCCTGGGCACCTGCTGACTGGTGAACCCACTACAGCAGGCTTGATGGTCCGTTCTGTTCCCCCAAATTAATGTGCTTCTGTTCTCTTGTACCGGCGGGACAATAGAGGGAGAGGGGGGGGGGCAGGGGGAGAGGAGTAGGTGAGGAGATGGAGGAGGTGCCTGGACCCACTCAGGGAGAGGGGGGGGGGGAGAGAGAGAGAGAGAGCGAGAGAGAGAAAGAGAGAGAGAGAGAGAGGGGGAGAGGAGCAGGTAAGGAGGTGGCTGGACCCAGTCAGGAGGTGAAATATCCAATATAAATGCAAATGTTTGAATCGCTGCAATTTTTACTCCCATCTATCAATTAAAGCACCAAGCGGACGTCTGAATTCCAAACGTCTCCATTGATTCCAATTTACGTAGGAGAGGAAGCGGCCGAGTAACCTATGGTTCACTCACTCACACTCACACACACACACACACACTCACTCACTCACTCACTCACTCACTCACACTCACACTCACACAGAACTGATACAATGAAGGAGTAGGACATGGAAAATGATTGATGGGAGGACAACATAGAGAAGGTATTGTATGGTAAGTGTCGTACGAAGAGGACGGACCAGATAGAAAGACGACAGAGAAGAGAAAACGTGGGTTTGATAAAGAGAATAGAACACAGAGTGAGAGAGAGAGGATAACAGAGAGAGAAGATAACCGAGAGAGAGAGAGAGAGAGAGAGAGAGAGAGAGAGAGAGAGGATAACAGAGAGAGAGAAAAAATAGAACAGAGAGAGGGAGAAGAGAATAGAACAGAGAGAGGGAGAAGAGAATAGAACAGAGAGAGAGAGAACGAGGGATATAAGAGAATATAACAGAGAGAGAGAGGGAGAGAAGAGAATAGAACAGATACATGCGATTATGATTAAGATGGACGGAACATAGACTGAGATTAAACTAAACACACATGATAAAGAGAGAGATGGAGAGGGCGAGAGAGAGGGGGGAGTAAGAGAGAGGGAGTAAGAGAGAGAGAGAGAGAGAGAGGGGAGTAAGAGAGGGAGGGAGAGAGACAGAGAGGGGAGAGAGAGAGGGGGGATAAGAGAGAGAGAGGGAGAAAGAGAGAGAGAGAGGGGGGAGTAAGAGAGGGGGAGTAAGAGAGAGAGAGGGGGGAGTAAGAGAGAGGGAGGGAGAGAGAGACAGAGAGAGAGGGGGGAGTAAGAGAGAGAGGGAGAAAGAGCGCATGATGTGATGATGAAGGATACGATCGGTGCCTTGGAAGATGACGCTGCCTTTCACCATCTCTCCCATGATGCACCCCACTGACCAGATGTCCACTGAGAACACACACACACACACACACACACACACACACACACACACACACAAAAAGGTCAATACAAGTGATCACAAATAATCATCAAGCACTAGGGCTGTCACTTCCCCCCCCTTGCATTTCTAAATATTGATGGAACCTGATCCAACTGTAACGATGTGATCCAATTCTTTAAAAATATATATATATAAAATTATGTTTTGGTTCGATTTTATTGGTTTTTACTACCGGGCAGTCCGGTAGAGAGAGAGAGAGAGAGAGAGAGAGAGAGAGAGAGAGAGAGAGAGAGAGAGAGAGAGAGGAAGAATGGGAGACAGAGCGGGGGGGAAGACATTCGGCAAAGAATGCGCGGTCCGGGAATCGAACCCGGGTCGGCCCGTGCCATATCCAGCTCTCTCGATGCAGGTCGTTTCTCTCCGTCTCTCTCCTCTGCCTCGCTGCTTGATTGGCTGCTGAGCACAGCGGAGGCGGATTTGCGGATGAGTTCTGCATGAGTTCAGCCAGACTGATCAAATCACATGGGATCACAGAACTCACTACAGCAGCTGTGGCCACCATGACCACCACAAGGACGTCTGTTGTCGTATCAATCCTGACGTTCTGTCACCAGAGATCTGTACGTTCTGTAGACTGTAAAAAAACAATTGCTTTCGTAATTGTGAAGTGTGCACTTTCTCTCCATCTTTCTTTCTCTCTCCCTCCCTCTTTCTATCTTTCTCTCTCTCTCTCTCCTTTTTCCTCCATTTTTCTCCCATCCCAATGTTAGTCGTTATGCCAATTCCCAATCCCCTTCCTGGTCGCTGCGCACTCTACCCCCTACGGTCGGTCTGGGAGAGTGGAGGCTATCACGTGCTTCCTCCGACACATGTGTAGCCAATCAACCGCTTCTTTTCACCTGGCAGCGCGGACTCTCACTGAGAGGGTGTAACGTGTGGAAGGATCACACTACCCCCCCTTAGATCCTTTCCTCGCTGAGCAGGCGCCCCGACCGAACTGTAGGAGTCGCTGTTTACAACGACCAGGACCCACCCACCAGCTTTCCCATCCCTAACACTGCCAATTGTGTTAGTATGAATGACCAGCCAAGCTGGTAGCAATGCAGAGAGCTGGGCTCGAACCCAGCATCTCCTGCACTAGTGGCGAGCGCCTTGCCCACTGCGCCATTTAGCCGCCTCTCTCCCTCTTTCTATTTTTCTCATCTCTCCCTCATTCTCTCTCCCCCTCGTTCCCTCTCTATGCTTCTCTTTCTCTCTCTCCTCTCCCTCTCTCTCTCTCTCCTTCTCTCTCCCCCTCTCTCGCTCTATCCTAAGTGTCTGTCGAGAGGTAATACAATTACAACTATCAAAACTGATGATTGCTTGCAATTCTGAAAAGGCATGGTTCTGATTACATAGACGTTCAAATTACTCCGAACAAATTATATTACAATGACAATGAAAGTGACAGACCTATGAAGCTCTCTCTCTCTCTCTCTCTCTCTCTCTCTCTCTCTCTCTCTCTCTCTCTCTCTCTCTCTCTCTCTCTCTCTCTCTCTCTCTCTCTCTCTCTCTCTCTCTCTCTCTCTCTCTCTCTCTCTCTCTCTCTCTCTCTCTCTCTCTCTCTCTCTCTCTCTCTCTCTCTCTCTCTCTCTCTCTCTCTCTCTCTCTCTCTCTCTCTCTCTCTCTCTCTCTCTCTCGCCTTGCTTATCAGTTTACACAGCTGTTGCTCTGTCTGTCTGTCTGTCCGTCAGCGTGGGCAGAATATTTGCTTTAGTATGCCCCCTCCCCTCCAAACAAACAGCCTCAAACCCCTCCCTTCCTCCCTGCGTTTCAGTTTGGGTCCGAGATAAGGCATTGACAACACTTCAGGCCTGGTACATAGGAGGACGAAACGGCATTAGACTAACAACTACAGTATGTACACTGCTCACTGTGCATGTAACGGAACGTAGACCAAATGCGTCCACATTTTTATAGGATTCTAGCACATTTTCATAACAATAGCGAATATTACCGTTTTCATTGAGGTTTCTTACATATTAACGATGCTTTATGTTGTCCTTTATATGCCGATTATCATTAAAAATCTTAAATTGTAACATATGTCCCCCTTTAGACAACATATGTAACGCTACCAGCGCACTTTTGTTAAGATAATTAGTTTACCATTCGCGGTCGCTATACCGAGGTCGCAGTAATAGTTTACCGCTGTTCAGATCACGGCGAAGAATAGACACATCCCAGTGACCTGTGACCTGTGCTAACGCTCTTGGGAAATGTATTCATGTAGTTTTCAACATTTTCACCTTTTAATTTTAAACCAATGCTGCCATCTACTGACAACAGAAAGTGTTGTCTAATCGTCACCTTTAGAGTCACTTCCGTATACAGCGTCGCTCGAAACCCATTCTAGAGATTCCCACTTTTTACTGGGAATGGGGCATGGTCGTATTTGGTCCCTGACAATAAGAGTGGCTGCGATTGGTCACAGTGTGTTATGGTCTGTCTCATCACGACACCTGCAGGGCAGGGCTCCAGAGTGCTACCATTAACAGATTCAGCACCAGAGGTCGCTGTGGGCGTATGGCCGTGTGTAATAAAAGGGGGTACATGCCGGTGTTTGCAGTGCTGAAATTATATTAAATATTATAGCTATGGATCTAATAATATAGTCGATTGTCATTGAGTTTCTTCCGGTCAAGATGCAAAAAACAGAAAATCTTTTCATCTATACATTTACGTTTTATACCGTGGTGAATATGAGTATAGTTTTAGAGTAATTCTGTGTAATCCCAGGAAACGCCGCCAAACAGCGTTTTACTGCATTTCACTATAAATCGTGCCATTCCTCGCTTGGATCAACAATCAATCTGAAATCAACGCTAGATTATCGGTATTATGTTTCATCATGCATGCATGAAAGGGTGGAGGGTTTCTATGCTTCGATCGTCACCAACGGAATACGTTACACAGTACATTACAGACACACGCTTCCAATTATCTGATCGCCATTCCAAGTATTGATGTCGGTCGTGTTGCCAAGATAATCCACCAAAACACATGAACCGGCAGTGCTTGATTCTCCCCAATCCATGTGTTATAAACGCTTGTCCTGCCCGAGAAGGAAAACCCGGACTGGACTTCTTAGATCGACGTACAGGCTGAGCCAGAGAGATTCCAAGGACGTGCAATAGCGGCCGCAAGGCGTTAGGCGGCAGTATTGGACGCTTGCGATCTCAGACCCATTCCCAATGATAACATCAGGCTGGATGGATGGATTATGAAGGGAAATATCGAATAAAAGAAATAACGATGAAAACACGACTTTTTTCAGGTTTGGCGACCAACGTTCGTTCGGCGAGTTAACCCGACTTATGTCGGGTCTGGCGTCCAATGTGTTAACACTTTCTGTGCCGTTCACGTAGTACTACGTTTCTGTGGCCCGACCGTTGCGTGCCGGAAATGTAGATCTACGTTTCCGTTTCGGTATTTATTTTATTCGCTATTGCCATTCATAATCCATCGAGGCAGCTTGTGCATGCTGTACTGAATGTGTCTGAGATCGCAGACGGTCAATACCGCCGCCTACCGCCTTGCGGCCGCTATTGCACTCCATTTGAAACGATTTATTTTCTCTACCTAGCTGCGACGTGGGGGCGGGTTCAAAACAAGCGCTTGTAGGGATGGCTTGGACAACTGACCCCGCCCGCCCGTTCATGTGCAATGCCGGATAACGTCGGAGACAGGATCGCTGTGGATATCTGGAATGGCGATCAGATAATTGGATTATTCTTTTTGCATTCTATCAGAGACAAGGTAAGGACTCTATATTACCGATCTTGCGTTGATCTGATATTTTTTCCCCCGCGATCGAAATGTGTCTGTGTTTTACGTGTGTGGGCCCTGTCCCGCTGGTCACATCACGGCACGAATGGGCGCCCGGCTGCAAGCCCCCTTTCATCCGTGCATGATGAAAGATAATACCGATAATCTAGCGTTGATTTCAGATTGATTGTTGATCCAAGCGAGGAATGGCAACGTGATAAGTGAATTCCAATAAAACGCTGTTTTCGCATCTTTTCATGGGATTACTCAGAATCACTCAAACTATACTCACATTCACCACGGTATAAAACGGAAATGTACGGATGTTGACTGGAAGAAACTCACTGACAATCGAAAACGTTATTAGATCCATAGCTATAATATTTAATATAGTTTTTAGCACTGCAAACACGCCATTCTCTCCATTGAATAGAATGCTGGCACTGAAGGCCCACAGTGCCCCCTGCTGCCTGGCAATCAAAGTGTTAAGATAGTGCTACTAAAACAATGCAAATGTACCCCCGTTTCTTTCCAATCATCGTTGGATATCACGTTAATTTCTCACTCATCACTCCGAGGGAGACACGTGAATGTGTGAGAGATAGAGAGACAGACAGAGAGACAGCAAACATGAGGCTCTCTCCAAGCTGCACGCTCCTCTCTCTCTTGGTTGCAGTGGCATTAAAACGGCATCTTGTTTTCTCAAAAGGAAAGATCCTTCTGTGCCACATATAGTAGTGCCGAAATCAAGACGAGGGGGGGGGGGGGTTATCCCACAGTATGGAGGTGAAACATTCTGCCGTAATGGGAACTCCGCCCACAATGGTATTCAGTCCCAGGTGACAAAAACATCATTCTTCTACCTTAGAAACACAGCTAAAGTACAACTATTTATAAACCAAAACCATTATCTGAAAAAAATATATATATATATATATATATATATATATAAATAAATAAAATAATCTAACCCTAACTAACCTTACTGTCATTCACCTGTCCTAATAAACTAACCTACACTGTAGCACTCAACACTTTGATGAACATTGTTACTCAGCTGATAAGAGTTGTGCCCTTCCTGATGACTTGTCGTACAGAACTTGTTTAAGTCACTTTGGATAAAAGCGTCAGCTAAATGACTAAATGTAACTGTAAATGTAAACCAAACGGATGCTGAAAAACTGATCCATGCCTTTATCTCAAGCCGACTTGACTACTGCAATGCACTCCTTACTGGCCTCCCGGGGGGATAAAAACACAGAATGACTCCAACTCATTCAAAACTCTGCAGCAAGGCTACTAACTAGAACCAAGAGGAGAGACCACATCAGCCCAGTGTTAGCTACTTTGCACTGGCTTCCGGTAACATTTAGAATCGATTTCAAGGTCCTCTTCCTTATATACAAAGCACTAAATGGAACAGGACTAAGCTACATTGCCAATTCTCGTGTCAACTATGGCCCCCTAGAACATTACGATCATCTACTACTGGTTTATTGAAGGTCCCCAACCACAGCCAAAAGAAAATCGTGGATGCAGCCTTTGCTAATTATGCACCAAAGCTATGGAACACCATGCCTATGGACCTTAGGGAGGCTAGTGTCACTAAATATTTTCAAAGTAAGCTAAAAAGTACATTTTCACCATAGACTTTTAACACATTAATTGCCAATAACGAGTATATGAAAATATACTCCGGGATATGAAAATAAATCCTGATTTCATCTGTGAGTTGTAAACTGTATGGAAACGTGACGTTAGCTCATGCTACTGGAAAACGGACGCCTCGTCATTAAATGAAGTTAAAAATGATGACGCCCCTTCTATTTTACCACGGATCTCGCGGTTGTCTGTTCCCCAACCGCGGGTGACTTGACACACCGCGGGATTGCGGTGATGCTGTTATCGCGACAGCCCTACTATACAGTCTAAAAACATACTTATATTCTCGACAGTACTAACACGACAATGTATGAATGGAAAAATATAACGTTCCCACATCCGGATCGATAGATACCCGATGTTGAATGGGCCATAGTAATGTCGATATAGCTATAATATATAAAGTTATAGCCCTGCAAAGAAGGTGAGCCACTCCATAGGGTTACAGCACTGGCAGAGAGTGGTAAAGATGGGCATACTGCATGGCACCCAATGTGTTAATACACCTTCTGCTTGGACTCATTGCATCCAGTCTGCGGTGGTTGTGAGAGTTTCACATTTGGATTTGTCAATTTCAGAATTTCAGACATAGAACTTTTAGCTCTGAAAACTTTTGAACTATTCCCGTGTTTCAGAAATAGATGCAAATTGATTACCATAGATTAATTAACTACAGTCAGGTCCATAAATATTTGGACATCAACACAATTGAAAAGAAACAATGTGGCACATCTAGACATTGTCTCATTTCAAGTCCATTGTGGTGGTGCACAGAGCCAAAATGATGAACATTCTGTTGATGTCCAAATATTTATGGTCCTGAATGTATATTCAATTTAAACAATGATAGTGAAATGTGAAATGTATTTATTGAAAGCATAAACCCCTTGGATGATCTCATTTTCGAGGGGGTCCTGGCCTCAGGCCTAATCACTTCACATTAGCAAATGAAAGTTGGTAAACACACCGAATAATCAAGAAGAAGCAACATTCCGTAGGAAGGATACAGTCTTTTCCGGGAAAGAGGATTTTGTGAGAGATCATTTCAGCCATGATGCAACCAACAGACCACAGGTCCACTGCAGCAGCACCAATCAATAATCAATAATCATAATCAATGCATAATATGATCAGTCATCCAGTTCAATGACAACTATCTGCATAAGCACAATCGATAAAGAGATAAATCGCGAGGGCCTGTCGTTTCTTGACGTACTAGCTGAAGCTACTTAAGGTGCTCCCATGGTCGAGCGGACTGTACGCGGACTGGACTCTGCGGAGGTCCGCTGGACTCTTAGAACTTTCGTAGTTGAGCGTACCTCAGCGGACCTCAGCGGACCAATTTCCTACATGTCTCACAGTTTACACTATTTTTCCCGACGCTGTTCAACTTCTGTCATGTCGTCGTCATCCGATGTCAATAAAGAGTATCTTATCTCCGTTTCCAATATTTCGATAATAAAACGGGCAGTTTTACACACTTGAATAACAGGTATATAGGCAGCGAGGTGCAATGTACCGTATAGGCTTGCTCAATGAGGTGGACAGCGCGTGGTGCTGAAATGGAAAACACGCATTGCATGAAATAAAAACACCCGTTTTATTTCGAAATATTGGAAACGGAGATAACATAGACTCCATCTCCGTTTCCAATATTTCGATAATAAAACTGGCAGTTTTACACACTTAATTTAGAAAAGCCATTCTCTTTTGCGAGTGAAAAAGCGAGTAAAATGCAGATCGGCGTCACATTAAATGCAGGTCGATGTCAACGCCGATCAGCGTTTTGTGTGACACCAGCGGCGCGGACGTCCGCACATTAGAAAATTGGACCTTCGCACTTGGAGTCCGCTTCGAGTCCGCTTTGGGTCCGCGCGAGTCCGCTCCGTGTACGGTCCGCTCGACTATGGGAGCACCTTAACTGGCCACAGCTTCGACAGGCCCTGGTTAACTCTCAGTTTGCAGGGAATTGAACTGAAACCAAGTACATTAGGAGGTTAGTAAGGTAATGATTATAATAATTGGATTATTAAAAGGGTAATAGTTGGACTCAAAAGATCACCTTGAAGACGTACATCTTAATTAGTATGCCTGGAAGGGCTGATCAATACATCACATTTATATTGATGTTGGATATGAAAGAGAGCAATATCTAGATGGTGAAGACAGCTACTGTATATGGGCTTAAAGATGCTATGCGTGTTAAATCATTTGGAATGAGGACCATGTAGACTCAACCACATACAAAAATAATATACATTTATTTTTACCACATATATATATATATATATATATATATATATATACACATACACACACATCTGTCTGTACCTACCTGCATATAATCCTTTTTACATATCTGTAGATACTATATATCTGTACACCTATACCTACTCTTACTAGTTACGCTGCTGGCCAGTATGACTTAGTACCATAGTGTCGTTATACCTGTATCACAGTACATATTAATATTACAACTCTGTACACATCTAATTAACACTATACTCAGTAGTACTCATTGTATTGTATTATTGTATATTAACCGAAATTGAAAGAGTATATGAAACAAAATTCTTAGGTGTGATTATAGATCACAAACTCTTATACAATATATCAAAGGTAAATTAGCCAAATCTGTTGGCATTCTGTACAAAACAAGGGAGCTGTTAAACCAGAAATGTTTGCATATATTGTATTTTTCACTTGTGGTGCCATACATGTCATATTGTGTTGAGGTCTGGGGGAATGTTTATAAAACAAATATAGATCCTATTATTAAACTACAGAAAAGAGCTATTAGAATAATAAATAAAGCTAGTTATCTTGAATCGACAAATCCATTATTCATAAAGTCCTGCACATACAAATTTGTAGATATGGTTTACATAAAAACCTTGGAGATCATTTTTCGTGCTAAGAGTAAGAACCTACCAGCTTGTATTCAATGTCTCTTTCAACCAAGAGAAGGAAAGTATAATTTAAGAGGGAAAAAAGGAGGATATGGAGAGGGCTTCAGCGTTCTTGTTTTGTTTCGGTAGGTGCTCTTTGGATAAAATCCGGGGTAGGATTCGTTATAGAAGAAAAGTTGAGATCCAAGGCAGCTCTACAATTTTAAAATGCCTTTATTAATTGGCTTACATTATTTAGAAACTTTTAAAATACCGACATGTTTCGGCCTACACATGGCCTTCTTCAGGGTGTTGTAACTGTGACAAAACAAAACTGTAACTAAATAAAGAAAAAAGGGAAAAAACAGAACTCTGGGAGAGACCAATTACAATGGGGGACAGCTGGTGTTAAATGGATGAAGGCACAGCATATTCTTAACTTGATATAGTTAGAATACAATCTACTTATAAGCTATGTCTACGTTGAAGGAATATACAATAATACTAAATATAAATAAGAAATTAGTATATTATATATGTACACACACTCAAAATATTGTAACAACATAAGGAAATTAGTCAAATCAAACATAGAATAGATCAATAATAATATCAAATTGATCAATTTCAGGATCAATTGATTCAAAAGAGAGCGACTTCGAAAGAGTGCCTAAACTTAACCAGTTGGAAACAAGGCGGACAGTAATAAAATTAGCAATCAATCAATCAATAATAATCCAAGCTCACTTAAAACAGTGCACCTCCCAGCTGCTTCTATAGATAGGTTTAAAAAAATAAAAATATCCCCTCTTATAGGGAAAAGAACCCCCCCCCCCCCCCCCTACATAGGGCAAAGAAAACTTTTTTTTATTTGTTTTACCTACTTTCTATAGAAGCATCTAAGAATGAAGTTCTATAGAAAGTAGGTTCAAAACAACATGTGTTAGTTTGTTGAATGTCTAGTTGAAAGACAGTTGGATGTGTTAGTTTGTTGGATGTCTTAGTTGAGAGACAGTGAGAACAGTTGGATGCACTTCCGAGCTGCTTCCACATGGAGGCAACTTCTCTTTTTTTTTTTGGGAACTACTTTTTCTGCGGATGGTTTTTTCAATAAATCTTCAATTAATGTGTAATTGTAATTGTATAGCAATAAGGTTGGATCAGGGGTGCAGTCGTAATATGGGCGAAGGCCAAACGCCCGCGCAAGCGCGCTCCCGCGCAAGCGTGCTCCCGCGCGCATACATGTTCCCTCTGTTGCGCACAAAACAGATGATACACCTTGTCTCATCCTTCCAGTGAAGTCGGGAGATCAAGCAACCCCCCACCACACCTACAGGGCTTGTATTTGGTTGTCGGTATCCTATGATTATGCAAAGTCTAGGTGATAAGTGGCGCGACGAGTCATTTTATCACCTAGACTTTGCATAATAATAGGATGCGCGCACTGCGGCCTCAGTGACGAAGGCCAAGCGCCGTTTGACCGCGTTTGCCCAGCACTGCACCCCTGGGTTGGATGAATGCGCCAGTTGTATAAAAGCCATTACACCACGTGCAGTCGTGGGTTGTGAGAATTAGACCATGCCTAGGGGGGTCTAACGACCACCCCTAGGCATGGTCTAATTCTCACAACCCACTCCTGCGTGTGATGTAATGCTTTATTTCCCCCCTATAGCCAAAGAAAACTTTTTTTTGTTGTTTTACCTACTTTCTATAGAAGCATCTAAGAATGAAGTTTTATAGAAAGTAGGTTACAAAAAAAAAGTTGGATGTGTTAGTTTGTTGGATGTCTTAGTTGAAAGACAGTTGGATGTGTTAGTTTGTTGGATGTCTTAGTTGAAAGACAGTTGGATGTGTTTGTTTGTTGGATGTCTTAGTTGAGAGACAGTTGGATGTGTTAGTTTGTTGGATGTCTTACTGAGAACAGTTGGATGCACTTCCGAGCTGCTTCCACATGGAGGCAACTTCTCTTTTTTCTTTTTTGGGAACTACTTTTTCGGCGGATGGTTGTCAATAAATCTTCAATTAATGTGTGTTTATTGTATAGCAATAAGGTTGGATGAATGCGCCAGTTGTATAAAAGCCATTACACCACATGCAGTCGTGGGTTATGAGAATTAGACAATGCCTAGGCATGGTCTAATTCTCATAACCCACTCATGCGCGTGATGTAATGCTTTATTCATGCATGCGGTTGAGTCTTCATTCCAGATGATTACATATTACACATAGCACCGTTAATTATTATTATACTTTTTTTCTTTTTACTAAAATTTTACAAAGTAAGTGAGATTGAGATGAATCTAGTTAACAGGCTTCATTCACCCCCATCACTGTGAAACCAAATAGGAGACAGGGGAATGCTACAGGATTACACTTAAATAGCATGGAAACATCTTTCATTATACACCGCCAAGAGATTTAATCTACATGAAAAGGAGTACGTTCTAAACTTCCAACTAGACCTTAAATAAAATCACATTGGCAAAGTGACGGTGTATATCAGAAAAGTTCAATATGTGCTCAAAATGATTCCAATAATGATGTTTTGTCCACACAGCCCGTTATGTTGCATCCCCTGAGGCCTGGTGGTCCTCTCTCTCTCTCTTACCGTTCTCCTTGTACTTCATCCCCAGGATGACCTCCGGGGCTCGGTAGTAGCGCGTCACCACGTAGGGGGTCATCATGAAGTTGGTGCAGGCGGTCCTGGCCAGGCCGAAGTCCAGGATCTTCAGAGTGCAGTCCGACTTCACCACGATGTTACTGGGCTTCAGGTCCTGCGCAGGCAGAGAGGGGACATGGTTTCATTATTATTATTATCATTATTATTATTCATTATTATTATTATTATTATTATTATTATTATTATTATTATTATTATTATTATTATTATTATTATTATTATTATTATTATTATTATTATTATTTCATTTTTTATATATTTTAGCCCCATTGGGTCTATAGTAAGGGGATGTATATAATAAAAGATACTTGTGCCCTAATGATAAGGATTAGTGCGCAATGAAGAAACCCAATCCCCTTGCCAAATATCTATGCTACTCATAGTGGTCAAATAAAAACCTCATGTGTGTATATACTGTGTGTGTGTGTGTGTGTGTGTGTGTGTGTGTGTGTGTGTGTGTGTGTGTGTGTGTGTGTGTGTGTGTGTGTGTGTGTGTATGTGTGTGTGTGTGTGTGTGTGTGTGTGGGGGGGGGGGTTACATAAATCCATTATAGCCCTTTTTATTTGCCAAGTGTATTTAACTATATCATGCTATGTGTCCTCTGCATTTTGCCCGTCGTAACTATTTAGGAGAAGTGGGCAGAGTCAGGATCTGACTCCAGGTCCAATACCAGTCAGAACCAGCACCCGGGGTCGGACTCCAGGTCCAATACCAGTCAGAACCAGCACCCCGGGGTCGGACTCCAGGTCCAATACCAGTCAGAACCAGCACCCGGGGTCGGACTCCAGGTCCAATACCAGTCAGAACCAGCACCCCGGGGTCGGACTCCAGGTCCAATACCAGTCAGAACCAGCACCCGGGGTCGGACTCCAGGTCCAATACCAGTCAGAACCAGCAACCGGGGTCGGACTCCAGGTCCAATACCAGTGCTCGTAGGGCTGCTCGATTATGGCAAATATCATAATCATGATTATTTTTATTGATATTGAAACCACGATTTGAAATCATCATATGACGACGACGACGGAATTAGTTTTACTTTTCTTCTTCTCGACCGAAAAGGCTGCCGTTCTGTCGTCTTCTACAAGTTACCAGAGAGAGAGGTTTCAAATTAACTGGGGAAAACGCACCGTGGCTTCCTCCTCCCTCTCAACACGAGACAAAATAACGGTTCCATCACGACCATCTTGTTTTCATGATGGTGGGAGGGGCCTACTCTAAGTGTGATTGAGGGCCCAGCCGCCCCCCTGTGTGCAGTGCACAGTAGATAAACACTCCCCCTGGTCTTAAGAGGTATCTTTCTCTGGAACATTTAACTGGGTCCCAGTAATAATAATAATAACAACGGATGAATTTACTTCCACGAGTCCATGCAGATTGAATAAATTGAACGTCGTAAACAAACAAGCCTCTGTAGACTAAATATAGGGTGTTTTTAAGGTGACATGAAAATTATGTTTTTAAGTGATCAATCTTTTATTTTAATTTTTTTATTTCACAAGTCTACAGTTCAGCGTGGGCAACACGAGGCAGGCGCTGTTCAGCATTCATTCCGTTTCCATATACACATACATTCAGAAAAACGTGAGATGCTTGTTCCCCCCCCCCCCCCCCGACTCCTCAGCTGTAGTAGATTTGTAAACATAGTATACACAACGTATATTCTATATCTATACAACTATGCATTTTTTATTATATATTAGTGTTACGTGCGGGGGGGGGGGGTTGTCTGTACCCTGATCAGGTGGTCCCAGTGTGTGATGTGTTATGTCTAGTTGTAGTTCCCTGTTGTGGTCTTGTAGTCCTTATCGTTTTCCTCCCAGGTGTATCCATTTGTAATCAACCCAGCTGTGTCTCGTCTCGTCATCCCCTCGTGTATAACTGTCCCGTTCTTCCCCGTGTGAGCTGCTGATCCCGTTTGTACCATCCTGTGCTTTGTTTGTTCATTATTTTATGTTACCCTTTCATTACAAAACCATGGTAATTATTATAAATTAAATATCTTTTGTTTGGTTACTTTGGCTACCGTCTCCTCATTATGTTACATTGACAAAGACAACGAGCACTCCTTCAGTCAATGGTAACGTAATAATTTGATTAGATTTGGATTATTAGATTATATATTGTAACTATGTTTATTGTAGGGCAAATATAACAGAGGGCATACATACCCCCATCACGCACCTTGTTGCCCATATATGTCCAGAGTTAACTATATTGTTTACACTGCCTTTTTATAAAATGTTTGGTGCTATAATTCTATGACCTGTACCATGTCTTCTACTACCTGTACCCCCCCCCCCCCCCCCCCCCCCCATGCTGCCTGAATTTCCCCAAGGGGATCAATAAAGGAATATCTTATCTCATGCAATACAGGGTATATGTTAGCAGCAGTGTGTGCGTGTAATAAGTGTACTTGTGTGGTGTGTAAGTCACTTAAGGTGCTTTTTGTGTGTATGGTCATGTGATAATTCTGTTCAATCTAATGCTCAGGGGTTAGAGAGTCCAATGGAAGTGTTTTAATCCTTCAATCAAAACCTAGCTCTCAAGTCACAGGCATTAGAAAAGTAATTCAGAATTAACACGCTGGGCAAGGGGGGAGGGACATTGATCTCAAACGATTCGGAAACTTTCACAGCAACCGACACCCAGAAATAGTTTGCTATTCCGTGCCCAACTCTCGTGCATACAATCCTCACCGGGCACTACTTCACAAAGTCTGCACGACCCTGACTCACCAGGGCTCTTGTAGAGAAGCGTGCTACTTGATCGCCACACGCTCTGCAACACTCACAAAACAACCCCAGCTTATCGCCCTATTCCAGTACACCTCCCGTCTCGTGGTCCACTGGGACAGTGCGCTACTGGACTCTCACTTCGCTTCCCCCTCGACAGCTGCTGCAACAGCACTGCACCACACCACCGTTCTGCCCACACATGCATGTACTGTAGGGCTGACCTTCAAAAAAAATGTATTCAAAGCTTCGGGGCAGAGATTCGATTTTAATTCGAAGCTTCGAGATAAAAAGAAAAATTATAATTAAATTGTATTAAAAAAATATAAATATTATGTTGTGGGACTTGTACAGCACTTTGTTCAACTTTGTCAGTGCTGTAACGTTTAAACCTTTTTAAATCTTAGACAAACGAAACACTTTGCTTTCATGAAATATTGTAAGCAGTCATTTGAGGCTTTATAAAAGCAGCACAATGAACACATCTGTCAGTGCCGAGTCCGACCTCATCTTAAATAACAAACAGCATTGCTTGTTGTAGTTAACAAAGAGAGGCAGTTGATTTTGCAAAAAAAAATTAAATACATTTTTAATTTTTTTTTTTATATATTCAAACTTTATTTTCATATTCGAATCCCATGCCCATCGAACGAAGCTTCGAAGTATTTAAGACAGCCCTAATGTACTGTACATAGTACCAAGAGTGTGGGTTTGGTTTCAACATGGAGGGGGGGGGGGGGGGGGGGGTCTGGGGGTCCGCCCCCAGGGAATTTTGAGGGTCAAACATTTCCTACATTCTGGTGTACTTTTCTGCACCGATTTGTGCCTTTTCTGCATCAATTTATGGAAATGTCTTTATTTATGTAAAGGAAAAGACAACATTCAGGTACCCACTGACACAGATATAATGGAATATAATGCGGTAAGGCTCTCAGGCATCTGTATTGCTTTCAAATATTTATTCTAGTTACAGGTAAGAAGAATATATAAATGTTTTGACCGCCTTATTTTTTTTTACCTCTTTTGGGGAGGAGGCTGTCTTTCATATTAGCTATATTGTTTGAGGGGGACACATTTACCTCCTCATTAAGGGGGGGGGCATGTCCCCTGCAACCCCCCCCCCCCACTAACCCTACGCCTATGCATAGTATTAAATGTAGAGCCTGGCCGATATATCAGTCGGCCGACATCGGCCTATCACTGATAGCTTTGCTGAAGTAAATTACGGGCTTTAACGGGGCTCATTTAAGCCAGTGCTAAGATAGTGATATTATACGACACTAGAGATAGATCCTGAGGAATCCATAGATACCAGCCATGTCATGCTAGCTCACCCGCAATGTCAAGCTACATGTTTAATAGGGGGGGGGGGGGGGGGGGGGGGGGGGGCGTGGCCATCCTCTTTTCAGCCTCAAGTTATGCTAGCGCCATGCAAATTTAGGCCAATACCCTGCAGTACAAATACTATATTTTCACCTTTGTTACAAGTAATATATATATGTATACTACGATAAACAACTGTAATATCCTGTATCCAGTATATATCTTTGTCACGACTCCTCGTTACTCCACCAAAATGAGGGATCCTTGCCAAAAATGTCCCATATATAGATATCGGAATTCCAGATATTGGTATCGGTCCCAGAAGAAATCCAATACTCGTCAAGCTCTAATTGAGTTACATGAAGTGTCGTGTACAGTATCGGCTCTCTCTGTTGCACTATGCTGTAGTAGTGTAAGGTCCTACTGTCCTTGGGAACACGCGTGTCGGTATGTAATGTGAAAAGTGGCGACTAATGATTCCCTGTCCAAGTGTTCCTGTCAGCCTCTCGGTCCCTTTCACCAGACCTTCAACTCCCCCTCTCCCCTCCCTCCTCCCTCCTCCTTCTCTGCTTTCCTCTCCACCTCTACTCTCCTCTCTTCTACTGTCCTTCTTCTCGCCTCTCTCCTTTCCCCTACCCTCGTCTTCCCTCTTCTCCTGTGTTCTCACCCTGCGGTCTCACCCTGCGCTCTCGCCCTGTGTTCTCACCCTGTGCTCTCGCCCTGTGCTCTCACTCCTGTGCTCTCACTCCTGTGGTCTCACTCCTGTGGTCTCACCCTGTGGTCTCACCCTGTGGTCTCACTCCTGTGGTCTCACTCCTGTGGAGGGATGGGTATCGTTAGGATTTTATCGATACTACTACTCTTATCGATACTGCTTAACACTTTGACTGCCCAAGCTTAATTCCTTTTTACCCCCTTGAATGCCCAAGGCCACGTCAATGTTAACGTTAATATCGCCTAATCTATGTTTTAAATTATGGCTATGTGTCTAATTTGCCCGTCGCTTATCAACGACCTATTTCCAGTCAACATTGTCGAAGCAGATTGTTTTTTTATCGGTTCATTTCCGTTTCATAGCATTTAGAAAACCCCTCGTTTTCACGGAGAAAAAAGAGGTTTCCATGATAATCGCCTTTTACTGGAATATTCTAGAACGTTGTCTTGTTCGGCCTATTTATGAATCGTTTTCAAATAAACGCTAGATTATCGATAGTATATGTGTACGCATGCACGCTCGTGGCACGCGCTGAAAATCGCTTCTCCTATTTTCTGACGGCGCGCAGAGTCAAACAGCCATATCACATAATCACATAAAAGCTTATATATCCGTGAAAACGAGTCTGATTATCCTTAGACTTGTAACATAGATTCCTTACCTGAGATCAGATGGTATCCAAATGGATTATTCCAATTCCTGATCGCCATTCGAAAAAATCGATCTTTTTATTGATTCACCGTGTATACTGTAAAACACATATTCCCCGCGGCTCCGAGAGTCCAGCATGAAGCTGGTAGATGCCGGCTGCATGAGTGAGAAGTAAAATGTGGAGTGCAGGTTTTTTTTTCTCATTCATTTTCATTGAGTTCAATCCAAAAGGGTGAATTGCCACCTGGGAGACGATAGGGGGCGCTTTTTTCACATCTGAGCGCCTGAGGTAGATGAATTTCCAACGGTAGACTTGGTTGATGAAATATGATTTCAGATCGCTAAAAAAATAAAAAAGAGAAAATACGAGAATTCTCGTGAGTGGGCATTCAACCCGCGGGGGGTAAACCCGAGAAATCTCGGGCGTGGCATGCAAAGTGTTAACGGTTCGGTACTTTATCGATACTCTTATCGGTTCTTTTTTATTATTTTGCAAGAAATAAAACAATTAATTAAGAACAGAATCGACATTGCTTTGTTATTTATAACTTTATAAATAAATATTATAAATAAATATAATGAATAAATATGATTTCTTCAGCAACAGTAACCCTGTGACACTTGTTCACCCTATCCTCTGTCATCCTTCCTCTAGCTGCTAGGGTGAAGGGACTTTGGGCTTGGCTGGGACCGGTGGTGGTAGAGGGAGGAGGGGTGGGCTGGGACATGGTGGCTGCAGCCTCAGCCTGACGATCTATAAAAAGTTGTCATCTTTCAAATATATTTGTAGCTAAACAATTAGCTAAGCAATTATATTTGATTTATTAGCCTATTCGTAATAATTCGTTATTAGCCTAGCTAACTCCGTATCTCGGCTTACCTGCAGTGGACGTGGATGGAGATGGAACACTGCGAGCAAAGCAGTCGAAAACGGCACATTTCTGCAGACTAATGTTATGTTTTGACAACAAATGTTTTGACACATTGCCACCCATACTTGCTCGACTTTCGTAAAGTGTACCCAGACTTTAGAGTGTTTCGTTTTCTTCGCCATGATGAGCGCACGCACAGCCGTCTGTGTGCAGCGCGCTTCAGCACGGAGCCAAGTACCCGTATGTGCATTTGTGTGAGCGACTCGAGCTGCGATTGTGTGTAACTCAGTCCCGCTTCTCATGCAGACATAGCGAGACAGAGAGAGAGGAGAGATAGTTTGCAACGTTTAAATTCCTCGAAAAAAAAAAAAAAAAAAAAAAGAAACTCCATAATTTCTCGAGTATCGATAGCGGTACCGATAACATCAGAGCTTATCAATGCTCCCGTTTCTTTCTAATTTAGTACCGGTTCCCATTTAGAAGTGGGTTTCGGGGGGGCATCCCTACTCCTGTGTTCTCCTCACCCTGTGTATGATGCCTTCAGGGGGGCATCCCTACTCCTGTGTTCTTCTCACCCTGTGTATGCTGGTTTCGGGGGGGCATCCCTACTCCTGTGTTCTTCTCACCCGGTGTATGATGTTTCAGGGGGGCATCCCTACTCCTGTGTTCTCCTCACCCTGTGTATGATGGGGGGGCATCCCTGCTCCTGTGTTCTCCTCACCCTGTGTATGATGGGGGGCATCCCTGCTCCTGTGTTCTCCTCACCCTGTGTATGATGGGGGGGCATCCCTGCTCCTGTGTTCTCCTCACCCTGTGTATGATGGGGGGGCATCCCTGCTCCTGTGTTCTCCTCACCCTGTGTATGATGGGGGGGCGTGTTCTCCTCACCCTGTGTATGATGGGGGGGCGTGTTCTCCTCACCCTGTGTATGATGGGGGGGCGTGTTCTCCTCACCCTGTGTATGATGGGGGGGCGTGTTCTCCTCACCCTGTGTATGATGGGGGGGGGGCGTGTTCTCCTCACCCTGTGTATGATGGGGGGGCGTGTTCTCCTCACCCTGTGTATGATGGGGGGGGGCGTGTTCTCCTCACCCTGTGTATGATGCCCTCCTGTGTTCTCCTCACCCTGTGTTCTCCTCACCCTGTGTATGATGCCCTCACCCTGTGTATGATGCCGGCAGAGTGCAGGTGTCTGATCCCACAGA
This sequence comes from Notolepis coatsorum, assembly GCF_963971535.1. NCBI lineage: Eukaryota > Metazoa > Chordata > Actinopteri > Aulopiformes > Paralepididae > Notolepis > Notolepis coatsorum. The sequence goes on along the minus strand of NC_140180.1, from coordinate 15,455,468 downwards.
GCATCTGGTAGAGAAGGTAGGACATCCTCTCATGATCCAGGTCCATGTGGATCACCTGACACAGGCTGGCATCCATCAGCTCCATCACCAGGTACCTGGAGGGGGGGGGGAGAGAAGGGGGGAGAGAGAGAGAGGGAGAGGGAGAGAGGGAGAGGAGGTGAGGGGGAGAGAGAGGGAGAGGGAGAGAGAGAGAGAGGAGGGGAGGGGGGAGAGAGGAGGGGAGGGGGGAGAGAGAGAGAGAGGAAGAGGGAGAGAGAGAGGGAGAGGAGGTGAGGAGGAGAGAGAGGGAGAGGGAGAGGGGGGAGAGGGAGAGAGAGAGAGGGAGAGGGAGAGAGATAGAGAGGAGAGAGGGAGAGGAGGTGAGGGGGAGAGAGAGGGAGAGAGAAGAAGGGAGAGAGAGAGAGAGGAGGGGAGGGAGACAGATACAGAGAGAAAGAGGGATAAAGAGAAAGAGGAGAGAAGGAAGAGGGATAGAGAGAGGGAGAGATAGAGATGAGGGGGGGGGAAGAGAGATATATGAGGGGAGGGGAAGAGAGGAGAGATAGATGAGGGGAGACAGAGAGAGTGAGAGTGAGAGTGAGAGTGAGAGTGAGAGAGAGAGAGAGAATATGTCTCAATAATACCATCTGGTCCAGAACCACATTCATCCTTAAGTTCATTAATTGCACATTGGACGTCGACAGGAAGTATTTCTGGAAAGAAAAGCTCCTACAGGTGGGTGGAGCTATTAAAAGGCTGATCAAGTCAGAACTAATTCAGGGTCAATTGCTTACAGTACCTTTGACTTTGATTTCCCTCCAAGGGGCATGTTTATCAATAAAAAAAACTGTCCCAGTTTATAGTATGAAATTATCTAAATGAATATTATTGCTTTCTCTAAACTCTAATGCACTTTGGAGGGAGACAGAGATTCAATCTTCCACACACAGAAGATAGCTGAACGGTGTTTGGGATTCTATCAGGGTGAGTGACAAGGATCCGATCTAGCAGTCTGAACTACCCATCCCAGTTAGGACAGCCGAATCCCGTCCAATCTTTCGCCGTCGACTAAAGACTCACTTCTTCAACCATTATCTGAAATAATTAAAAAGAAACGGCGAGTTCAGATACAAAGTGCGAGGAGACGAATATAGCCATGCCTCCTCATGTTGTGGGTTCTGTAGAGCATATGATTATCAGAGGTTTGACCTCGTTATCACTTATTTTACTGTGCAACCAGGTTTCAGAGAAAGTAAGTACATCAGGTTTATGCTGAGCAACCCATACTCTTAATTAGGTATATTTTGGGGAGACGGCTCCTTATATTCAGGTGCATGATTTTCAAAAATGTGACTATCGATAATGAGTCTGGAGAAAAAAGTGATAATGGGGTGGGGTGGGGTGGGGAGACGTCTGAGAGAATGAGACAGGAGAGTACATACCAACCACACACACAAAAGCAAAAACAAACAAAGCTGCATGATAAAAACTAGCAAAAAGCACAAGATCCAATACTGAGAGAGAATTCAGCCAAAAAGTATATTAGGATAATGAAATAAAATAGCTTAACCTAAAGACATGACCGATGCATTCCCATGTGACCTGAATGATCCAAAATAAACTTCAAATGTTTATAATAGTCTGTCATTTTGATATTTGTGAGTCTCTCTGAAGAATTATTGTATTTCCCGTTTGTTTTTACAAGGGTGAAAAGAGGTAAGGGAGAATGGGGTCAGAGAGAGTGACGGCTAAAGGCAGCGACAGTATGAGAACATAGTGGAGAAGGAGGTCAACAGACAGACAGTGTTGTGTAACGAGGTTGGAACCAGGTAGCCTGGTGGTTACTACCTGGACATTACTGCAATATTCTTAACTCATTACTACACATCACTATCACTATGTAGTTCCATCCTCGTTACTAGAGATAGTTCCAACCTCGTTACTAGAGATAGTTCCAACCTCGTTACTAGATGGTTCCAACCTCGTTACTAGATGGTTCCAACCTCGTTACTAGATGGTTCCAACCTTGTTACTAGATGGTTCCATCCTCGTTACTAGATGGTTCCATCCTCGTTACTAGATGGTTCCAACCTTGTTACTAGATGGTTCCAACCTTGTTACTAGATGGTTCCAACCTTGTTACTAGATGGTTCCAACCTTGTTACTAGATGGTTCCATCCTCGTTACTAGATGGTTCCAACCTCGTTACTAGATGGTTCCATTCTCGTTACTAAGCAGTTCCATTCTCGTTACTAGGCAGTTCCATTCTCGTTACTAGGCAGTTCCATTCTTGTTACCAGGCAGTTCCATTCTCATTACTAGGCAGTTCCATTCTCGTTACTAGGCAGTTCCATTCTCGTTACTAGGCAGTTCCATTCTCGTTACTAGGCAGTTCCATTCTCGTTAGTAGGCAGTTCCATTCTCGTTACTAAGCAGTTCCATTCTCGTTACTAGGCAGTTCCATTCTCGTTACTAGGCAGTTCCATTCTCGTTACCAGGCAGTTCCATTCTCGTTACTAGGCAGTTCCATTCTCGTTACCAGGCAGTTCCATTCTCGTTACTAGGCAGTTCCATTCTCGTTACTAGGCAGTTCCATTCTCGTTACTAGGCAGTTCCATTCTCGTTACTAGGCAGTTCCATCCTCGTTACTAGGGAGTTCCATTCTCGTTACCAGGCAGATCCATTCTCGTTACCAGGCAGTTCCATTCTCGTTACTAGGCAGTTCCATTCTCGTTACTAGGCAGTTCCATTGTCGTTACTAGGCAGTTCCATTCTCGTTACTAAGCAGTTCCATTCTCGTTACTAGGCAGTTCCATTCTCGTTACTAGGCAGTTCCATCCTTGTTACTAGATGGTTCCAACCTTGTTACTAGGCAGTTCCATTCTCGTTACTAGAAAGTTCCATCCTTGTTACTAGATGGTTCCAACCTCGTTACTAGGCAGTTCCATCCTTGTTACTATGTAGTTCCAAAGTCAACCTTGCCTTTTCTGCCAATAGGTTACTGGTTCCGTTCCAGTTTGTGCACCTATTTTTTGACCAAAGATAAGTTGGTTTGCAGGTTTTTCTTGCGAACCGTCATATTCTGCAGGTTGACAAGAGAATGGAGAAGGCAAGAGTGGAGAAGTGAAGATATAAATCACTGAAAACGTAATGTTAACGTTACTAATTTGTGCATACTGCATTTAAATCCAAAACGAGGGACCTTTCAGTTTGCCCAGGCGAGTTGGGAGCAACTGTCAAAGTCAGTTTGTGTGGGGAACGCAATTACTCATCAGTGGACAAGACAAGCTTGATTAATCGCCCAGCCCTACTGTGAAGAAAACAAAAGACACGTTTTGGAAGCAATTTTACAGTGCAGGCTCTGATGTGTTGCCAAAACCAAACCGCTTTTATTGATCGTCCAATCACAACTGCTGCTTTCCTTCCTTGAAATGCACTTCATACAAGCAGCAGGACTTGACATGCACTTCATACATTGAAATTACAGGCCTGGGACACCAAATTAATTCAGGACAGACTGTTCCTCTTCAATTCAGGACAACTAAAACGGTGGTTTGGGTTGGTTCTGGGACGGTTGCCATGACAGTTGTATCAAAAAAGACTTTGCTGCTACTCACAGATCCTGGAATTCCTCCAGAGACTTCTGAGGCGTGAACACATTGATGAGACGGATGATCTGCAGAGAGAGGGAGAGAGAGAGAGAGAGAGGGAGAGGGAGAGGGAGAGGGAGAGGGAGAGGGAGAGGGAGAGAGAGAGAGAGAGAGAGAGAGGGAGAGGGAGAGGGAGGGAGAGAAGGGTAGAGGGAGAGAGATAGAGAAGGGTACAGGGAAATATATAGAGATAGAAGGATAGAGAGAGAGAGAGAATATAGAGAGGGAAAGAGGAGGATAGGGGAAAAGAGAGAATAGAGAGAGAGAATATAGAGGGAAAGAGGATAGAGAGAGAGAGAGCCTATTAGACAACAGCGAAGTTATACAATTCTCCATCCTCTCCTCTGTGGAGGAGCCAATGAACAAAAACCAAGTAGCTTCATCTAAATTAGATTAAATTCAAATGTATTGTCATTATATAGCACAACAAAAATAAGTGTGCCATGCCATCCAACCAGAGTGCAAATGTAACAGTAAAGTGCAAAAGTAATATACAATGTACAGGTGATTAAACAGGTGGTAAAAAATATATGAATGAGTACTAGTGAGTATAGTGCTAATCAGATGCATGTACAGAGTTGTAATATTAATATGTACAGTGATACAGGTATAAAGACACTATGGTAGTAGTTATACTGGCCAGCAGTGTGACTAGTAAGAGTAGGTCATGTACAGATATAGATATAGTATCTACAGATCCTCTCACTCGGCAAAAGTTTATTATATGTAAAGTGCAGCCAACGCTCAGCTCTCTCTCAGTCTCAGAACAGTCGATATATTCTACTTTTAACACTGGGTTATCTCAAAGAGAGGGATTTTGGCTTCATCTGGATCCAATCACTCTGGACAAAAAATGCATTAAATGTCAACTCTCCAACTCTCAGCTCTCTCTCTCTCCCTCCATCTATAAATAGTCTATATATTCTATTTTTAACTCTGGGTTATTTCAAAAAGACCAATTTCCTGCAAAGACAGGCGTCTTTTAAAATGTGATTCATGAGTTCGAGCCCCACGTAATCAACTGAGAGGATGATGATGGGTTTATGGAGGCTAATATACATGGCTTGTATGCAACCAGGGATGGATGACCAAACCGGCCTACCAGGCCCAGGGCCCCAAGGGTTCAGGTGGCCCCTAAGCCAGAGACTTAAGTCACTGTTTAAAGTCACAAAGGGCTTAGTCATTTGTGTTAAAGGTCCCCTGTCTTATAAATAGCCTTTTCCAGTGTTTATCATTGTTTTCTAGCAATGGGGGTTTGTATCAATGGGGTCTGTGTCATTCTCATTTTGGCTCATCAGTCTAGTCTCGAGTTCACGAGATCCTCCCTCACTCAACTAAGCCATTCTGATTTGACTGTTTTGCTGACGTGAGTAAGGCACTGGTTGTAGTCACCGCCCACAATCAACAATTCGCTCAACAACAGAGCGAGTGGAATTACTGACACTTCACCTCAAACGGGTTGACGTGCGCGGGTGCCGACAGAGAACGAGCGAGAGAGGGAGAGAGAGATAGAGGGAGAGAGAGAGAGGGACACAGAGCATTTACACACAACCTCTCGACCGCGTGCGCGGAGCAGGAGCTTTTCCACTCGCATATCACTGTCAAAACATCATTGCGCACGCTCCCACGCGCCCGTATTCCGATCCGTGCAATAATATTCACAGGGGTATATATTGTCATTTGAAACAAGTTACCAATGTGAAATTAATTAGTATCCCCCTCAATCTCTCTCTGTCTGCCAGTGCAGACTTTTCAAGCCCAAAACAGCTTGAAATCTTGATGTGGAAAAATGCTGCTTTAGAGTACTTGATTAGAAATACAAAACAGTGAATTTTTTTGAAAATAACTTTACAGATGTGTTTCATAGACTCACAGGAATTGTGTAAAGTTGCCCAAATAGTGAAAGGAATAGCAAGACATGTCCCCTTTAATAACCACTTTATCCAATCAGGAGAGAGAACCCTATAGATATCTTGACTTATTTCAAGAAATCCAAGCCACATTTGCTTACTACGCGGGTAGATTATTGTACTTGTTTCAAGGACACATTTGCTTAAAACTAGTTTTTGATTTCTTATTTTCGTCAGACCATTTTTGCAGTGTGGAGTTCTCTCTCCTGATTGGATAAAGTGAGAACAGGATACCAGAAAATGTATTTTCTGTTTACTGCAGAGAGGAGGGACTGGGAGACCCATGTTACTGACCAAACACTCTATATCATCGTCGTTCCCAATCCTCTCCTCGAAGCACCCCAGCCGTTCCATGTATTTGTTCAATTCCACCACCAGCACACGTGATTCAACTTAACAAGCCCTTTATTAGTTGAATCAGGTGTGCTGGTGGTGGAATTTAACAAATAGCAGTGATGGCTGTCGGAGTGTAGAGCTATTCTTTTAACATGTAGACCACTACTTATTTTAACATGTAGACCACTTATTTTAACATGTAGACCACTTATTTTAACATGTAGACCACTTATTTGAACAAACAAACAAAAAATCCCACTTACAGCACCTTTTAATTTAAACTTACATTCTTGTGGTTGACACATTTGAGCAGCACCAGCTCCCTGTAGGCCCGCTTGGCGTGGGTCTGGTTCTGGAAGGGACGACACAGCTTCTTCACAGCCACCGGTATACCCAGGACTGAATCTAGAGCGGAACTGGACACAGACAGATGGATACAGAGAGAGAGAGGGGGGTAGAGGAGGGAGGGAGGGAGGGAGGGAGGGAGGGAGGGATAAGATATGGAGGAAGAGGAAGAGAAATAGATGCGTCTGCTAGAGCGACGCAGAGGTCTGCCGCTACAGACTTGATTAGCGGTGGGCTGGCCGTGTGTGAGTGATCTGTACCTTTCTCAGTGAAGGTGCCCTTGTGCTTTTCTTTCGGGGGTTCATTTAGACGGGGGGGGGGGGACAGAAACGTGGTTTCAATACAGACCGTAGCAATGTGGGTTTTGTCACACATGGAATTCAGAGCTCTTCATCAAACTAGAACTAAAAAAAAAAAAACACTCTCTCTCTGTCGGAGAGAGCAAGCGCTGGTCTCGCTGTGAAATCAAAGGGAGATTAATCACACAGAGCGGCTGCACCTGTGCTAATTAACCCTCCCCCCTCCTGTATCTCTCCTCTGCAGGGCGACACCAGGAACCACCCACACCCCCCCTCCTCCCACACAGACTCTGGTGGAGTCCAGGGGCTTAACAAGTGGACCGGTCGATACGTCCGTCACGCCGTCTGAGCGCCGGTCTCTGTGCATGAATCATATTCCTGGTTCTACATCGGAGTTCTTAAGTGCAATGGACATTATTAAATGATCATCCAATAGAAATGAAGCATTTGATTATTATGCATGCCTCCCCCCCCGTGCGCTCTCTCTCCTCAGAGGCCGTAACGGGAATCAGAACCAAAAAATAGACCTCCAGGAGAAAGAAGGATTTACATGCAGGATGTCCCCGTTGCTTTCAGGGACACCTCCATTGCTGTATCGTGTTGGAAAAGTGATACAAGCTATATTTACATTATCGATGATCATATGTGATTTGAATCCATAGTATTCCATCATCATTACCGCCAGTGATAGTCCTTTTATTTTATTTATTAATGTGCTACGCCTACTATCATTTATTTTTTATACTTCTTATATGCACGTATGTGGGATATCAATTACTTTTTTCAATCAAACTGATCATCATATACGTAACTGAATTAATTAATTGTGATTTATTTCATTTTTGAGTCCATTCACAAATCACAACCCATCCTCACCTTCTCATCCAGTCTTTCCTTAATTTTCCTCCCTAGAGCCCGACAGCCTCATTGGGGAGATCATCCGATTATAAAACAATATTTTAAATACTAGTCATAGTGATGTAAATGCAGAATATACCAGTGAATTTTAAGAAGATTACGATGTTGGGCTCAGTGGTCGATGGCTGATGGACGATGTTCAACCCTAATAAGGACGGAGGACTCTTAAGATGACACAGCAATGAAGAACAGACAGGCTATAAGGAGAGGAACCAGTTCAGAGGCTCTATGCCAGGAAATAGCACATTCATAAATATAGAATAGAATATATAAATTAGTACTACAGAGTAATAGTGCTAATCAGACGTATGTACAGAGTAGTATTAATATGTACAGTGAGGTAAAGACAGTATAGTAGTAAGTCATACTGGCCAGCAGCGTAACTAGTAAGAGTAGGCAAGGGATATGTACACAGATATAGATATTAGGGGTGTAACGGTACACAGAAGGCACGGTTCGGTACATACCTCAGTTTTGGGGTCACGGTTCGGTACGAGTTCGGTACAACGGCAAAAAAAGATTTATAATAATTATTATATATTTATTATTATTATTATTATAATAATAATACTTTTTTATGAAGTTATACTTAGTTCCACTTAGGCTTGCTGCGGTAGTCAGTGATACCGGTGTCATTCTGTGTTCAGAAATCCACTGAGTAAATGAATTGCCTACCGTCCCCAGTGTATGCTTTCAGTTTCCCTTCTAGAGTAAATTTAACTTCACGTGAGGCAGAGAAAGAAGACTCTAGAGAAGAGATTACATGTTACACAACAATGGCAGAGGATTTATCAATATTTTTTGTGGATGTAAACACCACAGCAGCTAGACTGGAGAGGAGCTCAGAGGACCAGTCCAGAAGTATGTTTGCAGTGGATCAGCTGTGAGGGGAAAGTAGCGGAAGAAAGTTGGTGTGTGTGTGTGTGTGTGTGTGTGTGTGTGTGTGTGTGTGTGTGTGTGTGTGTGTGTGTGTGTGTGTTTCCATTGGTTAACATTATTTAGGCGAACAAGAAAAGGATGGACATTTTCAACGTATTGTAATGACCCTGCTGTGTTACAAATAGGGATGTCCCGATCCGATCACGTGATTTTCAGAAGATCGGGGAAAAAAAATAAAAAAATAAATCAGGATTTTTTTTATTTCTTTTTATTCAACAAACATGACCATGTTCACGTCTTAAACTCATACTGAGGCCTTAGTTTTGGTTTTAAATTGCATATCATCATTCATTTATTTATTGTCACAGAGCAGAAGAATTTTGCCAAAACAAACGCATTTCCTTTGATTTAATTATACATCAAATGATTTATGTCAAGGATGAGGGACATCCACTAGTTGCAGAACTTGCAGTCACCTGATTTTTACAGACGATGGCGCCATTGCTCTCATGAAGCAGCAGGTTGGAGGCGGAGTTTTTAGATTACTCCGGTTGCAATGCCTCGCTTGAATGAAGTTAACTTTTCACCTGGATAACGTCAACATTCAGGATGAATGTATTGGGTGAAATTGGGATACACATTTTTTTATTTTTTTATTATCGGATCGGGAAAGATCGGTATCGGTAGATACTCAAAATCACATGATCGGGATCGGATCGGGAGCAAACAAATTTGATCGGGACATCCCTAGTTACAAACATATCGTTCATTCATGGTTTTGTTTCAGGGACACCCAAAGGGGAGGGGAGGAGGGGAGAAACAGCCCGCAACCGTGCGCGGTTGTTAATTTGTTCCGTCGGCTTGTCATCACGCTTCAACGTTTTATTCATCCTCTAAATGTGGCAATACAAGCTTGATATTCAACGTTAAAGATCAAAGTAAGCCAGTGTAAAGTAAAGTAAAGATATTGAGCATACATTTGTAAAATGTGCAACCCTAGTTTCAGCTAGTGTCGTATGAGACATATATTCGTCGTATGACTGGACGTACCGAACCGCGACGTCCGTACCGCGAAGTCGCGGGACGAATACACGTACCGTTACACTCCTAGTATATACAGCATTATTGTACATATCATAGAGTTATATCGCAGGTATATATACATCTATCTAGTTGTATTATTGTCAGCGTGGGCTGGGTGTGTGAGGTGGGCCTCACCAGACGATGCCCTGGGCCCCGGAGCCGATGGCGCGGAGCTGCTGGTAGCGTTTGAGAACGGTGAAGGTGGAGTCGCCCACCTGGACGCTGTAGAACTGACCCTCCGCCTCACTCATCCTGCCACGCTGTCAGGACCACCAGCACTGTCTGTGGAGGACACAACACACAGGTAAATACACTAGGGCTGACCCCTATTAGTCGATTAGTCGACTAATCGGTCGAAAGGAGCCGTAGTCGACTGGCCAACCTCTTAGTCGAATTTAAAACAAATACAAAATTAAAAAAAAATTATTTACTTAATGTTGAGTTTTTTCATTTTTGTGAACTTTTTACACTACATTTAGAAGAAAATTTTGTACTTTTTACTCCACTACATTTATCTGAACCCATCAGTTACTAGTTACTTTGAAAAAAAAAAAGATTTAGCATAGAAAACATGGGAAAAGTGTATGCAGATTATATACTTTCACATTTGAAGCCCGTCAACTTCAAGAGGACATAATCAGAGCAGCATAACTGGACCAGATACCACTTTAACATGACCTACAGTATAATCAGAGCAGCATAACTGGACCAGATACCACTTTAACATGGCCTTTTAGAGGTCAATGGTTCAAGTATTGAAAATAAATAATTGAATGCTCCCAAGCACTAGAATACACAAACATTAGGGTCCTACTAATCACCACAAAGTACCAGAAAATACCCCCAAAGTACCCCAAAATACCCCAAAGTACCCTAAAATACCCCAAAGTACCCTAAAATACCCCAAAGTATACCCCAAAATACCCCCAAAGTACCCCAAAATACCCCAAAATCTAAAAAGAGGTCCATCTGCGTGTTAGAAACACCTTCCCCCTGGGTAGTAAAGAGGTCCATCTGCGTGTTAGAAACACCTTCCCCCGGGTAGTAAAGAGGTCCATCTGGGTGTTAGAAACACCTTCCCCCGGGTAGTAAAGAGGTCCATCTGGGTGTTAGAAACACCTTCCCCCGGGTAGTAAAGAGGTCCATCTGCGTGTTAGAAACACCTTCCACCGGGTAGTAAAGAGGTCCATCTGGGTGTTAGAAACACCTTCCCCCGGGTAGTAAAGAGGTCCATCTGCGTGTTAGAAACACCTTCCCCCGGGTAGTAAAGAGGTCCATCTGGGTGTTAGAAACACCTTCCCCCGGGTAGTAAAAAGGTCATCTGGGTGTTAGAAACCCCTTCCCCCGGGTAGTAAAGCAACAGACTGACAGCATGGTCTCTGGATGTAGCGGGGGGGGGGGGGGCCCTGCCGGCGACCAGAGAGGGATCACTCCGTCGCTCCCTGGTAAACATGCTTTCATCAAACCACACGTGACAAAATCTGCTTCGACAGGCAACAATCTTTCATCGCAACACACACTCACACACCACGGATGAGAGACTGCAGTATAGCTGCTGTACACAAGGTCTCATATGTCTCATGTCTTCAATAAACCAGGAATAAGTGTACATTAGAGCAGGCCAACCATCGATGTACAAGACTCACTAGGGGTGGGAATCACCAGAAGCCTCACGATACGATACTATCACGATACTTGAGTCACGATACGATAGTATTGCGATACAAAATATATTGCGATATGCTGAGTATTGCGATATTAATATTGCGATTTATTACCTTTTTTCAACTGCAAAGTAAAACTTTGTCAACATGTTTTATCTAATAAAATAAAGTTCAGTCTGTTCATCTCACTTCAATAATTTTTATTGCAGAACATGGTATTTTCTCAAGCAGACAGATGTAAACACTAATATCTGTGTTGCATGTACCTGACAAACTGAACACAGTTTGGGGGTGTGGGGGGGGGGGGGGGGGGGGGGGGGTCGCCAGATGATAAAAAAATAAAAATAATAAAACTAAAAAAAAATGTATGCAGTCAGGCCACTGAACAGGCCAGTGTTTCTAGTTGCAGCAGCGCAATAGTTAGATAACCTAGGTGGGGAACAACCAGGAGATCACTGCAACTCACACAAGTTGGAGAACAATCTCTCTCTCTCTCTCTCTTGCTCTCACACATACACAAAGGGAGCCGCATGTGATTGGTGGAGGCGGGACCCTTACAAAAAACTGTTGTTGCTAATCATTGACACATGCTAGCCTGTAATAATCCCCCCCAGAAAAATCTACCTTGCATTTGATATATTGCAAATATATGCCATCACACACACTGGCATTTAAAGGGTTAGAATTATAAAATGAATATGTGGTGTTATGATCAGGGCTGAAGTTGAATAAAAGATTGTATTTTTTTCAATCTGACATTACAAAAAAACAGAAAATCCATCAAAATCAGTGTTGTTGCTAATCAAACATATGCTAGCCTGTTTTTTAACAATAATTTGTGATGCCATCACAAACACTGGCATTTAAAGGGCACAAATAAAAAAGCCCTGCACCAGAATGCAGGAAATGAAGTCTTTGTAACAAAAAATGTCCTGGTGGGGGACCCCCAGAACCCCCTGCTTAAAAAGTGGCCTGAATGTGGCTATATTTTGCACTATATTTCCTGGCCTGAATGATTTCCCCAGTCCGGCCCTGGTTAAAAGCCTCCAATGCTTAGTGTGTGTGCGTTTGAACGTTTGCATGTTTCAACCATACATTTCCATTTATAAAAAAAAATAAAAAAAAAAATATATATATATATATATATATATATATATATATATATATATATATATATATATATATATATATATATATATAATAATAATAATAACTTTATTTGTATAGCACTTTTCATACAGAGGTTGCAGTTCAAAGTGCTTCACAACAGCAAAAAATACAGGCATAAGCGAGCATAAAAAGATAGACAGGTAGAATCACAGTGTTTCACATTAGGATCTAGCATCCCAATAGGCTCTCCGCTTACAGTTTTCAGTAACACAAATAGTAAAAATAGTTTAAAATGATTCAGTTTAAAATAGTCAAAAAATTATAAAATAGAACAGACATAAAAAATACAGGCATGAGCGAGCATAGCAAGGTATGGCAAATCACAGTGTTTCACATTAGGATCTAGCATCCTAATAGGCTCTCTATTCAGTAATACTCCTGTAATTCATGAACAAATAATCACAGTGTTTCACATTTGGATCTAGCAAATAATAAGAATAAAATGATTCAGTTTAAAAATAGTCATAAATAATCAGTGTTTCACATTTGGATCTAGCAAATAATAAGAATAGTTTAAAATGATTCAGTTTAAAAATAGTCATCAGTAAGAAGTAAAAAGTGCAATAACCGACACATGAATTTGATAGGCAGTGTAAAAGAGTAGGCAGGGTAAGAATAAATACAAGTTGTGTCAGGATATCCCTGATGTTTCCTCTTGCCACTAGGTGGTAGCAGATATCTATCAGTGAAATGCCTGAGCAAAGAGATAGGTTTTAAGCTGTCTTTTAAAGATGTCTAGCGAGTTGGCTTCCCTGATGTTTTGGGGTAGTTTGTTCCATAGTTTTGGGGCATAGTTGATAAAGGCTGCATTACCGATCCTCTTTTGACTGCTTCTGGGAGCCTCTAGTAGTCCAGCAGCTGATGATCGCAGTGTTCTTGCTGGTGTGTAATTTATTAGAGTGTTGGCGATGTAGCTAGGTCCCTGTCCATTTAGAGCTTTGTATGTAAGGAGAAGGACCTTAAAGTCAATTCTAAATGTTACAGGAAGCCAGTGTAAAGCGGCTAGGACTGGACTAATGTGCTCTCTCCTTTTGGTTCTAGTTAGCAGTCGGGCTGCAGAGTTTTGGATTAGCTGAAGCCTCTCTGTGGTTTTCTTAGGGAGACCTGTGAAAAGTGCATTACAGTAGTCTAACCGGCTAGATATGAATGCATGAATTAGCTTCTCAGCATCGTTCTGATTAATAAATGGTCGTACTTTTGCTATATTTCTGAGATGGAAGAACGATGTTTTCGTCACTTTGCTAATATGAGAATTGAAGTTCAGTTCTGAATCTATGATAACCCCAAGACTAGTGACCTCAGATTTGATCCAAGGGGTTAGTCCCCCCAGGTTCTTTATTAATGTTTCTTTTTTAGTTTTGGAGCCGATAATTAGAATTTCAGTTTTGTTCTCGTTTAGTTTCAGGAAGTTCTTACTCATCCATTTATTTATTGCCAGTAAGCAGTCTGTAATGGAGCTAATCGCTGTATCATTTGGTTCAGCAGATATGTACAGTTGTGTATCATCCGCATAGCTATGGAAATCTACATTATGTTCTCTGATGATATCACCCAGCGGTAACATGTAAAGGGAGAAGAGTAAAGGACCTAAGCAACTCCCTTGTGCAACTCCATAGTTGTTGTCGTATATATCAGACATGTGATCTCCTAATTTAACATAGAATTTCCTCCCTCTGATGTATGTTTTAAACCAGCCCAGCACATGGTCTGAGAAACCGACATGGTTTTCAAGACGATCGATTAGAATATCGTGATCGATTGTATCAAATGCTGCACTGAGATCTAACAGGATAAGGATGGAGATCTTATTCTCGTCAGAGTTTAGTCTGAGGTCACTGATTATTTTGGTGGGGGCAGTTTCAGTGCTATGATATTTTCTGAATCCTGACTGAAATTCTTCTAAGATGTTGTTTTCTTCAAGAAAGGAATTTATTTGAACTGAAACTATCTTTTCAAGTACTTTACTAATGAATGGTAGGTTGGATATTGGACGATAATTTGCCATTTCATTACTATCCAAGTTAGGTTTTTTTAGTAATGGCTTTACAACTGCTGTTTTAAAGGCATCCGGGAAAATACCAGTCCTAAGGGAAGTGTTTATGATATCTAGCACAGGGCTTGAAACACTATTAAATACCCGTTTGAAGAAAGCTGTAGGTATAGGGTCAATGTCTGAGGTGGAGGAGTTACATTCTGAGACAGTTTTGCAGAGTACATCTAATGTGATGCATGTGAAACTTCTCATGGTTACATTGCACGGTTTGCCGCAATCAACTTTATTTCCATCATGAGTAATGCTGGCCCTGATCAAGGTTATTTTGTTGTTAAAGAATAGTGCAAGTTCTTCACACTTAACCGTTGATGACTGAGGAGGTGTAGGGGCAGTGTTGAGTAGTACATTAATAGTGGAAAAGAGGATTCTGGAGTTTCCAGCATTTTCTGTAATGATTTTAGAGAAGTAATCTTTCCTTGCTAAGCGGATGGTTTTATTATAAGCAGTTAAAGCATCTTTGTATATATCACAGCATATGGTGGTTTTTGTTTTTCTCCATTTTCGCTCCGCTGCACGACATTTCCTTTTTTCTTTGTTGACCGTATTATAGTTTAACCAGGGCGAGGCTCTAGTTTTCTTCTTTTTCGTTTTTAATGGGGCGACAGAATTTAATATAGATGACATTGCATCATTGAGATTTTCTACCATTTCATTTAGAGAGCTGTCATGATTGTGTGGTTCATGTAGTCTGATAAGATCAATGAACTTTGATTCAGCTTTGTCGTTTAGGAGCCTCTTTTTAACTATGATTTCTTTTTTTGTTTTAGTAAGGGTTATTTGAGTATCAAAAAATATACAGTGATGGTCGGAGAGAGGTAATTCAGTTATTGAGATATTTGTTATGCTTAGCCCAGTTGTTGTTATAACTAAGTCTAGTGTATTCCCAAGCCGGTGAGTTGCATTTGTTATATGCTGTATTAGGTCAAAGCTATCCAGTAGATTTTTTTGTTCCATAGTTTTGGAGTCTGTTTTCTTATTAAAATGGATGTTCAGGTCTCCATTTAGGATCACCTTATCATATCCGGTAACACATAGTGAGATCAGTTCAGAGAGCTCCTGTATAAATATTGGTGAGTGTCTAGGCGGGCGGTATATTGTGACAATAATAGTTGATTCTGTTTTTAGTTCAATGGCAAGATATTCCATTGACATGAACTCGCCTAGTTCTGTGATTCTAAACAAGAGTTTTGAGGAGAAGATTGCTGCAACTCCTCCGCCCCTTTTATTTTTTCTGGGTATTTGAAAAAAGTTATAGTCTGGTGGACAAGCTTCTATCATTATTGATGTAGCTGTGTCATTATTTAGCCATGTCTCTACTAGGCAGATGCAATCTAAGTTATTTTCTTTAATCAGATCATTTACTAAGAATGTTTTATTATTCAGTGATCTGACATTTAGGAAAGCTAATTTTATTTGTTGGACTTCTTTAGAGGAGGTCTGCTTTGGTTTGACCGTGATGGCCCTGAGGTTAATAGCAGGTAAACGCATTGGTGGCGTATATTTTTCACCATGCCATTGGCTAGTTATGATTACTTGTATGTTTTGAGAGATGGCATGGTAATTGTGCTATACTGTACCGTACTGACTGCACTGTGCTTTCGGGGACATTTGATCAGACGAGATGGCCTTGTGTGATATGGGGGGGGGGGACGGGGGGGGGACGTCTTGTGCTGTACTTCGTGGTGAGATTGTGTCCTTCATGACTATCTCTCGTGCTGGTATGAGCTTAATATTCTTGGAGGCCATCAAGGCATGACGCATGTTTGCTGATAGGAGCTTTGAACCTAAGCGATTTGGGAAGAAGCCATTTCTTTGAAAACGTTCTGGGTTATTCCAGAAAACATTGAAGTTGTCAATGAATTTCAGGCCGTGTACGAGACATGCAGCCCCTAACCATGAATTAAAATTTAGGAGTCGACTGAATGCTTCCTGTCCTCTGCGAAAGCATGCAATTGGTCCACTGATGGACACATCAGTGTTTGTGTACACAGACTGATGTTTGTCTAGTGTGTTCATTAAACGTGTGAAATCGTCTTTCAAAGTCTCTGTGCCAGTCTTCTTTCGCAGGATGTCAAACGATCCAGAGTGAATGACAATTTTAGTTATTCCTGGTCTGATTAGTGTTGGAAGTTTTTCGGCTAGCTCTATATATAATTTTTTTTACCTCCTATAATAGTGGGGGTCGCGGCTCTCTGACACCGTTATTTGGGGGTCGCGGCCTGAAAAGTTTGGGAACCCCTGGACTACTGTACTATTATAGGTATTGAAATGAACAATGAAACTTCTTTTAAAAAAAAAATTATTATTAAATATCGATACTTGGCGTCCCTGTATCAATACAGTATCGCCACATAAAAGTATTGCGATACTACTACGTATATCGATATTCCCCCCCACCCCTACTCCTCACCATGTTAGAGAAAGTTACTCTCACCCCCCCATCTGTCCTGCAGGCTGTACCATCTGCCCTTCCACATTCAGCCCACTCAGAACAGCGGGTTTATCATTCCATCATTCCACATAACACCTCTAGCTAGTTCACCAGCAGCTTTAACCTGAATCTTTTGAAGAAAAAGAACAACAACAAATACAGTCAGGCCCATAAATATTTGAACATCCAACACAATTTTCATCAAAGGAGGAGGCACATATAGTAACTGTTGTAATTCCTACACACAGTTCACCTGATTTGGATGTAACTAAATACCCTCCAATTAAAGTTGCAAGTCTGCACTTAAAGCTTGTCGTTTCATTTGAAGTCCATGGCATGGTGGTGCTCTGCACAGAGCCGAAATGAGGGGAAATGTGTTCATGTACAAATATTTATAGGCCTGACTGCCATGTTCCAGCCTCTGATCAGCTGGTGGTTTTGTACATCATGTAACCTTTTGGAATGCAATGGTGGTTTTAGTTTTCCGACGCGCCCCCTGGGAACGCCACATGACTAATGTAGCAGCTGCCTGGGCCGGAGCAGAGGTCAGGGCTGGAGCACAGGGCAGGAGCGGAGGGCAGGGCAGGGCAGAGGGCAGGGCAGGAGCACAGGGCAGGAGCGGAGGGCAGGGCTGGTGCAGAGGGCAGGGCAGGAGCGGAGGGCAGGGCAGGAGCGGAGGGCAGGGCTGGTGCAGAGGGCAGGAGCGGAGGGCAGGGCTGGTGCAGAGGCCAGGGCAGGAGCGGAGGGCAGGGCTGGTGCAGAGAGCAGGGCAGGAGCGGAGGGCAGGGCAGGAGCGGAGGGCAGGGCTGGTGCAGAGGGCGTTTGATGTTTGATGTCGGTTTGATGTTGATGTAACCAGTGCTTAACAATCTGTACCGAAAACAATTACCACCAACCATTGTTGTGTGGCATTAAAGTATCTTGTATCTTGTTGTATCTTGGAGCAGAGGGCAGGGCTGGTGCAGAGGGCAGGGCTGGAGGAGAGGGCAGGGCTGGTGCAGAGGGCAGGGCTGGTGCAGAGGGCAGGGCAGGAGCGGAGGGCAGGGCTGGTGCAGAGGGCAGGGCAGGAGCAGAGGACAGGGCTGGTGCAGAGGGCAGGGTTGGAGCAGAGGGCAGGGCTGGAGGAGAGGGCAGGGCTGGAGCAGAGGGCAGGGCTGGTGCAGAGGGCAGGGCTGGTGCAGAGGGCAGAGCTGGAGCGGAGGGCAGGGCTGGTGCAGAGAGCAGGGCTGGTGCAGAGGGCAGGGCAGGAGCAGAGGGCAGGGCTGGAGCAGAGGGCAAGGCTGGAGCAGAGGGCAGGGCTGGTGCAGAGGACAGGGCTGGAGCAGAGGGCAGGGCTGGAGCAGAGGGCAGGGCTGGAGCAGAGGGCAGGGCTGGTGCAGAGGACAGGGCTGGAGCAGAGGGCAGGGCTGGAGCAGAGGGCAGGGCTGGTGCAGAGGACAGGGCTGGAGCAGAGGGCAGGGCTGGTGCAGAGGGCAGGGCTGGTGCAGAGGGCAGGGCTGGTGCAGAGGACAGGGCTGGTGCAGAGGGCAGGGCTGGTGCAGAGGGCAGGGCTGGTGCAGAGGGCAGGGCTGGAGCAGAGGTCAAGGGTTGGATCACAGGTCAAGGCTGGCAACGTTTTGTCATGCGTGTTATAGAGAGTTAGTGTGTGTGTGTGTGTGTGTGTGACTGTGTGTGTGTGTGACTGTGTGTGTGTGTGTGTGTGTGTGTGTGTGTGTGTGTGTGTGTGTGTGTGTGTGTGTGTGTAATGTAGCTCTACACGTGTGAAGCAGATAACAGAGGCAGAGAGAGGCTTGAAGTTCCTAAGGCTGTCTCTGTTCTGTATATTATCTGCTTCGCCTGCTGCTCAACACACACACCCACATGTACACACACACCCACATGTACACACACACCCACACGTACACACACACACACACACACTTGCACAACAAGCATGACTCCCCAAGCAGCTTCTGGCAAGAACACGATGCCACACACTGCTTTGTAAAGGCACAGAGCGTCAGGCTCAAGCATGCTCTCTCTCTCCCTCACAACACACACAACGTGTGAGGAGATATTAGCGAGCGGGGAGCTGCAATAATAGCTCGACATGTTATCTACTAGTGTTGTCACGATACTGGAATTTCTAACTTCGATACGATACCTTGAAAAGTATCGATATTCGATGCCACGGTGAAAATATTTTAATCTTAAAATGTAAATTTCTTTATTAAATTATTATATATATATATATTTTTTTTTAGCTTTTGTTGCTGGTCGACTCTCCTCACCTTCTCTCTGGTATTATAAGAGAAGAGAAATATAACACTTTTAAAACCCTTTGTTTTAGGGCTGGGCGATATCGCCTAAAAATAAAATCTGATAAATTTTTTTTAAATCCGATTTACGATTTTAATCGATTTTCTTCTCTTGAAATCTAGAAATCATTCAAATAACCTTTGTTTTTATTTGACAAAAAAAAATATCAAACCAAGATGAATTTCCCTATTGGGATTGAAGTGCAAACCTAACTTTCACCAATCTTCATTTAAAAAAAAAAATTATAATAATAACATATATATAAAAGGTTACCGGTACTCTTGATCAAACAAAGATGAATGTCCCTATTGGGATTAATAGTGCAAATGCAATAACTTGCTTTTTCACCAAACTTCACTTAGTTAAAACAAATAAAATGTGCCTCTTGATCATCAAACAAGAATGAATTTCCCTATTGGGATTAATAAAGTGCAAATCTAACTTTCACCAAACATCACTTTTTGTAAAATAAAAGGTGACTCTTGAGAAAAAAAAGAAAAAAAAATATTATTATTGTTTTTTTATCGATAGTGCAGAAAGTATCGATATTACGGGAAATTAGTATTGAAATTGTTTTAAATATTCAGAATCGATATGTATCGAAAAATCGATATTTTTGACAACACTATTATCTACTGTGATTTCCAAATCACAAGAGGCTGCGATACGTGATAAAAGGCTAATGTGTGAAAACACGTATCGTGGTGCTGCGGTGCACAGATGATGTCGCCAAAAATCTTTTTCCAGACGTTTTTAGTTTGGTCCCCCGCAAAAATCACACTGTGATCACACAGTAGGGCTGTACCGAATGTAATTTTTTAACATTCAAAGCTTCTATTGAAGTTTTCGAATGAAGCTTCGAATGTCTGTCGTCATAAAAAAAACATATTTTTTTTCTTTTCTTTTTTCTTCAAACTAAATCCTCAATTTCAATAAAGTGATTAATCTGATTAAATTAGTCTTTAAAAAAAAATTAAAATCAACTTTCTTTAACACTTTCAATGCCAGCAGAGGGCGCACGATTTAGTGCTTGCGTGCCACCACCCACTTCAATGATAGCGCTCTCATATTTGCGAACCCATAAACTACATCTTAAATTATGGCTATGTGTCTAATCTGGCCGTCGCTTATCAATGACTTGTTTGCAGTCAACAGTCGAAACGGATTTTTTTTTAATCTGTTCATTTCCGTTTTATACCATTTTGAAAAACGCTCGTTTTTTTTTAAGTTTCAGGAAAATATAAAAATTCTGTGATAAACGCCCTTTACTGGAATATTCTGGAATACACAAGAAACGTTGTGATTTTTCGGCCTATTTATGAATCGTTTTCAAATAAACGCTAGATTATCGATAGTATACGTGTACTTATGCACGCTAGAGAAGCGGGTTGAAAAATCGATTATCTCATTTCCTGATCAGCACACACACACACACACACATAGGGCACACGTTGATATCTCTGTGGAAAAAAGCTCTGATTATCCTAAGACTGGTAAAATAGATTCCTTACCTCAGATCAGATGTTCTCCAAAAACATTATTCCAATTCCTGATCGCCATTCCAAATATCGATCGCGTTTATTGATCCAACGCTGGTTACTGGAAATATGTATTCCACGCTGTTCTGGGGCTCGGCAATGAATCAGATCGTCTCGGGTGACTTGTCTGGGAAGTAAAATGAGGAAGCAGGATAATTTCATTCAATCCATTCCAAAGGGGTGCAGTACCACAGGGAGAGACGATAGGGGGCGGTATTTTCCCAATGGAGTTCAGAGAGAGTTTGCAGCACTAACGCGAGGCTAGATTGATGAAATATGAATTCAAATCGCTAATAAAAAAATAACAAGATCTCTCGTCGTTGGCAATGAACGGTCGGCATGAACAAACAAGATATCTCGTCGTTGGCATTGAAAGTGTTAATGAATATAACTTGTCAGTTTCGTCAACATAAATAATCCAATAAGGGCACGGTTGGTACGAAAGTGATGGTGACGTCTTGATGGAGCGCCGAGCGTCAAGTGGATGCAGATCATTTATGATAAATTATTTATTTAAATTTTTATGACGACTCATACTATAATAGTATAATACTATTATATTAGTGTAGCCTAATCTTTATCTGCAACTGTGAAGAAAAACCCCATTGGTTTAAACAAAATGAATAGACATATAATTAAAAAAAAACATAATAGAAAGAAAGAAATTTATTTATTCAAATGTCAACGTTATTGGTACAGCCCTATCACACGATAATACTTTTTTTCAATGAAAAGGAAATTGATGAAGCTATATAATTATGAATCATATCGCGAATGCAACGTTGAATGCCCCAATTAGAGCTGAAACAATTCCTTGAGTAACTCAAGTTACTCGATTACCAAAAATGATTTGAGGCAAATTATTTATTTATTGTTATTATTTGGGATCATTTCTAGCTGAAAGAAAAGGACAATTCTGTACAGTGCGTCTATTGTGAACTTGAAATAGCACCACAATAGCACTTTGTCAATGTTTCAGCATCTCAGCAGAAAGCATCCAGTCCACAGAGCGGAGCCGACACAATGTCACGTTGTCATTAGCAATCGCACTTAATGTAAATCTATAATGTTAAGATTGCTAGTTGAAATTATGGCTAGTAAAGAATGTACGTTAACGTTAATTATGGCTATATGTAAGCAGCTGGTTATGATCATAATTAAATCAATACGGTGGCTAGTTATTATATTAAGATATCTAAGTTATCCAAGTTGCTCAAGAAAATAACCATAGAAAATAAAGCGCTGCAGACTTGGGGCCCGAAATCGACTTTTTTACTCACCGGCCAGTTCGCCTAAATAATGTTAACCAATGGAAACACACACAACAACTTTCTTCTGCTACTTTCCCCTCACAGCTGACATGTAAGTACAGATAACTTAATAACATTTAGAAACAGCAGCAGTTTTTCAAGTGTATTTAAAGGTATGTGCTTGTTTGTCAGGTCTATGTACAGAGATCAGTACAGTACAGGTAGTGCAGGAATACTTGCATGACTGAGACAGCCTTTATGGTGGTTGTATTCCATTGGATGTCCTTTTCTGTACAGTTGCACATTGCTGTACTCCACCCAGTAGGTATGGGAGTTTTCTGTTATTTGTCATGTTTTCAAACCGTCTTTGGGTGTTTGCAATTCATGGGAAGTATATGTCTCTGATATCTTGGTACAGTGGGCAGGTTGTTAGAAAGTGTAGCTCAGTTTCCACCTCTGCTCTGACATGGCTGTTAGCCTAGCCACAGAGGGTCTTGAGAGGAGAGGCTCCGATTGAATCCGGGACACAGACATGCAGCCAATGTGACACTGGCTCTGTTCATGGTCAACGGCTTCCAGCTTCATTGATTTACTACCGATGACAAACGTGTTGTTTCTGTTTTTCTTTTTGACATACTTGCGGCACACAGAACAACTCGCCATCATAGGGCTGGGCGATATAACGATAAATATCGCGATATATTTTAATAATCGATATCGAAAAAATAAGATTTCTTTTTCTCTTGTCCATTTATTTTGTTTGCTTTCTAATTTAAAATACAGTTTGAAACCATCTGTACACAGTAGGCTATGTGTGCTAGCAGAGCTAGACTCCAGTCACGAGTCACGGTGCACATGTGCGGTGGTTTGTCCACCAAAAAAGCGCCAAAAGATAGAAAAGAAACTAGCCAGAGCCAGAACTGTTCCAACTCCCCTGGAGCCACAGCCAGCAGAGAAGCCGGTTTACTTTCGCTTTTAAACCAGCTGCAGCCTGAGAACTGGAGTGTGAGGGGATGCAACACTAAAGATGGCGGCAACAACAAAGAATTGCTGCAAAATAAACATACATCTGCTGTTTAAAAAAAATAATAATAATAATTTTACTTATAACAATTTCGATAATTATCGATATCAAATGATATGATAACATTATCATATCGTTATCGCGATATGATTTTTTACCATATCGCCCAGCCCTACGCCATCACTACAGCCCCAGCATCAGACTGTAGCCAGTCTCTTGAAACACGGCTATCTCCAAACTTCCACTCCTCTTGAAACTTTCTTTTGTTAGGTGGTCCCGCTCTCGCTGCCGCTTCTTCATCCTTTTCGTCGGAGAAAGCCACGTGGGTTTTCTTTTTAGTGGTCGGCTTACTCCTCCTTCCATAGTTCCACATATTTGTAACCCATTTAACGTTATTACGCTAGCGTTAGCTAATCGCTGTTAGCTAGGCGGACGTAACGTTAGCTCCCTACAGTGCAAGCAGGCGCTGCAGAAGAAGAGTTCATGTGACGTCGATAAACAAGCCAACGAGATGACGTGCAAGGAGAGACTGGGGGCTGCAAAAAGGCGACTGTCGTAAGAGCAAAACACACCGCAGTTTTATTTTGCATGACTATTCTGTTACCCGCCACATGGCGGACAGACCTATCCCCCTATCGTCTCTCCCTGTGGTACTGCACCCCTTTGGATTAGACTGAATGAAACGCATGGGGGGGAAGAAATTCTGCTTCCACATTTTACTTCTCAGGCAAGTCACCCGAGACGATCGGATTCATTGTGGAGCCTCAGAACAGCGTGGAATCTGTGTTTCGACCACCCAGCGTTGGATCAATAAACGCGATCGATATTTGGAATGGCGATCAGGAATTGGAATAATCTTTTTGGAGAACTGATCTGAGGTAAGGAATCTATTTTACCAGTCTTAGGATAATCAGAGCTTTTTTCACAGAGATATCAACGTGTGCCCTATGTGTGTGTGTGTGTGCTGATCAGGAAATGGATACTTGATTTTTCAGGATGCATTCTATAGCATGCGTAAATACACATAATTTATACTATCGATAATCTAGCGTTTATTTGAAAACGATTCATAAATAAGCCGAAAAATTACAACGTTTTGTGTGTATTCCAGAATATTCCAGTAAAGGGCGTTTATCACAGAATCTTTATATTTTCCTGAAACTTTCAAAAAACGAGTTTTTCAAAATGGTATAAAACGGAAATGAACCGATTAAAAAACAATCCGTTTCGACAATGTTGACTGCAAACAAGTCATTGATAAGCGACGGCCATATTATACACATAGGCAGCCATAATTTAAGATGTAGTTTATGCGTTCGCAAATATGAGAGCTCTATTATTGAAGTGGGCGTTGGCATTCAACGGGGTTCCGGGGCACCCGACCCGTGGCACGGAAAGTGTTAATATTCAATCAGTCACTATCCCTAGTTGCCAACATCTACAAACTCGCCGCTGTCATCCCTGTTCTCAAAAAAAGCACCCTTGACCCATGTATCCTCTCCAATACCGCCCTATCTCCAATCTGCCTTTTTTCTCCAAAACAGAGCGCATTGCTGCCTCCACTCCCATCTCCAGTCCAACACCCTCTACGAACCCCTTCAGTCTGGCTTCCGTCCATCACACAGCACCGAAACCGCACTGATCAAAGTTGTCAACGACCTCCTCATCTCCGCAGATTCTGGTGCCCTCAACATCCTGATCCTACTCGACCTTAGTGCAGCCTTTGACACAGTGTGTCACTCCATCCTCCTCCAAAGGCTGCACCAACTGGGTGTTGAGGGCACAGCACTTGACTGGTTCACCTCCTACCTCACGGACAGACATCAGTTCATCTCCCTCTCCGGTCACACTTCTCCCCCCTCCTCAGTCACACAGGGGGTCCCCCAAGGCTCAGTCCTCGGCCCCCTGCTCTTCATCTGTTACATACTCCCCCTCGGTCACATCATCCGACTTCCACTGCTACGCCGACGACACCCAAATCTACATCAGTACACAGTCCCCCACAACCCACCCCTCAGTCACATCGAGTCCTGCATATCAGAGTTACAATCCTGGCTGACCCACAACCTCCTCAAACTAAACAGCGACAAGACAGAACTATTTCTCATCTGCACCAAAACCACCCTCTTTTTTTTTTTGATCCACTTTTTCTCCCATTTTTCTATATTTTCTCCCATCCCAATTTCGTATCATCCAATTCAACCCTCCCCTGTCACGAACGCTGTTTCTTGCCTCCCACAAGCCGGCTGCAATGTGGACTAAGTCATACATAGCACAAGTCCCCTCCGGTACTTGAGGTAACAGCAGTCGCATCTTTTCACCTGCGCAGCTCGACCTCTCAGTGTCGAGGAGTAACGCGTGGGAGGCTCACGCTGCCCCCGACACTTCCTGATTCTACTGCGCAGGCGCACCAACCGACTTGTAGGAGTCGCTTGTTCACAACGTTCGATCCCCACCCTTCAGTTTTCCCTCCCCGTAATACGGCCAATGTGTATTACTGCGGACGACCAGCCAAACTGAAAAACAATGTGGAGAGCTGGATTCGAACACGCGAATCCTAGCGTCTCCACACTGGTGGCGAGTGCCTTAGACCACTACACCACCTAGCCGCCTACCAAAACCACCCTCAGCAGATCCGGACCCATCACACTCACTATAAACAACTCAACTATCACCCCCTTGCATCATCCTGGACCCCACCCTCTCGTTTGACCCCCACGTCCGCTCCGCCATCAAAACCTCCTACTTTCACCTCTGCAACATCGCCAAGATCAGACACTGCCTCTCCCCCCCTGCTGCTGAATCCCTCATACACGCCTTAATCTCCTCCCGCCTTGATTACTGCAACTCCCTCCTCATTGGCATCACCTCCCGCTCTGCCTCCATAGACTTCAGATTGTCCAAAACTCAGCTGCTCGCCTACTCACTAGGGATGGCCGTGAGTAATTACTCGTAGCTATGAGAAAAACCGGGGGGGGGGAATCGAAATAATTAATCATTTTTATGAAAAAAGAAATATTAAATGTATTTAAAAATAAATTACATATTTTTTCACATGTATGTGTAAGATTATAACTGTTTGTTGGTTTCCTTAAACATATATATGTGAATGAACAAAAATAAGTAAAACATAAAAATAAAAAGATTATTATTATTTTAAATTTTTTTTCAAGTAATACACGATCACTCGAGTATAGCATGCGATCAATCGATCTGGATTTTTCTTTAAAATGCCCATCCATACTCCTCACAAACACCCAGTCCCGTGACCACATCACTCCTGTCCTCCACTCTCTCCGATTAAGCAACATATCCAGTTCAAACTATCACTCCTCACTTTCAAAGCCCTCCATAGTCTGCCCCCCCGCCCCCCCCCCCCCCCCCCCCCCCCCCCCCCCACCTGACAGACCTCCTTCTCCCTTACCGCACCACCCGTTCCCTCCGGTCCTCTTCCACTGCTTCCCTCACTGTCCTGTCATCCAAACTCAAACGTTTTGGTGATCGGGCCTTCTCTCGTGCTGCACCCTGACTCTGGAACACCCTCCCTCACTCTCCACCTTCAAATCCTGTCTCAAAACCGACCCGTTCTCCCTAGCATTTAACCTTCCCAACCCATAACCACCCTCCTCCAACCGTTGTCACCCCCCCTTTTCCCCTCCCCTACTGGCTCATGTATTCTTGTTATCTGTTACTGTGGCTCTATGTTCCTGTGCACTCATATTATTTCCCTGTGGTTCTATGTTGCTTTGTTTTTCTTTTTGCCTACCGTCAGCGACTTCGGGTTATTGAGAAGCGCTTTATAAAATAAATAAATTATTATTAGTATCTCTTTTGTATATTTACTATTGCGGTTGTGTGATAGTAAAGGGTTAACCTTATGTCGTGTGGCAGTGAAAGGGTTAACCGGCTGCTGTGTGGCAGTGAAAGGGTTAACCTTCTGTGAATTGTCGAAGTGAAAGGGTTAACCGTTTTGGTAGTGCGGCAGTGAAAGGGTTAAAGCAAAAGTTATTTCTTATCCGATTACTCTAGTTGCAAAATACGATTCCTCAAATTGTTCAGCCCCCTATATAATATTGTGATGGATGTTTCAGTGTTTGTCCATTTGTCTCTGGAGAAATATGACCACAAGACCATGTTAAGTGTTAATACCTCTGGCAGGAGGAAGGGGGAGGAATGTTATTCTTGGCTTGGGAGCGTGAGTGAGTGTGTGTGTGGGGGCGAAGACTCAGCGAGCGCGCAGCTATGGAAGAGCTGACGGTCACAGCATGTTGTTTGTTACTCCTCGACAAGACAGGTTCCTACAGGAGGTTACAGAGTCCAACATTTCAGCTCCTCAGTTCCGACAGGCAGCAGCGGCATCAGTCACTCACACTTCCACGGTCGAGAGAGTGAGAGAGCGAGAGAGCCAGCGGGAGCCCACTACTACGCCACCTGTGTGCAGGTTGAGTCTCCAGCCTGTAGGCCGCATGTCATCCTGGACCCCTGGTGTTGACAGCATGGGCTGCACTGGTAACGCTGGCATGAAGGAAGGGGCCCCTGAACAATGTAGGGCAGAAGAGGGGCCTGAACTACAATATGTCCAAGAGACACCTGCGTCAGTTCTCTCTCTAGGTGACACCTGATGTCTTAGTTCTCTCTCTAGGTGACACCTAACATCTTAGTTCTCTCTCTAGGTGACACCTAACGTCTTAGTTCTCTCTCTAGGTGACACCTAACGTCTTAGTTCTCTCTCTAGGTGACACCTAACGTCTTAGTTCTCTCTCTTGGTGACACCTAACATCTTAGTTCTCTCTCTTGGTGACACCTAACATCTTAGTTCTCTCTCTAGGTGACACCTAACATCTTAGTTCTCTCTCTAGGTGACACCTAACATCTTAGTTCTCTCTCTAGGTGACACCTAACATCTTAGTTCTCTCTCTAGGTGACACCTAACATCTTAGTTCTCTCTCTAGGTGACACCTAACATCTTAGTTCTCTCTCTCTAGGTGACACCTAACATCTTAGTTATCTCTCTAGGTGACACCTAAGATCTTAGTTCTCTCTCTAGGTGACACCTGACGTCTTAGTTCTCTCTCTCTAGGTGACACCTAACATCTTAGTTCTCTCTCTCTAGGTGACACCTAACGTCTTAGTTCTCTCTCTAGGTGACACCCAACGTCTTAGTTCTCTCTCTAGGTGACACCTGATGTCTTAGTTCTCTCTCTAGGTGACACCTGACGTCTTAGTTCTCTCTCTAGGTGACACCTAACATCTTAGTTCTCTCTCTAGGTGACACCTGATGTCTTAGTTCTCTCTCTCTAGGTGACACCTAACATCTTAGTTCTCTCTCTCTAAGTGACACCTAACATCTTAGTTCTCTCTCTAGGTGACACCTAAGATCTTAGTTCTCTCTCTAGGTGACACCTGACGTCTTAGTTCTCTCTCTCTAGGTGACACCTAACATCTTAGTTCTCTCTCTCTAAGTGACACCTAACATCTTAGTTCTCTCTCTAGGTGACACCTAACATCTTAGTTCTCTCTCTAGGTGACACCTAACATCTTAGTTATCTCTCTAGGTGACACCTGATGTCTTAGTTCTCTCTCTAGGTGACACCTAACATCTTAGTTCTCTCTCTAGGTGACACCTGATGTCTTAGTTCTCTCTCTAGGTGACACCTGACGTCTTAGTTCTCTCTCTAGTTGACACCTAACATCTTAGTTCTCTCTCTAGGTGACACCTAACATCTTAGTTCTCTCTCTAGGTGACACCTAACATCTTAGTTCTCTCTCTAGGTGACACCTAACATCTTAGTTCTCTCTCTAGGTGACACCTGATGTCTTAGTTCTCTCTCTAGGTGACACCTAACATCTTAGTTCTCTCTCTAGGTGACACCTGATGTCTTAGTTCTCTCTCTAGGTGACACCTAACATCTTAGTTCTCTCTCTCTCTAGGTGACACATGATGTCTTAGTTCTCTCTCTAGGTGACACCTAACATCTTAGTTCTCTCTCTAGGTGACACCTAACATCTTAGTTCTCTCTCTAGGTGACACCTAACATATTAGTTCTCTCTCTAGGCGACACCTAACATCTTAGTTCTCTCTCTCTAGGTGACACCTGACATCTTAGTTCTCGCTCTAGGTGACACCTAACGTCTTAGTTCTCTCTCTAGGCTTTTGAAATGTTTTTTTTTTTTACGCGAATACTTGTCTGCCCAGCATAACTGGCATAATGCCGCAGCTCATTGGCCACAGATGGTGTCAGTAAACGATCATCACCGGCTAGCTGATGACAACCATGCGTCGTTCACCGACCAATACATCTGTGGTGGAATACTAGGATCTCTTTAGAGATTTTTGAGATGCTTCCAATTCTTCCAACAAGGCAGCCGACATTACAATGACAATGTGACAAAAAGCACCAAAATGTAAGAACAGGCAATAATCCCAAAAGGAGCTCAAGTCCAGTTGTGCTAGGGGTGGGAATCACCAGAGAGGCCTCACGTTACGATACTATCACGATACTTGAGTCACGATACGATAGTATTGCGATACTAAATATTTTGCGATATGCTGAGTATTGCGATATATTGCGATTTATTACCTTTTTTCAACTGCAAAGTAAAACTTTGTCAACATGTTTTATCTAATAAAATAAAGTTCAGTCTGTTCATCTCACTTCAATCATTTTTATTGCAGAACATGGTATTTTCTCAAGCAGACGGATGTAAACACTGTAATCC
This sequence comes from Notolepis coatsorum, assembly GCF_963971535.1. Lineage (NCBI taxonomy): Eukaryota > Metazoa > Chordata > Actinopteri > Aulopiformes > Paralepididae > Notolepis > Notolepis coatsorum. The sequence goes on along the minus strand of NC_140180.1, from coordinate 15,425,921 downwards.
GTGTTGCATGTACCTGACAAACTGAACTGTTTTACAGTCATATTCCAACTTAACTGGATGCACACGTGTACTACTGTACTATATATATATTTTTTTATAAATAATTAAATATCGATACTTGGCATCCCTTTATCGATACAGTATCGCCACGAAGTATTGCGATACTACGTATCGATATTTTCCCCCACCCCTAAGTTGTGCCATATTGTCTAAATAAATAAACGTTGATCATTCAGACATCAGTATATACAAATCACTGTGCTGCATGCAGTCCTTGTTCCCAAGGAAGCCGCAATGTGAGAAACCCTGGCTGGCTCTATTGTTAGATCAATGGGTTCATAACACGCTTGTATGACCTCAGACCACATAGTATGAATGAATGGGCGAGCTGATATGGGCTCTTTTTGGAGGACAGATTCTTGCCCCTTGGTGCTCGCGTTCTATGTTGCTACTAGAACAATAATGACCATCATAGTAATGCAGCCATGTAGAAAAAAATAAGCGCAAATTCGATGGGGGGGGCATGGCTATGTATGTGTTTGTGTCCTTGCCCCAGAAGTGGTGTTGTTTTGTTCTTTTTTTGTCCATTTTTGCCAATAGACCTATCACGCGGTCACATCATTATGACAAGCACCAAGGAACCCCCCCCCCCGCCACCCCCATCTATGGCAGAAATTAAAGCCATGCAAAATTATTTTTTTGGTTCCGGTTGCCGACCGACCCTGACAAAAAAAAAGTTAAAAAAAATAAAGTTTTTTTTTTACAATAAAGTTTTGTTAAATCTTAGTCAAAAAGTGCAGTCCATGTCAATAATGATAATATATAAAAAGCAAGTATTTCACAATATTTGCACAGCACAACATCAGGATATTTAATAGTATTTAGGTGTGGTATTTTTAATACTACTACCTTTGTACATTGTACTTTTGTAGTACAGTGTCTTTGTATTTTAACCTTTAGTATTATGGATATTAAACATGCTGGCAGAGTGCATGCATCCATGTTGTTGTGAACATTTTAATTAAATAAAGAAATTCCCTATCCATAGTCGCCGTGGGAATTTTTTTTTATAAACATTTTATAAAATAAATTCCCTACCTACCCATGGCCTTAACTGACAACCAACAGGAAACAAACAATTTATTTTGTTAGGCCTAATTATGTTTTCCTTTACCGTTTACCAGTGATTTTGTCCTTGATTCTGCACTTGGGGTTAACCCTTTCACTGTCGCACTACCAAACGGTTAACCCTTTCACTGCGACAATACACAGAAGGTTAACCCTTTCAGGCACGACAACGCCTCTACTTCCTCAGGCGCCTAAGGAAGTTCCAAGTCAGTCAGAAGATCCTTAAGAACTTCTACTCATGTACAATAGAGAGCATCCTGACTGGCAACATCACCTCCTGGTTTGGGAATAGCACTGCACAAGACCGTAGCAGACTACAGAGAGTGACACGTTCAGCCGAACGCACAATTGGAGGGGGGCTTCCCACTCTCCAGAACATTTACAACAAGCGGTGCAGGGGGAAGGCTAAGAGAATCATCAAGGACTCCAGCCACCCGAACAACTGCCTCTTTGAACTGCTGCGGTCAGGCAAGCGATACCGGAGTCTTAAGGCGAGCACAGAAAGACTCAGAAGAAGCTTCTATCCCCAGGCCATCAGGCTGCTCAACGAACACTATGCAACAACCATCAAATGCACACAGCACACACATCCACACTCACACACTCACTTTAAACAAACAACTCACTGCAGCACCCACTTTACACACTTTAGAACACCTAAACACACTTTACACTTTATTGGTAAAGGATTTGCACTACAACTCGTACACCTTACTGTAAATTGTACCTAAATTGTACCTCATCCCATCTCTGCTCTGCACTATATAGTATTGTATATTAGTACATTGCATAGTATATTGTATATTGTATGGTAACTCAGTTACTTCTATTCTGCATCGAACATTGTACATATGTCTATACTGAACACTGTGACCTCTATTTTTACTTCTATTTTACATGCTATACTATTTTATTTCATACTTATCTTGTCTAACAGTCTCTGGAGCGAAACAGTAAGAAGCATTTTGTATAAAAGTATTCTGTACTTCTGTATGACAACTATTAAAGAAACTTGAAACTTGAACTTGAACTTCACTGCCACACAACAGTTGGTTAACCCTTTCACTGCCACACTACAGAAGGTTAACCCTTTACTATCACACTAATGACGGTCTATGTTGCTAGTACAATGACCATCATAGTAATGCAGCCACGTAGAAAAAAACAAGTGCAAATTCGAAGGGGGGCATGGCTATGTATGTGTATGTGTCCTTGCCCCAGAAGTGATGTGTTGTTTTGTTCTAGGCCACTCCCACTCCATTTTTGCCAATAGAACTATCACACGGGCACATCATTATGACAAGCACCAATGCACCCCCCCCCCACTCCCCCCATCTATGGCAGAAATTAATTATCTTTTCCTTTACCGTGTACCAGTGATTTTGTCCTTGATTCTGCACTTGGGGTTAATGGGAAATTGTGATTCACCAAAGGATTGTATGTTTTGTTAACATTCCCGTTTTTAAAAGTCAAATCGCTTAACACTAAATGACCGGATGTTGCAGAGAACGCCGGGAAAAGTCGGGCCACACTGATCTGCAACAACACTGAGCTGGTTTTTGCTTGAGATTTATCCTTATTTCAAAACGGCCGCTTAAAATAAAAAGAGAATGTATGTTGGAAGGCTTTGTTCACAGGACCACAGCTGCGTGAACCACAGAAGAAGCGAGGAGCGGATCTATTATTAGTCCATTCATTCATAGCTGCAGCAACATCTTGGGGGCAGCCAGAAAATATAGTCTATATAGGTCTATTGGCATGAACACACACACACACCTTCTCTCTCACACACACACACACTTGACCTCCAATTTGAGTCTCCTAGGGCTAAAACTGTAGCCACTAGAGGGTGAGGAATTTGGGGGATCAACCGACCGACCGACAGAGCAACCTAGTTGTTGCCGATACAAATCTTTTTTAACTAACAACCAAAAAGAAACCTCTATTCAGACAGAGTATTCTTATGATGTGTTTTGCCCTACAATATTTCCATGGTTCATTGGCTACGGTTATAATAATCACCTGCTACTAGGGATGAGTACCGAACTCTGTACTTTTAAGGGTATCGACTAGGGCTGTCTTAAATACTTCAAAGCTTCGTTCGATGGCACAAGCTTCGAACATAAAAAAAAGAAAAAAAAGAAAGAAAAATGTTAATTTTTTTAATTTTTTTTGCCTCCAAAATCTTGCGCCTCCATTCCAATGAAAGGAAAGTAAGCGGCGCCTCGACTCCACCTCTACAACAAGCACGTGGAGATTATCTGTGTTGAAAACAACAAGGACATGTGCAGCAGACATGTCGACCAAGAAGTGAAGCAATGCCGTCTGTTGTCGGACAGATTTGTGTTCATTGTGCTGTTTTTTTAAAGTGTCCCGACCCATATAAAAACATGTCTTAATAAAATGTGCTTAATTAAGTCGAATTCTGCCTTTGTCTCTATCAACTACATATAAATATTTATATAATTGTTTGCTTGATAGACGAAGGTTGCAACATAATTATGTAATGTCATGTCGTTGGCTGTGAGAGCAGCCCCACTGCATCCAGGCAGGGCAGCCGAGTGAAACCTTGTTGGCTGTGTCACAGTCACGAAAGGGGCTACTTAATTAATTAATCCAATCCACTTTATTTATAGAGCACATTTAAAGAAAACAAAGTTTACCAAAGTGCTGTACAAGTCCCACAACATTAAGATATATAAAAAAAATAAAAAAATAAAATTATTATTATTATTTTTTTCCGAAGCTTCGAATTAAAACCGAAGCTCGGCCCCGAAGCTTCGATTGCCAAAAAAAGCTTCGAAGGTAAGCCCTAATATCGACGAATTACGTCGGTACTACCGATTACCGATTCACGTTGGATCAATCGGCCATATTTCGATACCCAAGACCCGCCCAGTTAGAAAAGACATCTGAATTCCAATGACACAGAATTGTCATTTCGGACCTTCAATGACGCTCAATTGTATTTTCATAATAGACAGACCAGCGCGGACCTTCAATGACGCTGCAATTGTCATTTCATTAATAGACACAGACAGCGGGGACCTTCAATGACACGCAATTGTCTTTTCATAAGACACAGACCAGCGCGAGCAACAGGTCCAAAACCTTAATGTTAGCCGCTAGCTAAGCTAACTAGCGGGTGACTCCACGACACCAGTTCCATTAGTGAGGAAAGGGGGGGGGGGGGGGGGGGGGGGGTGTTATATTGACAAGGCTTGACAACCGAGGTTCAAAGGTAACTTCACATTTATTGGCTGTTCGTTTATATGTGACTAGAATCACTCAACTACGGCAACCAAGAGGCTCAAACTCAAACCTAATACATCACATACATCACCTAATAGTCCCTCTCTCCCCCTCTCTCTATGTTCAATGATTTAAAGTAGCCAAACGTTACACTATAAATACTAACTTATATATAAGTTGATGATATAAACATGTAATTTCATTATCTGTAATATTCTAAAATCATTAAGTCTGTCAAGTCAAGAGCGGCTAGGTGGTGTAGTGGGCAAGGCGCTCACCACCAATGCAGGAGAAGCTGGGTTCGAGCCCAGCTCTCTGCATTGCTATCAGCTTGGCTGGTCGTTCATACTAATACAATTGGCAGTATTAGGGGGTGGGAAGCTGGTGGGTGGGGATCGGACGTTGTGGACAGCGACTCCTACAGGTCGGTTGGTGCGCCTGCGCAGTAGAATCAGGAAGCAACGAGGGCGGCGTGTCCCTCTCACGCAGACCCTCGCCGCTGAGAGATCACGCTGTACAGGTGAAAAGATGCGACGGCTGCTTCCTCGAGTACCGGAGGGGACACGTGATGCAAGGCTTCGTCCACATTGCAGCCGGCTTGTGGGAGGCATGGCCAACAGCGTTCGAGACAGGGGAGGGTAGAATTGGACAATACGAAATTGGGGAAGGGAGAAAAAATTGAAAATGGGGAGAAAAAGTAGATACAAAAAAAAAGTCTGTCAAGTCAAGAGTTTTATTTGTCACGGCATACAAGTATACAATGAAATGCGGGGGGTCTTGCCCACAACGATTGTGCAATAATACAAGTAATCAAAGTAGGGCATATCGGTATATGTACATGAGTTTTTACAGAGCATGGTAGGACTTGGTCTGCTATCAGCCATTCTCCCTTTGTCATCACATCTCTGGTCGTTGGAAAGACCAAAAAAATCGTTGTAGGAACAGTTTAGGAGAGGGAGGTAGGGAGGGGTTTTAGTTTGTGTGGTGTGATAACAATTTAAATTGAGAGTGCTCTTTTCTTTGTTAAAATAAGTGTCTACATGTTCCACTCTCTCCAGTAATGGTATCCTGTTAGTGTTCCCACATTTTGTGTTTACTGCAGAGAGGAGGGACTGGGAAACCAATGTTACTGACCAAACACTCTATATGAGTGATGGCTGTCGGAATGTAGAGCTATTCATCACTTATTTTAACAAGGAAATACCACTTACAGCACCTTTATTAAAGTCCAGCACAAATTGGCATTAACACTTTCCGTGCCATGTGTATAATATGGCCGTCGCTTATCAATGACTTGTTTGCAGTCAACATTGTCGAAACGGATTTTTTTTTTTTATTATTATTATTATATTTTTTAAATCGGTTAATTTCCGTTTTATACCATTTTGAAAGTTTCAGGAACATAAAGATTCTGTGATAATTGCCCTTTACTGGAATATACTGGAATACACTAAAAACGTTGTCATTTTTCGGCCTATTTATGAATCGTTTTCAAATAAACGCTAGATTATCGATAGTATATGTGTACTTATGCACGCTATAGAAGCGGGCTGAAAATCGATGATCCATTTCCTGATCAGCACACACACACACACACATAGGGCCCACGTTGATATCTCTGTGAAAAAAGCTCTGATTATCCTAAGACCTAGATTCCTTACCTCAGATCAGATGTTCTCCAAAAAGATTATTCCAATTCCTGATCGCCATTCCAAATATCGATCGCGTTTAGTGATCCAACGCTGGGTGGTCGAAACACCGATTCCACGCTGTTCTGATGGTCCAAAATTAATCCACATGCCTGAGAAGAAAAATGTGGAAGCAGGATTTCCCCCCCCCCATGCGTTTCATTCAATCCAATCCAAAGGGGTGCAGTACCACAGGGAGAGACGTAGGGGGCGGTATTTTCCCAATGGAGCTCAGAGAGAGTTTGCAGTGGTAACGTGAGGCTAGATTGATGAAATATGAATGGAAATCGCTAATAAAAAAAACAAGATCTCTCGTCGTTGGCACTCAACGGTCGGCATGAACTAACGAGAAATCTCGTCGTTGGCACTCAAAGTGTTAAAGGGGCACTTCACCAAAAAAAACACATCATGTCACACACATATCCAACTATTTTAAACCGTTTTGCACACCTTCATTTATTTTGACAGTTGGGAGTATACAAGTTTGTATATGGCCACTGGTGATGTCATCTGGGACATTGGATCCTTGTGTTGTGTTAATTACAGCTCCAGAAGATTATGTAGATCAGGGGTCTCAAACTCAATTTACCTGGGGGCCGCTGGAGGTAGAGTCTGGGTGAGGCTGGGCCGCATCAAATATTCCACACAAAAAGTGTTTCAAGTATTTTTTTTTATTTTTATGGAAATGTATGGTTGAAACATGCAAACGTTCAAACGCACACACACTAATAAGCATTGGAGGCTTTTAACCAGGGCCAGACTGGGGAAATCATTCAGGCCAGGAAATATAGTGCAAAATATAGCCCCAGTCAGGCCACTTTTTAAGCGGGGGGTCCCCCACCAGGAGATTTTGTGTTACAAAGACTTCATTTCCTGCATTCTGGTGCAGGAATTGTTTTATTTGTACCCTTTAAATGCCAGCGTTTGTGATGACATGACTGCAAATCATCTGGGGGGGGGGGCGCAAAATATCATCCAGCGGGCCGCAATTGTCCCGCGGGCCGCGAGTTTGAGACCCCTGATGTAGATGAAAGAATAGCAATACCTTGTGTTATAGGGACTACTCCCTTATAGTGACGTTACATCATTGTGTGGTGTTAAGTACAGCTCAATTAAATGATCATTGAATAGCTACATGATCAGCCAGTGCAAGGTTTGGCAGCAGTAGTAGAGCAACAAGCCTCTCCTCTCGACTCAACAATCTGCTATAGTAAGAGATGGATTTCATAGGTATAAGATACCAGCAACGTTAGTCACAGTTGGTTGCATTTGCTAAAAGGGCTAGAGATAGCCTGGATTCAACACGTGGGCTTACGTCAACTGGAGGACTAGCCAGAAACGCTTTGGGGAAGGAATGTTATGGGCTTCTAGCTAACATAAGGTTTCTGCACTTGTGTGTGCGTGTCTCTCTCCCTATGCGTGTATTGATTGTGTGTGTGTCAACTTGCCAACAAACGTTTTAGGGAACAGACGTTTATGGGCTTCTAGCTAACATAATGTGTCTTCACTTGTGTGGTTGCTTGTCTCTCTCCCTCTGTGTGTGTGTGTGTGTGTGTGTGTGGGGGGGGGGGGGTGTCACCATCGTATTTTCTAAATGTTGCCACGTTAAGCAAACTTCATACTAAAACATCAAAGTGGCACAGATGCTTTGCAGAGTTCAGTCCCGCTAGCGCCTGAGGCCGCGGCAAGGTCTACGGCTCTACGCGCAGCTGGCCATAAGTTAACTACACACCGGGCGATGCCGGCAATGTGTAGGTATGGCGGTCGGCGAAAGGAGCCTGAGACAGCCCGCGCAGAAGCGTAATTCGTTATAGTTATCTTTGCGTCTGTTATTATGCTACATGCAACAAGATGCGAAAATGCAAAGCCGATTCTAAACGAGTCGCGCATCATTTTGGAATCATTAGCGTCATGTCGTCCGTGACGGCAAGTGGACTTAAGCTGAAAATAACGAGTGGAATAGCCAGGCTTTTACTATCAGCAAGAAGAAAAACAGAACATCTTGGAACAACATGGAAGCAGGCTATATAAATGTTTGTAAAGCGCTGTATAAATGCAGTCCGTTATGAACAGTGCTCTGATCACACTCATCCTCAACCCAAACAAAAGACTGTACACAGTGCTCCAGTTATCGCCCCGTCTTTAACACTTTCTCCGCCAGGCTTATGTACATCATTATACCATCCTCTGCCAGCTCTGCCATAAATGTCATGTATGTTGTGTATGTCATAAATGTCTATATGAAATGAAAATGGGGGACCCTGATGGAAACAAGACAAACGTCTTTCTCAGGTCTGCATCCCCTTAACAATTGTATGTATTGAGCCGTACTGTATTGTACCCATTCTGCAATCTGTTAAATAAAGTTTTCATTCATTCATTCATTCATTCACTCTATTTGTCTATGGAGAAGTTCCCCTTCTTTGCAGGGCTATAACTTTTTAAATTGTATTGCTAAATTGACATTACTATGGCCCATTCAACGTCAATTATCTATCGTTCAGGATGTGGGAACGTTATACTTTTTCATTCACATATTCATACTAAAATACGGTCTAAAGTATAAATATGTTTTTATCGTTTTCTGCAGCATTCTGCAGAACGTGATTTATAGCCCTAAATGCATTATATTGATGATCAACTACAGTTTGATAGCGATCGGCGCGAGATAAAAAACTTCAAATGGACGTGCTTCTAGAAGTTACTACTTATCATCTGATGTTGACCGGATGGGGGGGGGGGGGGGGGTTGTTTATAATTCCGTGGCCAACGTTAGATGATTCATCTAGTGTGGGTGATATGATCATTAGAGCAGTTTGTATCACACACGGTAAAAAGAAAACGCTGAAACTCACCGCAGCTTCCTCGTAGCGTTGGGCGATGAGCGTGGAGCAAGAATATTCCTATTATGGGATGTTGAAATATGCGATCCATCTCCAGGTTGTATAATAGTATAAACGTCCAAATCATGTTGTTTATCGAGTTATTGGTAACGGATCACTATCCATTGTGTCGCGCTCGAGGCCAGGGACCTATAGCGAGTGATCGGACCGAATTTGGATGAGCACCAGTTTCCGTTTCCGGTTTGGGCAATCCACCGATCGGCCACCAGATGGCGCTCTTGAACCGTTGGAGAGTTGAGAGGAGATCAACAGTAGATCTCAAGTCTCCGGGGGAGAAATGATTGCGATCACAGATTTTTGAAATATTGATCTCAATGACGTGTTACGGCGTCATTGGCAGAATGAGCATGGCGAGCAATGACGAGTTTAGGCGTCCTTGGCGGAGAAAGTGTTAATAAATACAGATGTTAAAATTAGTGCTGTACTGTCCGTAGGCGGTCGGGTGGCGTAGCGGAGATTGCACTCGTTACCAATGCAAGAGGCTGCGGTCTCGACTCCGGAGTCAGCATTGCCTGCGGCTTGGCCGATCGTCATACTAACTCGTTTGGCTGAGTTAGCGGGAGGGAAGTCGTGGGTTGTGGACAGCGACACCTACAGGTCAGGTCTGGGCGCCTGCTCAGCGAAAGGCAGGAAGTGGTGAAGGCAGCGTGACCTCCCACGCATTACACTTCACCAATGAGAGTCCTCGCTGCCAGGTGAAAAGAGAGCCGCTGGCTGTCTCCGCATGTGTCGGAGGAAGCATGTGGTAGACTTCAGGGTTCCCTTGTACCGACCAGTAGGGGGAACATGCGCACAACGACCAGGTAGGGGAGGGGGGGAATTGGCATAACGACTAATTAATTAATTTATAATTAAAGCATTTGAATCGCATAACCATTTTATGCCTGATATTCTATAATCATATTTCAAATTGCATGTGTCCGGATGGCAGAATTCAGTACTGTATCTACAAAACCTTGTTTAATCATCTTCCATTTATTAATTTGCTTAGATTTTTCAGGTCTGGTCAATTTGAGCATGGTGTTATTCACAGTCAAAGATAAAATAATTTGTATTGATATTCTCATTTGGTTCATTACAATTTACTCAAGCCTAGTAACAGACACAGTATTTCTGACACTGGGAATACATTCCCTGAGATCCATAGATGTCCCTAGAATCAGATACCAAGAACATGCAAATGGACCATATTAAAAAGTAAAAGTCTGTAAATGTGTATTCTACGTTCTTATGGAATGAATGAGATAAAAAAAAATATTATATAAAAATATCTTTTCTTTTTTTGTAATTTTTTTTGAGTACATTTTCATAACGCGATAATTTGCTGTGTAATTAATTAATCTAATTAACGCGATCAACTGACAGCCCTAGTTAAAATGATAAGTAAGGCCCTGGAATTAAGACTAGAATCAGTAATTTCCTCACTTGTACACCCAGATCAGACCGGTTTCATCAAAGGGAGACATTCCTCAGAAAACTGAGATTATTCAATATAATGAATCTATACAAAACAAAAACTGATAGAGATCAAACATCCTATTGCCATATCACTAACTCTGGATGCTGAAAAGGCATTTGACAGGGTAGGTTGGCCATTTCTCTTCACCTCCCTTAACCACTTCGGCGTCGGCTCCTTATATAACACACCTTCAGCATCCATAATTACCAACAGACAAATATCCAAATCATTCAACCTAAACAGAGGTAGAGGTACTAAACAAGGATGCCCCTTATCACCATTACATTTAGCACTTTTCATTCAACCACTCACCTCAGCCATTAGACAGAACGACAGTATTTCAGGCATTCAAACCAATACTCATCATCACAAAATCAGTCTATATGCTGATGACATCTTGTTGTATCTAACATCCCCCTCAACATCCCTTGTCAGTGTACAACCCGATCAACAGTTTTCTGGCTACTCAATCAACTGGTCCAACTCCGAGATTCTGCCTTTAAGCCATTTAGACTGGGATCATGGCTGACGTTGGGGGACTTACCCAAATAAACCCATTAAATACCTTGGAATCCATATCTCAACAAACCCAAATGACATTGAATTAATTGATTGAAAATCCCTGAGGGGAGATTCAGGTGTCCGTCCCCAACGTCAAAGACCTGGGACAGGTGGAACAAATCGGCCGTATCTCAGATTAAACTCTCAACACGGCAGAGCTCCAATATTCACTGACGGTAAAGTTTCGAGCAACACCTGCTCTAAGTCCGATGAAGAGCGGGTGTTGCTCGAAACGTTACCGTCACGTTGGTGCAATAAATTGTGAATATTGGAGCCCTGCGTAGGGCTGGGCGATATGGCCTAAATATGATATCACGATATTTTCTGACCTTTCGGCGATACACGATACACATCACGATGTTTTTCTTTTTTACCCCAAACAATTCATTATGAGGCTTACCAAGACAGTATTTGAGTTTGCAAGCTAACATTAAAGACAAAATAAAATACCCATGCATTTAGCATTTTTATATTAGATTTAGATTATTAGATTATATATTGCATATGAGATATTATATGATTTAGATATGAAATATGATGAATTGAAAATGGGGGACCCTGATGTAAACAATACTAAAGTCTTTCTCTGGTCTGCATCCCCTTAACAATTGTATGTATTGAGCTGTACTGTACCCATTCTGCAATATGTTAAAGTTTTAAATCAATCAATCAATAAATAGCATTTTAGCATTTTTATGAAACTACTGTATATATGTATGTCTCTAAATGTTTTGATGAATTGAAAATGGAGGACCCTTATGTAAAAAAGCCGAAAGTCTTTTTCTGGTCTTCATCCTCCTGTACTGTATTGTACCCATTCTGCAACCTTTTAATACAGTTTTCATTCATTCATTCTGACGGAAACATAATCATTTTGATTGACAGTCGAGTCTGCCAATGACGTCACACCGCTTGCACCCGCCCTGCTGTTCTTAGCACCAATCGGCAAGCGTTTGACTTCCTGAATGTCCCGTGTGCTAAACATCAACAAAGCTACTAACGTTAGCTCCCCGCGGCCGTCGAGTAGGAGACCAGTGCTTGACTAAATGAGGCATAATGATTTTACTACAACGAATGTTATAATAAAAGCCTTTCCATACATCTGTCTGATTGAAAACTTTATTAACAGACCGCGGAATGGGCATATCTCAGCACAGGCTGAGATATGAACGAGTAACGTGTGGACAGATTGACGCGACACAATCCTCTTGGGCAAAACATCACGATATCCACGATACGTTGAAAAAGTGTATCGTTAATGAACTGTACCCGATATTTATATAATATCGTCATATCGCCCAGCCCTAGCCCTGCGGTGTTCAAGATTCAAGAGATTTATTTGTCACATACATATACACGAGACATGTAATGAAATGAAGGTGGCCATGCCCGCCGTGATTGTGCAAAAATACAAATAATAAAATAGAATAAAATAGATAATAAAACAGACATGATAAAAAGTTATAAGAATAAAATACAATGCTAAGCTTAAGAATGAAAAGTAATGAGTACTATATACAATAATATACAAATACACTATGTTTTTAAAGTGACCTGTACGTGTTTGTGTGTGAGAGAGTGCAGGATGTGTGGTGTGTGTGTGTTTGTGTTCATGTGTGCTTGTGTGTGGACTCTGTGGAGAGATCAGTGTTCAGTGTTCTGATGGCCTGGGGGAAGAAGCTGAGTCGGAGTCTCTCTGTTCTTGCTGCATGTATGTGGAGGCGCTTGCCTGACAACAGCAGCGTGAATAGACTATTGTTGGGGTGGTGAGGGTCCTTCATTATTCTGCAGGCTCAGACACGTTCAGACACATCCGTAGTTTATAAGCCCAGCACACAGGTAAACGGCTCCATCCACCCCGCCATCTACTGGTCCATTTGATCTAGAAGCCGTGGCATTCGTTCACCTCCTGCGCGTACTGGGGGCAGAGAGACATGTGACTTTAAGACACGTGGGAGGGCAGGCGCTGGTCCACAGAGCCACCATGACTCAGATGAAAAATTAATCCTCCTTCTCGTCCCTCTCCCCCTTTTATTTCTCCCTCGATTCCTCCTCTCTTCTCCTCCTCCGCCTCCCCGCTCCATCCTGCTGGCTGTCCCACTACACCAGGGGGGGTGGGGGAGCTGTGCAGACCTTTACCTCCCCCCCCCCCCTCTCCCTCTCCCTCTCCTTTCAGCTTCCTCTTCCTCTCATCCTAGATTCGTCATCGTCGGCCCACTTCCCCTCCCCTCACCGCTTCCCTCCCATCTCCCCCGGCAGTCTTGTGGCAAGTCCTGTCACCCCCCCCCCCCCCCCGCCTCCCTGCCCTCAGGTTCTAACATTAGGTGCAGCATCTCTGCTGCATCTGCAACACACACACACATACACACATACACCAAGCGACCATTAATCACAAGCTGAACCAATCACTGGGGATGCAGCCCCAATAACCCTTCTTTCCCCTCCACTGCTGAAAGAGGAATGTTACCCATTTTAGAAATCCACATAGTATGTTCTTCCTGCGCCACCCGAGACGGTTCAGTCAGTATTTGTGAGCATGCACCACTCTCTCTCCCGAAAGCTGGATATCAGAGCGAGAGAGAGAGACAACCCTTCAATCTGTGACGTCACCCCTGATGTAAAAACCCGGGGTCGCTTCCGTAGACAGTAAATGGGGCGATGACTTTGTGAGAGCTCTAGAATTTTCACACCTCGACGTAAACCTAATAAACTCATTTGGGGGTAAGAGCTCACACAAACATGTCATGGTCTCGCGGAAGTCGGAGCTCCATGTCATCGTCTGTGGAACGTTCCCAGATTTTACATCGGAGTGACACTACAAGTCTTGAGGCGTCTCTCCCCGACGTGGTTTTTAGCTTTAGGAGACGGTGGTGAATGTTCACAAATATTGACTGAACTGTCCTGGGGGCACGGGAATAACATTATGAGAATTCTCAAAATCCGATCCTATATATTAGTCATCATTTGGACAAAGAGGATCGAGATTCAGGTTAATCTATTTTCCTACATTAGAGAGTTGTAACATCCTTCTACCGCTATGTAGGTATGAATAAAAAAGCACACACGGTTGCTTTGCCTTGATTTAGCATCATGATGAGGGTCTTGGTATCAGAGTTAAAGAACTAGGGAAGTGACCCTGTAGAGATATTTTGATATTTTTATATTATATTCAATGTAGTAGTACAGCTAGATATTGGGTAGTACAGGATACTGCAGTAGTATAGCCAGGTAGTGGGTACTAGTACAGCCAGATAGTGGGTAGTACAAGATACTGTAGTAGTATAGCCAGATAGTGGGTAGTACAGTCGGATAGTGGGTAGTACAGCTAGATAGTGGGTAGTACAAGATACTGTAGTAGTACAGCTAGATAGTGGGTAGTATAAGATATTGTAGTAGTACAGCTAGATAGTGGGTAGTATAAGATATTGTAGTAGTACAGCTAGATAGTGGGTAGTACAAGATAGTGAGTAGTACATGATAGTGAGTAGTACAATATACTGGTGTAGTACAGTGAGATAGTGGGTAGTACAAGATACTGGAGTAGTACATCCAGATAGTGGATAGTACAGGATAGTGAGTAATACAATATACTGGAGTAATACAGCCAGATAGTAGATAGTACAGAATAGTGGGTACTAGAACAGGATAGTACTACTGCTGTACATTGCAGTAGTACAGCTAGATAATGGGTATTACAGGATACAGACATGTACTTTATTTTTGCATCATTTGGGGCAAGGAAAATGTATGCACAAATGTACAAACAGTAACACCAGCTACTAGAAGAAGATTTTTCAACTAAATAGATCATTGTCAGGTTGGTTGCGACACCTCTGTGGTACAATTACAGTAAACAAATGAGATCATTGCTGAAACACTGGATTAGATCCCACCACCAGTGACTTTGATTGACAGTCTAGAGTGATTGATACGCTAGAGATTAGTTCTGCCATGCTGCCTTTCCTGCACGCACTGTTTACTGGACTATTCAAGAAAATGGTATCTATAGTAGCCCCTAGAGAGGAGCCACAATGGTAGGTCTATATCACCTTGTAATCCTAAAAACAGTTAGCTTTGTTAGATAGTTAACCAACAAGCTAATGTTTTTAGCGACTCAAGAGACGCAGCTCAGCTGACGGGACGCAGGAGTGGGAGGGGAAGAGAGACTGACTTGTCGCTAAACCTTCCAACCAATTCTGCTATATAGGTATTGATTGATTGATTGAAAACTTTATTAACAGATTGCAGAATGGGTACAATACAGTACAACAGCTCAATACAAAACAAACTGCTAAGAGGATGCAGACCAGAAAAAGACTTTCGTCTTGTTTACATCAGGGTCCCCCATTTTCAATTCATCATGACATTTATGACATACACGACAAACAGATACAGAACTGTGTAGTAAAAGGAGATCATAAAAGATATATACATCCGAAGGGGAAGAAACTGTACATTGGTTGGGGGGGGTTTGGACATTTACCAGGGCCAGTTTCTAATTGCAGCCACCCGTAGGTGCTCTTTGAGAGCGGTTTTGAAGGAGGGTAGGGATTCACATTCCTTCACGGTTTTGGGTAGGGCGTTCCAGATTATTGTTGCATAATTGCTAAACTTGTTTAGTCCCTTGTTTGAGCCGAATCTGGGTTTGCATGATTTGTGGAACTCCCTCTGGTGTTGTGGGGGCGTGGAATTCACTGACCTTTGGGAAGTATTACATTACTATAGAGCAATACAATTCCTGAACCTGGGCACAATTGTCCTCTTCTAACGCATGCGTTGCTGTGCCGTTAGCCGCGGATAGTGAGAACATCGCCATTGCGACTCGCCAACGCACATTATGCAAATCGACGATGTCGATGAGGAAGCCTCCGTCCCGACAGCCGACAAAGCACTGTTCCGTTAGTGGCCGCCATCTTCCTATGTGCACACATCACATGGGATGCGGAGTGACATTATGACATTGCAGGTGAGCCCAGGCGGGTAAAGACAGTGAAGGCCGGCTAGTACATTGATCCGTTGTGTCTGGGGGGGGGGGGCGAACAAAGCCGTTACGGTGCAGTTCTACCGGTTCAAGGCCAAGTCCAGCAGCGCGGCTGCATTCGATTAATTAATTTCCAACGTAGAGCAGCGCATGTGTAGTACGTCGTCGCATTGTACCTCGCGGCTGCATTACGCTCCTCTACGCGGGGGAGGCGACAGTGGCTCGGGAGGTAGAGCAGTCGTCTGGCAATCCGGAGGTTCCATCCCGGTTCGATTCCCGCTCCTCCCGGGCGCGTCTATACTTTCCGTCCGTAGCCGCATTTCTGGCAGACGGTTCTGGTCATGTGACATGTGCGCCCAATAGCGTGACGAGCTGTGTCTTTGCCCATTTCCACGTCAAACAGCCTGCAAACTACCGGGCGTTCTATCGCCATGCTCTAAAGACAAACTCTAACCTTAACCAACTTCGAAAGAGTGCCTAAGCTTAACCGTCGAAAGAACTTGCCTAACCTTAACCAACTTCGAAGATTGCCTAAGCTTAACCAGAGTAGAAACCAATCAGAGAGCGTCTGCCAGAAATGCGGCTACGGAAAGTAGAAATGCCTCCCGGGCAGCGTGTGTCGATGCGTCCTCCTTGAGCGAGACACTTAAACCCCGAATTGCTCCCGATGAGCAGGTCGGCACCTTGCGTGGTGGTCGCCTCCGCCCATCGGTGTGTGAATGTGTGAGTGAATGGGTAAAAATGTGAGTAACAAATTTGTAAAGCGCTTTGGATAAAAGCTGCTATATAGGGGCGGTTAGGTGGCGTAGCGGAGATTGCGTTCGTCACCAACCCCGGAGCTGTGAGCTGGATTCGCCTGTTCGAATCCAGCTCACAGCTCCGGGGTTGTCACCAGCTTGGCTGGCCGTTCACACTAATACAATTGGCTGTATTAGAGGGTGGGAAAGCTGGCGGGGTGGGTCCGGGTCGTTGTAAACAGCGACTCCTACAGTTCGGTCGGGGCGCCTGCTAAGCGCGGATAGGACCTGAGTGGGATAGTGTGATCCTTCCACACGCTACGCCCTCTCAATGAGAATCCGCGCTGCCAGGTGAAAAGAAGCGGTTGATTGGCTGGACGTGTGTCGGAGGAAGCACGTGATAGCCTCCACTCTCCCAGACTGACTGTGGGGGGTAGGTGCGCAGCGACCAGGAAGGGGATTGGGAATTGGCATAACGACTAACATTGGGATGGGAGAAAATCGGAGGAAAATGGAGGGGGGAAAAGATCAATAAAAAAAATTTAAAAAAAAAGCTGATATATAAAAAAGCAGCCATTTACCAAATTTACGTCGGAAATGAACGGAATGTAGCCACGCCGCTAGACTCGACCGGAGCCCGGCGGTGGAACTGCACCCTTGGGTTTCCGATTATTTAAAAGACAAACCAGCGGACAGCGATACTACCCTCCTCCGTCTGCTCTCCCTGTCTGTTTTGTGAGGGATCAGTGTGGCCGCTCCCTCTGGGACCCAGCATAATAATGCATGCACTGCACGCAAAGGCCAACACAACACTACAGCTAGTCTAGTAGTGATCCAGTGGGCTGTTCAAATGCAATAAAGAAAGGCTCAGCAGACAGGTACATTCTTTCTTTTGCCTTTTTATTAAAACATATAGTAGCAAAGGGGGGGTTCCGATACATAATTCCTGCTTATTAGTGTCACCCACTAATAAATCAAATAGCTCACCCACCGGTCCTATAGCTACGAGCGGCGGTAGGTGAACGTGACGGGTCCGCCTGCCACTGGGGCCTGGAAGGGCAGGGAAGGGCTGATGATGATGTAGCCATGGCTCCCTCCCTCCCTCCTCAGCCGACTGTTATATCAGATGAGCTGGGGGCTGAACACAGTCAGCATCATCATCATATAGTCCAGCAGCAGTAGCTCTCAGCCAGGAGGAGCAGGGACAGCTTCAACAACGCACCAGGAACGGCCAGACAGACACACACACGTGCAGGCTGCTGTCGGTGTCCCACGATGTAGGCAGCATATGCGCGGTCAGGCACGTGCACACATAGAGGCCAAGGGGTGCCTGAGCACCTGCCTTTTTGAGCCTCATCAAAAAAGTGCCCTTTTTGATTTTTTTTTTTTTTTACCATTACGCATATAGACTGCCCTTCCAACTGAAAAATGTCAGGATAGAATCAAAATATTAGGTAAAGAGAGAGAGATGCCCCATATTCCAAGCTTCTATCCCCAGGCCATCAGGCTGCTAAACGAACAATGAATGAACACTACACAACAACAACCACCAAACGCACATAGCACTAGGGATGGGAATCGAAAACCGGTTCCCGTTGGGAACCGGTTCCTAATTGGCCGATGCCTGGAACCGTGTGGCTCCTGTGACTTTCGATTCCCTTAACGCTGCCAGGTTTTTCCTACAGTTGCGCGCGTTAGCATATAGCCATGGCAGACTGTATTTGATTCCTTAAGGGCTCGAAATTGCCTGGCTTTTGGTCATATGCTCCCGAAATGCTCCCGCTGTTTGGCTACTTCTATGTGAAGTGAAAACTACTTGAATGCTTTAGAACATAGTCATTGATTTAGTTTAGGTTGAGCTAAAATTAGCCGCGGAGCTATCGCTAGCTAACGTGAGCTAACGCTATTTAATCAAGCTCACAAAGAGAGATAAACAGCTGACAGCGGATAGTACAGGTACAAATACAATAAAACAGCGGGTGGGGACTGTTGTGTAAACATTGTACTCTTTAGTTCACATATAATAAGAGCCGGATTGTTTATTTACAAAGTCTCTACTCTGAGTCCGTCAGACAGGAAGTACCATGGTGCAACATACAAATGTGTCCGTGTAGCAACACAAGCCAATACCTACAGGACAGGGGCCCGGGGAGGGAGCTCTGTGTGTCTGTGTGTGTGTGTGTGTGTGCGTGTGTGTGTGTGTGTGTGTGTGAGACAGAAGTCAGAGGAATAACGACTGTTATTCAATAGATTAAATTAGTTTAAGAATAAAAAAATAAATACATTTTAAGAGAATCTCAAATACATTATTTTATTTAAGTGTAGGCTATAGTTAATGTTTTATTTTTTACAGTTTTTGTATTTTTCTGACATGGTAAATGGCTGCTTTTTTATATAGCGCTTTTATCCAAAGCGCTTTACAATTTGTTCCTTACATTTTACCCAATCACTCACACATTCACACAACGACGGCGGAGGCAACCATGCAAGGTGCCAACCTGCTCATCGGGAGCAGTTAGGGGTTAAGTGTCTTGCTCAAGGACACATCGACACGCTGCCCGGGAGGAGCGGGAATCGAACCGGGAACCTCCGGATTGCCAGAAGACTGCTCTACCTCCCGAGCCACTGTCGCCCCTGACATGGGGGCTCAACAATAAATGACAATCAGAAATGTCAAGTTGCATGTTGTTATTCTAACCAGCTTAGTTCTGTTGCATTTCCAATTTATTTATTTAAATTATAAATTGATCAGGTATCGATAAGAGAATCGATAAATAATCGAATCGATAAGCAGAATCGATAATGGAATCGTATCGATAAAATCCTATCAATTCCCATCCCTACATAGCACACACATCCACACGCACACACTCACTTTAAACAAACACACTGTAGCACCCACTCCACACACTTATAGCACACACCCACTTTAAACAAACACACTGTAGCACCCACTCCCCACACTTTATATTTATGGATGAAGGATTGCACTACAACTCGTACACCTTACTGTAAATTGTACCTAAAATTGTACCTCATCCCATTTCTGCTTTGCACTAGATAGTACTGTACATTAGTACACTGCATAGTATTGTGTATTGTATATTATATGGTAACTCAGAACATTGTACATATGTCTATACCGAACACTGTGACCTCATTTTCTTCTTCTAAATTCATGCTATATTATGTTATTATGTTATTTGATACTATCTTGTCTAGCACAGTCTCTGGAGCGTAACAGTAAGAAGCATTTTGTATGAAAGTATTCTGTACTTCTGTATGACAACTATTAAAGAACTTGAACTTGAACTTGAACTTGAGTTTGCACGGCCTCCTCAGCGTGCCTCTCCGCGGACCTATATATTTTATGCATAGCGTGGGTGGTGATGATGATCATGATAGAAACCGCTGTTGAATGCTGGTATTACACTCATTGAGGGACACGAAGAAGTCAAGTCCGATGGGATTTGGGAATCTCAAATACAAATCGGGATTGGAATAAAAAATGCATTTATATTAAACAATACAGAATATACAGCACTTCTTGGGGTCTGTAGGGTAAGCACTTATTCCCTCCTTCCTGAACATTTATGGAGATGTATGGGCCCTTTAAGTCAGTGATAAAAGTGTCTTTCAAGGATAAGTGAGCTCCTGCACTGATTGTTATAGTTCAATATTCAATATTTGATCACCAAAACCCCCCAAAAAGCATAAAAAGGGGGCCCCCTGCCCGAAAAGGGCCCTTAAAAATTGCGCTTGCGCGCTACGCGTGCTCGGTTAATATATATACACAAGTGTAGTGCCCTTTTCAGCCTTTGAGCACCTGCCCCTCTAAAGTCCTGTGCACGTCCCTGTGCGCGGTGTACGTACGGCGTCTGCTATACAGGCTCACGCTCACAAAAAGGACAACGTATACGCGCGATAAAGTCGTTTTAACGACAGCAACAGATGTGGGCACAGGATGTGTTTCCATGGCGATGGGGAAATAGACCGTCTATATGTCGTGTGTGTATGTTACTCGTATAACTCACAGAGACTATGGTTTGCAGATGGGTGACATGTCAAAAATGCCCACGTTCATTCATATAGACGGGTTCCACTGGAAGCCTCGCTGCTAGGGGGGGGAACAGTCTGGAACCTATAGTATCATTTCTTTCAGTTATTGTATTAGGAAATATGTGACAGTGTGTTTTGTCAAGTTGAAAACCCTCTATGTGGCTCCCTGTTATCGTTACTCTTCATGGCGGGGGCTGTCGAGATAAACAACATACACCGTTTTCCATTGTGTGCGTGGGAGAAATAGGCACATGTGTGAAACTTTCAATATCCCCTCAATTACCTTGTAAATATTGCTTTAATAAGTGCAACAGCATCACATTATGAAACATGCCAGGGCCTGGTGTCTTGCCTCTGTGGTGGTGGTGGTGGTGAGCAAAAACACTGAGGTAATTCAGACCAGCCTAGTCATTCATTCATTTTGAACTACAGTATTGTAGTAAAGGCCATACCGTTATTCTACAACAACAGTCCCATTGGAATGCAACCATCATGTGTAATAATAAGTGTGTGAAGCTGTATGTGACTTGATAAATCCGTTTTTATTTCAGTGACCAGTGTGCCTACATTGATGCGCAATTATTCATTACACACATCCATCCACACACACACAGTCAAATGTATATACTCTCTTTTTTAGACTATTTTTGTATCACATACAGTACTGTATTTGTAAATCTGGTACGTCATAAATGTCTAGATGTAACAGTACTGACAGTCTATGTCTATCTGTATGTCATGTATGTTATGATGCATTGGAAATGGGGGAGTCTGTCGGGGGACCCTGATGTAAACAAGACGAAAGTCTTTCTCTGGTCTGCATCCCCTTAACAATTGTGTGTATTGAGCCATACTGTACTGTACCCATTCTGCACTCTGTTAATAAAATGTTCAATCAATCAATCAATCAGGCATGAAGTCATAGCTCTCTCGCCGCTCTATGACGCGGCGCGGTATTGCTGCTGGCGGTCTAGTAGGCGGCAGACGAACACAGTCAGATATAATACACTCAGTTCAAACTGGCGACGACCCCACACAATTATCCACACAATCTCCATTAAACTCAGCTAATTTACAAACTCGCCGAGGCCCAACACTTAACAGTCCTCTCTGCCCTTTTTCTTTCACTTTTGTCGCCGGTGACAATGCGGTAGTCGCCGCTCGCCGCCGGGCTGGAGGAGCTGAACTGAAAACACCGGACGGGCGGACGGGCGGCAGCGGCGGCACAAACACCTACCTTCTCCCGTCGCTGTTGCTCCCGGGGCACTCCCGTGCATCGAAACACACAGGGAAACAGCCACGGCGTCTTTCACAGTACAAGCGGGGGTCGAGAGAGTTTTAAAATAGGACAGTTTTCCAGGCTGTCAACGGTGGATAGACTAGAGGCGAGCTCCCCGGATTCCCAACTCCCGGCACGGTACGGGCGGCGCGGAAGAGAGGAACGGCCACAACAAGAGAAGAGCCGAGAGAGAGAGGGAGAGAGAGGGAGCGGAGAACATGGGGGTGACGTCATCGCGTAATATCTCACGTCGAGGTCGGAAACTTTATGGGGAAACTTTTTTGATAGTGTACTGTACTGTAACATATTCATACTACTAGGAGCTGGAAACATGATTATGTCTGCGATGCATCATGTGATACCCTACCTACAATATTACACCCCCACGACCCCACCTGACCCTACCCAACCTCCTCCAATGTACAGTTTCTTCCCCCTCAAATGTATATACTCTCTTTTTTAGACCCTTTTTGTATCACAAACAGTACTGTATTTGTAAATCTGGTATGTCGTAAATGTCTAGATGTAGCAGTACTGTCTATCTGTATGTCATTGTCATATATGTCCTGATGAATTGAAAATGGGGGACCCTGATGTAAACAAGACGAAAGTCTTTCTCTGGTCTGCAGCCCCTTAACAATTGTGTGTATTGAGCTGTACTGTATTGTACCCATTCTGCAATCTGTTAATAACATTTTCTATCAGTCAATCAATTAATCAATCAATCAATCAATCAATTATGTATGAGATGTGATACCCTATACCTACAATATTACACAATATCTCAAAGGAAAAGAGTATTGATGATGAGGAGAACAGATATTACACACATATTATTCAAAGGATGCTTCATCTATTTATTTATTTATTTGATGATTGACAGATCGATAGCCAGATATAGATAGATAGATATAGAGATAGATAGATAGATAGATAGATAGATAGATAGATAGATAGATAGATAGATAGATAGATAGATAGATAGATAGATAGATAGATAGATAGATAGATAGATAGATGTATAGATATAGTCTCTCGTTTCTATAAAACATACATTACAAAATACAATCATAGTTACAAAGATAAATCAGACCCATGTTCTTTAGTTCCCATAAAATAATAATAATAATAATAATAACAATAATAATCAAGATAAATACAGTACATTATCATTAAGATAAACCCTATAAAAACACAGAGAAAATAAAACTATCATTACAATTCATGATACTTGGTTTCTTCAATGTACGAATGTTCTTCCTTAAAGGAGGGGTTCACTTTCATTTTTTTACATTTTGTATTATTATTTATCTAAACGCCGTCTGGCGTGATGTTGACAGTACATGCCATTATTTCACTTGATTGCTTTAGTGTCGAGAAACGTGGCACACTGTGCTGCCTCCTCGTCCCATGACCCAGACCCCAATACACGTCAATGGTGCAAGTGCTTTAGCCTTCAAAGGCCTTTTAAAACCATGATACATGTCCTTTTAAAACCATGATACATGTCCTTTTAAAACCATGATACATGTCCTTTTCCAGCTCACGGTATAATCAGACGTGTCTTCATGTGTTCTACTGAGGAAATGGTTGCAAACCATACATATGGTATCAAAGGTTATTGTATTGTGAGTCTGGGTGATGACAGGATGCAGCACAGTGTTAGGCTTCTACTGGTCAACGTCATGTCAGGCGATGTTTAAATAGAGCGAACCCGTCCGTTAAATACTTTAAATACTAAATAAAAAAAATTTAAAATTAAAAAAAATACTAAATAAGATGGATCTGTAGTGTGTTATTATAGAAGAGACCCCGTGACACTCGCTGTCGGAGTGTATGCATAACCTGCGTTATCTGTAGGAAACGTGCGTCATCTACGTATGTGTGCAACTAAACGAACAATCCATGCAACCAACCACCATGAATCGACCTATCTTAAACCCTGCCTTCTTTTTTTTCCCGATCCTCCAATCACGACGGCCACAACGGTTGCGATTGGAGGATCGAGGAAAGAGGGCAGGGTTTAAGATAGGTCCATTCACTTTGGACCCCTCCCTCCCTCATGCAATTCCTGTTGGATACAAAATGGATGCTACACATAAAACGATTGAAGCGGTAATGAAATAAGAAATAGATATGAATGTAGGAGTGGAGTAATAATAGGATATAATTTCCGATCAGTGAGACTGGAACAACAGTAAACAGTACCATGATGTCATCAAAAGCGCAATAAAAAAAAATAGACTGAAGTGTTCGATATAATATAGGGTTTCACCCCCCCCCCGCCCCCTTTTGAAAACATGTCTATTGGTCTGAGATAAAAAACAGTTCCAGTGGACCAGGCACAGTGATCGCATGAGTAAAAACAAACGCAGCATAGCATTTCAAATTTGACATTTCCACAATTCATAGACATCCGCGGAACGGCGAAACACATTCCTACAACCCCTCCCCCCACCCCCCACAATGCAATAGAGAAGGAAGACATCCCCATTGGGCAGGAAAGTCAGGAAGAGAGCAGAGAAAGTCACCCTCTCTCTGAATAGTGTACATTCATAATGCACTTTTGGTCCCATATTGCACATAATGTAAACACTTCAATATACTGTATTATACCGTGTCAAAGGGTGTGTGTTGTGGCTCAAACTCAAACATCGATTATAAAGGCACAGGACGTTGCTTTGGGTGTGTGGTCGGACATTGTTTTTTTTCTCTTTCGCTTTCATAGATCGTTCTGCAAGGCCTCAAAGTCATTGGCACCTCCTCAACAGTGTATCGATTGAACTTCACATTGCTCTGCTATAAAAAATACATCGTACCACATACCTTTCTCTGTCACGCACACGCACACACACGCACACACACACACGCATACACACACAGCGTCTGGGAGTAGCTTCATTACATGTCATTAAACTAGTAGTTTAACTACACTTTGCAGTAGCTTGCTGGTAGTTCAAGTTAATGCAGTTGTTAATAAACTGCAAGCTGTTTCTTTGCCTGTGGAATAAATGAACGAGAACTTTGAGAACTTTGTGTCACAAATAAGGGATTCTGCTTTTTACAATTCGCCGCATCTTTTGGCCCGACAAAGTTGTACCACGAAACTGGTTGCAATAGGGTGGTCCTTGAAATAAAACCCAAAGCTATGCTTTCAGAGTAGCTTCCCCAAGACTGCACACACACACACAGACACACACGCACACACGCGCTCAATTGCACTTAAAAGCTGAAGGCCTCCTCTCTTCTTCTCTCCTGTGTTTCAGTGAACTGTAATTATTCCACGGTCACAGACTTGGCCAGGTTTCTGGGACAGTCAACCTAGAAATAGAAGAAACTAGAGTTATGACACATATGCATCGCTGTGCATTTAATTAAACAACACTGTGACATCATCACGCGGGCCGACGGCGTAAAGACACGTGGTTCTATACCGACGCAGACACTCTGATGACCCAGATTGGTTAAGAAATCAGGGCAAACGGGAGTGTTTAAAAAAAGAAAACGTAAGCAATAGAAAAGGATTTTTTTTTTTTTTTTAACAATGCACAGAGATAAAACAGATGTGTTGTATCGACACACACAGCATTATTGCAACACAGCCACAGTCCGCCTGAGTGCGTTTTGTTGAGGTAAGCACGGCACGTTAGATTAGATTCAGATTTATTGTCATTCGTTGTACTGTGCTTGTGCTGTGTATAATGACAATAAATTAGAATCCAATCGAATGCGCTGTGCTTACCTTAACGAATCGCAGGCAGGCGTGCTATGGCAACACACCCATACAGTATGTTAACCCGTTAATGTCCGTGGTGGAATTGTATTATTTCCTTTACAAGCGTGCAAAGTGCAAGCTGAGCTGAGCACCAATCGATTGATGTTTTTTTCAACGTATGAGGCTACAGCGTTGACATCCTTTTTTCTAGTGGGTTTTCTGTGGGTTTCATACGTTAATGATGACTATATTTGGTAAGGATTAAGCCCCACTGAATATTTTCTGTTAGAGGTAGAAAAACTAAACAAAAAAGAATTGTGGCTACACAACACACATTTTTGTTAATTTCACATATTTCACATGTATATATTTCACATATCATGCCTTAATTGGTAGACAAAGATACAGATACGATATGATACAGAAATGGCTGTATCTCAAAAACTGCAAGGAGGTACAGTACAGTATATAAAAGGCTCTGTACCATTGGATTCAGAACACAAGTTGAATTCTAATAATAATTTGATCCAATGTAAATCTGATATTTAGCACTATGAATTGAAAATGGGGGACCCTGATGTAAACAAGACAAACATCTTTCTCTTGCCTGCATCCCCTTAACAATTGTATGTATTGAGCCGTACTGTATTGTACCCATTCTGCAATCTGTTAAATAAAGTTTTCATTCATTCATTCATTCATTCATTCATTCATTCATTCATTCATTCATTCATTCATTCATTCATTCATTCATTCATTCATTCATTCATGCAGCATGTCAAATGTAAAAAAATAAAGTGTGTTGTGTTCAGCCATACGTGTTAACAGTTCTAAATGTTGTGTTTCTACCTTGGGCAGATAAAAAAAACATGTGGGGCTTTTCATTAGGGCTCGTTCACGTCTAATCAGACGACGGATGGATCACAGTGGAAGACGACCACGGGTTATGATGACATCACAGCGTGATGATGTCACACAAATGGCCCATCCCACACCGACGCACCACCCTGCCACTGCATCGTCTGGTTAGATGTGAACGAGCCCTTAACCCTTTCACTGCCGCACGACAGAAGGTTAACCCTTTACTATCACACTACCGACGGTCGCCGGTAGTGGGTTAACCTTCTGTGTATTGTCGCAGTGAAAGGGTTAACCGTTTGGTAGTGCGGCAGTGGAAGGGTTAACGTGCTATATATAGTCTCGGGTCATTAACGGTTAAGAGCAGCACGGCCGCCTGTATTATCTCTCAACAGGTCTCACTCTCTTCCGAGAGTGCAGGTACTGAGAGCGTATTCAGAGCGACGCCAAGCGAAGGCTTCTGCGAAACACTACCTACCTCGTATTATAGACTACCCATATAACTGTATGATAGCATGTACAATAGTGCTATATATCGTATATATACATTATATTTTACTGATGTATATATATATATATATCCATATCTGTCTGAATATACATGCATATAATTCTTCTATATACCTATTATACACCTGCATATAACTCTGTATGATAGCATGTACAATAATGCTGTATATACCGTACATATATATGTATTCTTACGGTGTGTGTATATATATCTATCCACATCTGTACATACCTGTACATATGTACATACCTGCATATAATCCTTTTTACATATCTGTAGATTCTATATCTATATATGTACATATCCCTCTTTACGCTGCTGGCCAGTATGACTTACTACCATAGTGTCTTTATACCTGTATCACTGTGCATACTAATACTACCACTCTGCACATACATCTGATTAGCACTATTACTCAGTAGTACTGATTTATATATTGCATACACAGTTTAATTACCTGTACATTGTATATTACTATTGCACTTTACTGTTACATTAATCTAATCATCATCTCTTAGTAGATCCCTCCTGCTCTTGCTGATGCCCCAGTTTCACACTTGCATACACCCTCTCACACACAACATACAAGCACTCATTCATCTTCATACTCGCACCTAGACACACGCATCTGTTTGCATACACATGCGCTCACACACAAACACACACATCCTTTCACCACACCCCCTACTCCTCCCCTGTTTATCTTTTTTGTACATAGGCTGTGCATGTGTTTATTTGTTTATGTGTATGTGTTTTTATTGTATTATTAATATTTATATATATTATTTTGTATTCCTGTTCCTCTTGGACCAAAAATCGACATTGTAAATAAGAAACCTGTTCTTAATGTTTTATCTGGCTAAATAAAGGTATAATAATAATAATAATAATAATAATAATAATAATAATAATAATAATAATAATAATAATAATAATAATAATAATAATAATAATAATAATAATAATAATAATAATAATAATAATAATAATAATATGGAAGGTGCAGTGGTCTCTATCCTGCGTGTGGATCATCCTCCACTGTGTCTGTGTTGAGTGACAGGCCTCTACGTACGTCGAACCCTCGCAGTACGGCCAGGTGGAAGGACATGAGCTGCAGGGGGATGACACTCAGGATGCCCTGCAGACAGTCCACGGTGTGGGGCAGCTCGATGGTCTTATAGGCCTTCTGGGACAGCTCCGGGTCGTCTTGGCAACACAGGATGATGGGCCGACCCTGATGGAGAGAGAGAGAGAGAGAGAGACGTTATCATTTTTTCCCTTCTTTTTTGTATTATCTTTTTCCCCCTCCTTTTTCAGTTTTTCTCCCCTCCCAATGTTAGTCGTTGTGCCCATTCCCAATCCCCTTCCTGGTCGTCGTTGCGCACTCTGCCCCCTACCGTCGGTCCGGGAGGGCGGAGGCTATCACATGCTTCCTCCGACACATGTGTAGCCAGCCCACCGCTTCTTTTTCACCTGGCAGCGCGGACTCTCACTGGGGGGAGTGTAACGTGTGGAAGGATCACACTACCTCCCTCCAGATCCGTCCCTCGCTGTGCAGGCGCCCCGACCGAACTGTAGGAGTCGCTGTCCACAACGACCCGGACCCACACCCACCGGCTTCCCTCCCGCTGACTCTGCCAATCGAGCCAGTATGACGGCCGGCCAAGCCGGAAGCAACGCCGACAGCCGGATTCGATACCAGTGTCTCTTGCGTTGGTGACGAGCGCCTTGTCCGCTGCGCCACCCAGACGTCCCAAGACGTTATCATTTTATAAGGATTACTCATTGCTCTTGAGATGTATTGATTCATTTAAATTTAAGTATTTTTATTTTATTTTTTTTTATCTATCTACCCTTTGATTCTACTGGGTTTCTCTCTCTTGCAAATTTTCCACAACCTTTATATGTTCTACCTTCTATAAATGTACACTTGTGTGCAAATAAAATACAATTAAAAAATGAAATAGAGGTGGAGGAGGCGAACATTTACTCCCGTAGTCTGTCAATTAATGTAATCAATTCATTCTCATCCATTATCTGTGTTTTTTAGCGATTGTGGTCAGAATGTGAGAATGTGAGTGTGTGTGTGTGTGTGTGTGTGTGTGTGTGTGTGTGTGTGTGTGCGCGACTGTGCGTACGTGTATGTGAGGATACTACAGTTTATTATAATTTTTTTTATCTTGGTCTATATGTCATCATTTGTCAAATGATTTGTCAAGTATACTATTATATACTTATTGTTTATGTGTCTTGTAAGCCCATATATGGGCTGCTGGGCATACACCTGTATGTAAGACACGCAAATAAAAAACATCAAAACAACATCATCAATCAGTAGCAGCTAAAAGGGTTGTACTCAGAATGTGAGAATGTGTGTGTGTGTGTGTCTGTGTATGCATGCATGCGTACTGTACGTGTGTGTGTGTGTGTGTGTGAGGATACTACAGTAGCAGCAGCTAAAAGGGTAATTGTGCTCAGTCTCTGCTGCTCTGTGTGGCAGAGACAACGAGCCCTTTGTATTCTTATGTCCTTCACACCATGTTGTGAGTGAAATATTTGAATCCCATGTATGGAATTAAAAAAGAGCGAGAACGAGAGAGAGAGAGAGAGAGAGAGAGAGAGAGAGAGAGAGAGAGAGAGAGAGAGAGAGAGAGAGAGAGAGAGAGAGAGAGAATGTGAAATGAGTGTGTGTGTGTGTGTGTGTGTGTGTGTGTGTGTGTGAGAGAGAGATAGAGAGAGAGGGAGGAAGAATGTGTCATGTGTGTGTGCGTGTCCATCTACTTGTGTGTACTGTATGTGTCAGAGTTCCTGCAGGTTTCAACCATTTAAGACCTTTTTTAAGACCACTTTGAATAGGATGTACGGTAATACCTATTTCACGGCCATACTGGCAAAAATGTACGAAGGAAAATTATTATTATTAATTCCCTACAAAATAAGATAAGATATTCCTTTATTGATCCCCTTGGGGGAAATTCGGGCGCCATAGCAGCGGACATGTCCGCTTCCATTCATTGTGCTAAGCTAGGCTAACGTGCAGCCAGATAGCTTTCTACTGAACGCACACAGAGAGGAAACTGGTGTCTATCTTCTTTGTCTCTCTCTCTGGAGAAGACGGCAAGATAATTTCCCAAAATGTTGGCCTAAAAATATGATTATTAAATGTAATTACCCTGTATAGGAAAACCCTGTGTGTGTCAATGTGTGTAGCGGACACACCAAGAGCTCCAGAACCTACCGATCGGGCCGTGACTTGCTCCAGAGCGTTCTGGCACTTCTGGTAGCAGGCGTCCCGCATGATGATCATGATGACCGGCATGTGTTTGTCGATGAGGGCCAGCGGGCCGTGCTTCAGCTCCCCGGCCAGGATGCCCTCGGAGTGCATGTACGTGATCTCCTTGATTTTCTGCACGGGGGGAAGAGAAAGTCGGCGATGGAAAAAAAGACTCGATCAATACTTTAATCTCGGCTAAAGATAGCGCGGGGTATAGGATCTGAGATCGACACAGAATCGTTGGCATATCATACGGAATTGAGTGATGTTTTGTGTGCGCCGTGCGATGCGGGACTGTACTCTACTGTACAAGTCACATGAACCCTTTCACTGCCACACTACCAAAGGGTTTAGACCCTTTCACTGTGACAATGCAGAACTACTGTAGTGTGGTAGTGAAAGGTTAACCTTCTGTAGTGTGGTAGTGAAAGGGTTAACCCTTTGCCGTGTGGCAGTGACACTGTGTTAAATAGCACAGTGTTTAACCCTTTCACTACCACGCTACAGAAGGTTAACCTTTCACTACCACCACTACTGTTAACTTTCTGTCGTGTGGTAGTGAAAGGGTTAAACACTGTGCTATTTTGTTCAACGCTGCACATCTGTTTTACAATATCTGTATTCATTGCAGGGCAAACAATCGCAAAAATACAGTTCACGTACCACCACATACCAACGGCCAACATATTGCAAGCCTTTGGAGTGATACTGTGATGAAAACACTCAGCGAAACAAGCAGGGCTAGATAGATAGATGTAACCAGTCGATATTAGCCCTCCGCCAAATTAATCTGCAAGAGTGCCGTCGATAAAGCACAGACACCAAAACAAATGCATGAAGCCATGGCATAAAACACTCCCGACACCCAAGGCTCTGCTACCCATACTGTACGACTCTGAACTCTGTTGCCTAGACTCAATTTATACCTACCTACTGCTTTCACTGTCTGCAACTGCCCTACACTGTAATCATAGTGATCATAATAATCTTAACCACCCACGTTATACTATTAGCCTACCCATATACTCTGTATGATAGCATGTACAACAGTGCTATATATACCGTATATATATACATTCATATATTTATGTTTACCCCATATATATATCCATATCTGGGTGAATATACCTGCATATAATCACTAGTACCATACTTTATACCTGTACCACAGTACATATTATATTCATACTACAACTCTGTACATACATCTGATTAGCACTATTACTCTGTAGTAGGGATGTCCGATATTATCGGCCGATATTGGCATTAAAATGTGATATCGGAAAATATCGGTATCGGTTTTCACAAAAAAAAATGTTTTTTTTTTTTAATATTTCTATAAACTTTATTTACTCAGGCAATCAAGTAAGAACAAATTCAGATTTTATTTATTGTCAAAAGTATGCATAATGTTGTGTTAATTCCACAACAAGAGATATGTAATGTTAATTACCTGAAATTATTCCGTTTTTGGGGGGGGGGGGGGGGGGGGGGGGGGGGGGACCCTGCATATATCGGTATCGGAAATTAAGAGTTGGACAATATCGGTATATCGGTATCGGTAAAAAAGCCAATATCGAGCATCCCTACTCTGTAGTACTAATTTATGTATTTTATACCCAGTTGACAGGTGGTACATTGTATATTACTATTGCACTTTACTGTCACATTTGCACTCTGGTTGGATGCCAACTTCCTTTTGTTGTACTGTACTGTACTTGCTGTATAATGACAGATACAAATACATTTGTATCTAATGTAATGTAATGTAATCTAATATAACTGACCCATTTGAATATCTACCGTCTCTTGCACTATATCTGGTAGTGGTTGTACTAAAGGGCACAACGCAGCGTTGAACTACATATTGTTCTTCACAGCTCCTCTCCCCTCGTCTCTCCTACTCACCAGCGCCCCCTCGAGGCAGGTAGCGTAGTTGTAGCCTCTTCCCATGACGAGCAGGGACCTCTGCTCATACAGCTCGTCTGCTATGCATTTGATCTTCTTGTCCAGAGCCAAGACCTTCTTGATTTGATCTGGGAGTTGGGAAAGAGACAAAGGTGTGTGAGGAAGACATTTTCAAACATCTTACCTAATAATAATAATAATAATAATAATAATAATTAGGGATGCTCGATATTGGCTTTTTTACCGATACCGATATTCCGATATTGTCCAACTCTTAATTTCCGATACCGATATCAACCGATATCAACCGATACCGATATATGCAGGGTTTCCCCCCCCCCAAAAAACTGAATAATTTCAGGTAACTAATCATTTCACTTGATATATATACCGGTATAACAAATATTGTTATTGTTTTTAATTTTTTTTAACCGATACCGATATTTTCCGATATCACATTTTACTGCCGATATCGGCCGATAATATCGGTCGGCCGATAATATCGGACATCCCTAATAATAATAATAATAATAATAATAATAATAATTCACTGAGCACAAAAAATTTATTGACCCGGTTACTCAGACCGTGTTACTAGCAGTTTCACGTAGGAACTATATTCTACCGAGCTACACCTCTGTCATAATGATGTAAGCTGGGTGTACCTTCGGTATAAAATGATTCCCAAATGGAACTGCTCCTAATAAGGTCTGTGTGGAGTATCCTGAGTAACCGGGTCAGGATAAGATGAGATAAGATATTCCTTTATTGATCCCTTTATTGAAATTTGGGCATCATAGCAGCATGGGGGGGGGGGGGGGGGGGGGGTACAGATATGGGCAGGGTAATAGTAGAAAGACATAAATATAGGGGCAATACAATTAGATCTGAATATAGAAATATGAGAAAAAGTTAACAATATAATTAACTGTGAATATAAACGTGAGAAATGGATGGATGTCTAGATAGCACTCAGAATAAGGGGGACATTTATATATAATATATATACTGTATATCTTTTTATTTAATTTTGTCCAGCACAACTGCAGGAGGGTATATTCAGCAATGTTGTTAAATTCAATTAAATGAAAACAAAAGCTACATTCATCCTGCTTTTAGGACCGGTACGCTAGTCGTACTGGGCCTGCAGTGTTCTATCTATCACACATTTCTGTTTCTAATTGACTTCAGAGGGCTTTGGATTTATAACGATACCTCGAGAAAATGCAGGGAAACCGGATTTTATTATCCCCAAGAAGACCCACCTGTGGGGTCCCGACCCACACGTTGACTCACCAGGTAACACCCTGAGGCCGTTGATGATCTCCAGCCTCCGCTTCTGCAGGGAGATCCTGTCCTCGCTGATCATCAGGCCGAACATGATCAGAGCCACGAACTGACTGGTGTAGGCCTGGGGAATAGAACACACATGCAGAGCATGATCAGAGCCACGAACTGACTGGTGTAGGCCTGGAG
The DNA here is from genome assembly GCF_963971535.1 of Notolepis coatsorum. Lineage (NCBI taxonomy): Eukaryota > Metazoa > Chordata > Actinopteri > Aulopiformes > Paralepididae > Notolepis > Notolepis coatsorum. The sequence goes on along the minus strand of NC_140180.1, from coordinate 15,392,132 downwards.
AATAGAACACACATGCAGAGCATGATCAGAGCCACGAACTGACTGGTGTAGGCCTGGAGAATATAACACACATGCAGAGCATGATCAGAGCCACAAACTGACTGGTGTAGGCCTGGAGAATATAACACACATGCAGAGCGCACACATGAAGAATAACCCAGAACAGGAACAGACATTTACATTTTACATCTAGTCATTTAGCTGATGCTTTTATCCAAAGCAACTTACAAGTTCTGTACAACAGGTCAGCAGGAAGGACACAACTCTTTCAGCTGAGTAACAATGATTAACCTTTCACTACCACACTGCAGAAGGTTAATCCTTTCACTACCACACTGCAGAAGGTTATCCTTTCACTACCACACTGCAGAAGGTTAACCTTTCACTACCACACTACAGAAGGTTAATCCTTGCACTACCACACTACAGAAGGTTAACCTTTCACTACCACACTACAGAAGGTTAACCTTTCACTACCACACTGCAGAAGGTTAACCTTTCACTACCACACTGCAGAAGGTTAACCTTTCACTACCACACTGCAGAAGGTTAACCTTTCACTACCACACTGCAGAAGGTTAACCTTTCACTACCACACTGCAGAAGGTTAACCTTTCACTATCACACTACAGAAGGTTAACCTTTCACTACCACACTACAGAAGGTTAACCCTTTCAATACCACACTACAGACGGTTAACCCTTTCACTACCACACTACAGACGGTTAATCCTTTCACTACCACACTACAGAAGGTTAACCCTTTCACTACCACACTACAGAAGGTTAACCTTTCACTACCACACTACAGACGGTTAACCTTTCACTACCACACTACAGAAGGTTAACCTTTCACTACCACACTACAGAAGGTTAACCCTTTCACTACCACACTACCGAAGGTTAACCTTTCACTACCACACTACAGAAGGTTAACCCTTTCACTACAAACTACAGACGGTTAACCCTTTCACTACCACACTGCAGAAGGTTAACCCTTTCACTACCACACTACAGAAGGTTAACCTTTCACTACCACACTACAGAAGGTTAACCTTTCACTACCACACTGCAGAAGGTTAACCTTTCACTACCACACTACAGAAGGTTAACCCTTTCACTACAACACTACAGACGGTTAACCCTTTCACTACCACACTGCAGAAGGTTAACCTTTCACTACCACACTACAGACGGTTAACACTTTCACTACAACACTACAGACGGTTAACCCTTTCACTACCACACTGCAGAAGGTTAACCTTTCACTACCACACTACAGAAGGTTAACCCTTTCACTACAAC